>NC_090726.1:112068159-112115659 GCF_036898095.1 Palaemon carinicauda | reverse complement strand
CTCCTCTGTCCTCATACACCTGACAACACTGAGATTACAAAACAATTCTTCTTTCAAGGGGCTAACTACTGCACTGTAATTGTTCAGTGGCTACTTTCCTTTTGATAAGGGTAGAAGAGACTCTTTAGCTATGATAACCAGCTGTTCTAGGATAAGGACACTCCAAAATCAAACCATTGTTCTCTAGTCTTGGGTAGTGCCATGATAACCAGCTGTACTAGGATAAGGACACTCCAAAATCAAACCATTGTTCTCTAGTCTTGGGTAGTGCCATGATAACCAGCTTTTTTAGGATAAGGACACTCCAAAATCAAACCATTGTTCTCTAGTCTTGGGTAGTGCCATAATGTCTCTGTACCATGGTCTTCCACTGTCTTGGGAAAGAGCTCTCTTGCTTTAGGGTACACTTGGGCACACTATTCTATCTTATTGCGTTTCCTCTTATTTTGTTACAGTTTTTATAGTTTATATATGAAATATTTATTTTAGCGTTGTTACTGTTCTTAAAATATTTTATTTAAATTGTTGATTACTTTTCCTTATTTCCTTCATTCCCTTCCTCACTGGGTTATTTTCCTGTTGGAACCCATGTACTTTTAGTATCCTGCTTTTCCAACAAGGGTTGTAGCTTAGCAAGCAATAGTAATAATAATAACGGTAAGTTGCTTCCGTTTTCAAGAAATGGTACCATCATTAATATGGGTTACTCCGGTATTCTAGAGTGTTAGAATGCAATTATTGTAATGAGAATCATACTTGAGTAATTTTTTTGCATATAAGTTATGTTCATTCAACTACAGAGGATGGAGGTGTTTGTTTGTTCAGGATTCCGCGTCTTTAAAACTGAAAGTGATCAATGGTTAAGATAACGGAATTTATGTATTTTCATCTATATCTTGCGGATATGAAGAAGACCTGGTAAAGATGCTGCGCAGAAATATTTTATTGATAAAATGTCGAAATCAATAAAGATTGCGTAGAATCTGTAAGTATATAGTAGGCTACTTTACTGATGGTAAATCTTTGTATCGTTATCGGAAATACAACAATGTTACTTATACAGTAGATATGATCTGGAAGCGAATAAGGAAGAGAAAGTTTCTATTGAAACCTCTACGTTAAACATTCGAGCCCATAGTGCTTCATAGATGCCTCCCAGTGTTTCTTTAGAAATATGTGGTGGACTTTCCAGATACGACCCATTTAAGGCAGATTTACTGGCAAAGAATGTTGCTGCTGAGTTGCGACCAAGAAGGTATCCCATTCTTTGTAATGACTGTTTACCCAAAATTAAGAATTTTATTTCTAATAGTTGGCAACAGCATTAGGATGGTTTGGTTGAGAATAAGATGCGAGAGGTAACGAATGTTTTATCCACCTGGAAGTACAGAATAACATGATGCCCCGAAAGTGGGAGACTACTCTGTCGTCTCCACACTGGTTATACTCGGTTAACACATGAATATCTGCTTACTGGCTAATACCAGCCATATTGCGACGACTGTTTGATACCCTTGACAATGAGGCATTTGTTGACCGAATAGTAGTGAAAGAAATAAATATATGCTTGAGGCTCGAGTTGAGGATGGCAGGTTCATCGTTTCCAAGATTCTTGAACATGATGTGTCCTACCATACTAGCGGTATTTTTAGCTTTACTTCAGAAGCAGGTGTTCTGAAAGCTATTTAACTTTATAAAGGACATCTTTGCTTTTATGGTTTTAATTGAATATTATATATTGTGATATCGGTGACAATGACCTTAGATATCAGGATGCCAGTAAACCCCAAATCAATCAATCAATCGTCTTTCCTTAATATTTAACTGCCAAATTATGTTTTAGGACGCATCTGTGTATTATAAGCACAAGCAAACTTAACCTGTTATGCAGTAGTCGATAATCAGTGAATGGTACTCAGGGCAATTACGGTAACGATTATTTATCTACTAAATATGGTTACAATAAACCATAACTTTCGGATATTGAAGGTATCGGGAGCCGTGGCTCAGGAACGCGTAGGATAGATAGAATATCAGAGGTAACATAAGAAGGTGACGAAGCAACGGGTCGCACCTGGCGCGTTTTGGGTCGACTTAAAGCAAAGGAGGAAAAGGGTTGAGAAAAGGATGGGTAGTAGTGAAGAGGACAAAGAAAGGAAAATCCCTCTTACCGAATGGTGACAAAAGAATGTCTCCCAATAAAGTAAGGCCGAGAAAAACAACTACTGTAGGTAATCAAGGTTTTGACGGAGCTACTCGCTCTTGTTCCTATTTCTTTGAATTCCAGTGTTTTCACTGACGATGTCCGTGATAGGTGATTTACAAATACACACAGACACCGACACACTCACACACACATATAGGCTATATGTATATATATACATATAGTTTCTGGCTTTAAGGGTGTCTAGAAATTGGAGAGCTGTTTCTTTTATAGGGGATGTAGGACAACTATTTAGGTGATAGGCAAAAAAAGACCCCCTTTCTCTCTCTCTCTCTCTCTCTCTCTCTCTCTCTCTCTCTCTCTCTCTCTCTCTCTCTCTCTCTCTCTCTCACACACACAGGTTGACTTATTTCGCATAATGGAAAAAACTACGTACATGTTCTAGGTGCAATGAAGTTGGTCATGTGGCAAAAGATCAGAAAATTGAAAATACAAGACTCATGGTCGATGAAGATTTTCGTGATAAGACCCATGAGAAGAAGGGGAGTATGTCTACTTTAAAAAGAAAGCCAAAGGAGTGTGGTGCGACTACAGCCTCTGTAACAGACACAAACGACACAAGTTATAAAAGACAAGAATGTAGATATAGAAGAAATATTGGACTGCATAAAGAAGTCACCTTTCGAAATGGGTGGAGACAATGAACATATGATAAGGATATATTGGTGAAACCAGGAAAAATTAATTGCCGCAGAAAATACGAACCGGTAGGATGAAATCTTTAAAAATCCAGGTGAAGTTTGTCAGGTATTTATGGAAAGTGAAGATTCGACAGATAATGAAGAAAAGGTCATTAGAAAAAAAGCCAACAACCTAGAAAAAGTAAAAATACATCCAAGAGAATAATTTTCCGAGAGGAATAATGTAGTACTGACTCAGGAGCAGGAACTTGGTTTGTGAAACAAAATGTCATAAAATAACTTAGAACTAGGACCGAATCCAGAGCATGAATCATAAACGATGCTAATTTATGTATTTTTTTTTTCTTTAATATTACTTACATACTCACTTTCCATAAATACCTGACAAACTTCACCTGGATTTTTAAAGATTTCATCCTACTGGTTCGTGTTATCCACATTAAATGTAGTGACAATTAATGCAAAAGGACTTATCTAAATTAACAAATCCAATTATTAACTTTCATGTATTCTATACAAACCTGATATCATATTAATTCAAGAACACAATGTAAAAATGCAAGGGGAACTGGAGTATATGGGAAGATATTTTAAGATTGTCATTATACATAAATCATCAAATGTGGATATCCTGAATGCAGAAAATGATACAAATGGTAATTAGTTGTAGTTCAAATATGTATGTTCAGTTACTCAATGTCTACGCACTTACTGGAAGTATCAAAATGAAAGCGAATGGCTGTTTAGTAAAGACGTATTGTGTAATTCTTGCGAAATATTATAAGTAATATTATAAGGGGCAGCCAGTCGGGAATACGGTCCACCCCAAAAGCCAAAACAAAGACCTTCAAAAAGAAGGCAACCGTGTGACCCCATACGAATGGGAAAAAGGCACGCTAATAGAAGTGACTTTTCAGATTCAGATAATGAGCTTTACCGAAATCTTGTGTGCCAAAAAGTAATGTAAAACTGACTGATGCTTATTTTCTCCTAAACCACCATGTACAGCGTAGCCTACACATGTTAAGGAAAAATACGGTTCAATCTTACATTGATTTTATTTGAAAGATATATTAAGTCATATAAGTTTTATTCAAAATTTACCCGTAAGGTGATCTGGCCATTGCATAATTGAGCTGACTATTAAATTGGAAGATGTAGTCTTATTAGGCAAAAGGTACTGGAAATTAAATTACAATATTTCAATTCATCTTGTTGTGATATAAATTCCCTAATTTCTTAGGTTGATATTAGAAATAAGAAAGCCATATTTACAAATGTTAAATACTAGTGGGATTTGGCCAAAAAAAAGCGAAAGTCCTTTTTGGAAGTTGTTCAAAGCAAATTAATCAGGAACGATATGGACTACCTTAAATGCAAGGAAAATATTATTGAATTCCGTAAAATTGTCCATAAATATTATTCAAAGGAATATGTGTGAAGGAATAAAAATGAGAGCTAAAGTTAATAACAAATTAAAGGGAGAACAAGCGTCAGCGCATCTGCTAAGAAAACAAAAGCTCTAAAAATGTTCTGAATATGATAAGGAGATAATATGGTAGCAAAATTATTAACCCTAAGACAATTATTAAGTACAATGGAGACTATTTTGAAAACATCATAAGAAAAATAAACAGCAATAAACATAACCAACGAACATTTCTCACTTCAACCAATAATGCTATATACAGAAGATGAGATAAGAAACTGACAGAAGAAGTGGTGTCTGAAGTTTAGGCAGTCCTGCGTGGAATGGAAAACGGGAAAACAAAGATCTGAGACAGACTGTCTCCCTGTAGAATTCTATAAGACTTTTTGGAAAGATGTGAAACATGAATCTATAAGAATAATGAATTTTGTACTCAAAGAATAAGGCTACTGTCAAACTGAATAATTAAATAATTACTCTTTACACCAAAAGAAGGAAATTTAAATGAAATTAAATGCAAATTCTAGAATCATTGATTGAATATTATAATTACTAGCCAAGTTACAATCTAGGTGGAAAAGCAGGATGCTACAAGTGTAAGAGCTCCAACAGGGAAAGTAGTCCATTGCAGAAAGAAATTAAAGAAATAACGGATACTAAACAAGCATTTATAGGTAGGCCTATATACTTGTAAACCTATAAAAGGTTTAATTTTAGAGAAAGAAAATAAAGTAAGGCCCATGATTCCCTCATGAGCTATAGGGGATGCATTTTTATTCGGACTGTCTTAGGTATTCAAAAGAAGTAGATAATAACGAATTCAAGTGATCCTAGCCGCAATGAACACCTGCTACGTCTATGATGGAATGAGAGGAATGGGCGGTCCATTGAAAACAAGAGGTCTGGACGAAAAGAGAATCTTAAGTGCCTTTAACGACCACACCACTTATGTGGGCTGGCTTTCCCGTTCCTAGGGTCAAGGGACTTGGAGGAAGAGAGGCGCTAAAAGAATTTTAGGGACAGGGTTTGTCTCTAGAATAGCTTAGCACTGGGATAAAAGGGCACATGCACAGGGCCATGTAGCAATAGGGCAGCGAATTCTAAAGAGAAAAGAACACTAATTTGTTTTCCACTTTATTTAGTTCCATTTTAGTGCCTCTCTTTTTACTATTTAAGCTATGAGAGCAGATGGAGGTGACTACCCCCTCTTCTTTAAGGATCTTGACCTCGGATAATGCTAATTAAAATCCCTTAATATTTTCCTTTAGAGATTATGAACAAAGCCTAGTTGTGACTCATTTATGGACAATATGTAAGAAAAGTAGAAATCGATTCCAATAACATCATTAATCGGATGGAGGGAGACCCACCACTGCACACAAACGATTAGACGCATTAGCCTAAGGCAGAACCAACTTCCCTCAAAGGAAAATTCCATGTAAGGGTACCAGTTTCTGTTTATCCAGTTAATGAGAGGATTGTCCTACGGCATTAGCGCCTTGCAGGTTCGTATAGGGAGTTAACTGTATAATGTCTTTGCTTGTGACTGGGTTCCTTCCGCTTCTACTCTTGGAACCCACTTCGATTAACTGCAAATATCTGTGAATTACGTTAATGGTTAGATGTTAAAACTCGTGCGGCTCTTGTGTTTCAGCAAGTAAAAGGCATTCCAGTAGTCGAGCGAAAATCTTTTTGAGTAGACATGCTCATCATTTATAGATACACCCTAAATATATTTACATAGTCATAAAGGTATTTTGTGTGTGTATGTGTGTGTTTCCATTTTTACGGAATTTTGTACTTAACATCCCTAGTGTAATGCTGTCCTAAAGAAGTTAATTGTTAATTGAGAAGGTTTTCACAACAGTTTCATCTGTTTGTCCGTTTTTTATATATTACATCTTTATGTTTTACTTTTATACTCTCTTTTATGCTTTCTCTGTATGGTTCCTATTAGTTGTTAACATTATTATTATTAGTAGTAGTATTAGTATTACTATTATTATTATTATTATTATTATTATTCATAAAAAGTGCTATCGTAGTCTTCCTTTGTTGACATTTCTTCGAAGGTTGCGAAAAGCACGAAATCTCGAGTATTCTTTGGTCGAAGGATCCTCATTCATCTGGTAATCTTGATTCTTGTAATTTTCCATCTCTCTTCCTCTGTAAGAAATACATTCTATATTTCTTACAAATTCGCATTTTAAAGTATTTTCCCCTATTTTTCTTTTTTATCTTTGTGCTATGTTAAGAGTTTCTGTCCTGATATCGACCTTAGGTTTAATTATCTTTCACTCACGTTCCACACATGATTTTTTTTTTTTTTTTTTTTTTTTTTTTTAGGACTGTTTGCTAGATTTTATATAGCTTCAATTACAAATTCGGCATTTATATTTCGAATCAAAGTTCTTTGCCAAGTCCATTTTTACTCGTGTCTTAAAATTTTGTTAGTAAATTGAAATAATGTTTCGTATTATTATTATTATTATTATTATTATTATTATTATTATTATTATTATTAAGTTTCATAACCCTGCCACCTATGAAAATTACCGATCATCTCTCGTAAAATGAGCCCAGATCTTTTAGGCGCAAGAGTGCGTCTAGAAAATGGGTGGCACTGCAAAAATTCCATCCACGCCTCATGGAAAGGTTTTTTTTTTTTTTTTTTTTTTTTGTATTACACCTGATTTATTTGTTTAATTATCTAATTATTTATATATATCATGCCTTGTCAATGAAATAGACTCATGCCAATATTAATTATGTTCATAATAGTTTAGAACTGTTTCTAGCCACTTCGGGCTTTTATTTGTAAGGATTTTTTGATCAGGAAGAAAATAAATAATTTCTCGACCGTTTAGGTTACATGGCTTTGTCATTTAACCAGTCATGATTATTGAACAACTGAAATCTCTTGACTAGGGTGAACTAGAACTCAAATAATCGATTTAATGTAGCCTAGGACGTTTTTAATGATATATAAATTTACATTCTCAATGTCATGAGGTAGTACAGTCACCTGTAATTTTTTTAATTTTCATTGTCATCATCTGGCAACAGTAGAAATTGTGTTATACAATTTGGCGACAATACCATATCATCAACAGTATATTATGTGCAAAATATTTTAAATTTTTACGTGTTTGTGGAGACAAAATTGTACTTATTTATAGAAGATTTATTTTCTTAATACCGCAACTGTACAATAAAGATGATACATTTTTAAACTGTCCGTAGTTCATTTAATGCGTTTATGACTTTCTATAATTGCTACTTGAAACTTATTTCCTCTGTTTTTATTTGATTAAATTTACTGGAAAACATAATACATGAGGGCGATTAACGTTTCGAGTTACCCCAGAGTTCTTTACACCATGATTCAACATTTCTAATCTACTTACTCGTCTTATTTTGTCTTTTGGCCGGAACTGCTTTTGACGAGCGGAGAGATTTCTGCACAAAGAAACTTCCAGAAGAACTATTTAAAGCTTTATTAACAACGTGGTTACGTCTGGATTCGGCACCTAGTTCTTTTGTTTATATTCATGAAAGATAACACACATCTGAGACAGTTAGAGTTCCTTTCCTAGTGGTAGGTTGGCTAGGGTACCAGCCATCCGTTGAGATACTACCACTAGAGAGTTTTGGGGTCTTTTGACTGCCCAGACAGTACTACATTGGATTCTTCTTTCTGGTTATGGTTCATTTTCCCTTTACCTATACACACACTAAATAGTCTGGCCTATTCTTTACATATTCTCCTCTGTCCTACTACAGTTGACGACACAGATTGCCAAACAATTCTTCTTCACTAAGGGGATACTGCACTGTAATAGTTCATTGGCCACTTTCCTCTTGGTAAGGGTAGAAGAGACCTTAACTATGGTTAGCAGCTATTATAGGAGGACACTCTAAAATCAAACTATTGTTCTCTAGTCTTGGGTAGTGCCATAGCCTCTGTACCATGGTCCTACACTGTCTTGGATTAGAGTTTTCTTGCTTAAGTGTACACTCGAGCACACTTTCCTATCTTATTTCTCTTCCTCTGATTTTGTTAAAGATTTTATAGTTTATATTTGAAATATTTATTTTAATGTTGTTACGCTTCCTAAAATATTTTATTTTCCTTTTTTTCCTTTCCTCGCTGGGCTATTTTCCCCCTTGGAGCCCCTGGGCTTATAGCATCTTGCTGTTCCAACTAGGGTTGTAGCCTAGCAAGTAATAATAATAATAATAATGATAATAGTAATAATAATAAAGGTGGTTGGTAAAATGATAAGGCCTAACTAAACTCAGAATTAGAGATTAGTTCTCTTCTAATTTGGGAGGCCAAATACCTTCACATGCCACCCTCTTACCCACAACAAAAGGCCATCTTTTTATTATTATTATTATTATTATTATTCTTTTTAGGGGGAGGGCCACAGGGATGTTCTTAACTTGAATTTGAATTGTAACCGGGAATTAGCTCATATCTGGTATGTTCGGCCAATCCTTAGTTTAAATTATCATTTCATGCAAACAAATGCCAAATTTCATACCTCTGTGATTTACAACAGTTAAAAAAAAAAAAAAAAAAAAAAACTTACACAATTGATCTTTATTTCATCTTAGAAGTTTCGTCAGATAATATAGCTTATTGAATGATTAATTGATTACATGTGTAATAGCAGAACTTTGTCTCTGTATATTATTATTTTTCGAAGGTAGATGCTCAATTACCGTTCAAAATTCATATGATAAGTTTGAACTTATAATCTAAAGAAATTACTAATGTTCCATTACTTTGACAATTCCCAAAAACTATTTTTTTTCAAACCCTCTTCGGGCGAGAGTACCTTAAACCTTGAACTTAAAGTGTACCTGTCTTTGTCGGCATCATAATTTCTTTTATCTCCATCATCACTTACTCTTTAACTGTCAGAAGTCGATTTATCGTCGATTTTATCTTGATTCGTCAAGGAACATCCCATGTTCTGCGGTTAATTATCACTTTCATATTAGAGCTATCCATAGTCAAGAAAACATGACGGGAAAAACATACCTGGTATGAGGTAATCCACCGTCACCACTCAAATTCAAGTTAAGAACATTCCTTGAGTTGGAAAATCAAGTAACATTTTGTTGCAGTGACCTGAGTGGGGATGGTGTGGTGTCGTATAGCAAGCTAGGTGGCCTCCCCTTCTATTTATAAAATATGGAAATTACAGGAAACCGAGGAATTAATGTTTCGATACTCATAATTGAGAGGTAGAGGTAAAGTCACATGTGAGATCAGATCAGAAAATCAGTGTGGGATGTGGTATCCAGCTGGGCGTTGTATGACAGCTTCTGAAAAGGAAACAACAATAAGAAGTCGAAGCATGCGAGGTTAATAAATCTATTTTTAGTCTAATTTACTGATGCTTAGTCGTAACTAACTCCAATCCAGTCGCTTGTTACTAAGACTCATAGGTAAAAACCAAATAATCGTTGTGACTGATTTTCTTTTTGAAAGATAAATTCAACATATCACATTGGAATATCATTTTAGGAATTTTATTCGACAGTTGGAACAATCATAGTAACTCACATCCTTACACCGGCATACGCACCTGGATTTTAGCTTAATGTTTTTGCTAATTCTTGGTAGGCCTGGATTATTTCTTAAAAAAATCAATAACAATTACTACCACATATGATTTCAAACATGTGGAACAATGATGAGGTAGTGCATCACAAGGCCTGTACGAGCTTTTTAAACCACCTATCTTTAATTTATCCCAAAGTGGTCGTCATTCCTCCATCTCTTTTTATTAACTGTTTTTATCCTCATGAAGCTCTAGTGCATCTTACTTTACTTACTTTACTTTGATGGCTGCTTTTCCGGTCCCATACAACAGGAGAACCCCACTCTCTACAGGACCTCCGCTGTCGTTTTGCCTTGTTCGTTCAGAGTATTTATCGTTTTAGATCACTGTTAAAAGCCTCATGAAATAAGAAAGTCTTCAGTTTCCTCTTGAAAGCCTTAATGTCTTCAATCATTCGAATGTTTCGTGGGAGCTTATTATATAGTCTCGGGGCCGCATATTTAAAGGCTCTGGAGCCTAAAGTAGACATATATCTAGACTTTACTAGATATCGGCACTGAATCAATATTTAGGTTCATTTGAATATCACCCAAGTTTCTCACGCTGTTTCTCTTACTCACCACCATGAATTCAGTTTTGTTCTCATTTAATTTAATTGTTTAAATATCATCCATTCTCTAACAGTATCAAAGATTCGGTTTAAAGTTTCAGTGGTATCATCTATATCATTTATGGAGAAGTAAAATTGTTTGTCATCTGCAAATAGTTTGAACTTCACGCCATGCCTTTGTAGTATTTTCGATAGACCAATAGTATAGATGCAGAATAAGATTGGGCCAAGTACACTCCCCTGGGGTACCCTTCTGTTACTTTAAGGGTTCATATGATGAATAATAGTTTCCAATTTGTAAACAGTAATTTCTACCAACTAAGTAGTCTTTTAGGTATACGAAGGCTTCATCTTCAACGACGGGGACCGTAGATCATTTAGTAGCAGTTCATGCACAACTGTATCAAAAGCAGTATTGAGATCGAGCAGTATTAAAATACCACATTTATTTTCATCATTTCTAGCATATCATTTACAACAGAGCAGATGGTTGTCTCCGTAGAGTATAGGCAAAGCTTCTATTATTTCTGAGTGGCTGGCTAGTTGTTCAAGAATTACATATTCAAACACTTTTGAAACAATGGATAGATTCATTGTTCCATTGTTTTTTGTGCTTAATTCCTGGTAGTCCAGTGCATTTTTCAGAATTGGTGTGACTATAGCCATTTTCTCAGATCTAGGAAACTTACATTCATCAATGCTTGCATTTGCTATTCTCATTATTATTTCGGCTATACTGGTAAAGTTTCTCTAACCAATTACTTCAGATATTGGCATAGGATCGATCGCGCAGTTTGTTTCCTTTGCTCTCTTGATAATTCTGGTGATGTCATCTTGTGTTATGTTGTTAAATCGTATCAATTTTGTCTGTGTGCCTGGTGTATCATTAATCTGAAGTTGAGTATTTACAAATGACCTGGTTATATTTTCAATTTTGTTTTTAAAGACTACTAGAAAATTATTTGCTAGTTCCCGGTCACTGTATCCATCAGGTAGCTGCATTTCTTTTATATTTCTCATTATACCATTCAGGAGACAATATAACTTATTCATGTCTGTTGCTGCTTAGAGGATCTTTCTCTCATAGTATTCACTTTTTTTCTTCTTAGTAGGTAGTTATATTGACACGCAGCAGTTTTGTATTCTACCCAAGTACTTTCAGTTTTTAATCTATTCCACTTTCTTTCTTTACGTCTTTTTTCCCTCTTTTTTACCAAAGTCTCTCCATCAAACCAAAGAGATTGGACTTTTACAGTTATAGTCTTTTCCATCGGTGGGCACATGGTATCATATTCACTTTTCCTCACTTTATTATAGGTGATCGTAAGACAGCACACTTAGCTCCTTACAGACGTTGGTCATCATGATAACAGGGAATGTTGATAGTATACTTTATTTTCTTTGTAACTTCTTCAATAAATATGATAGGAGAAAAATTTTATTCATGTCTAAAGTTTATTTTCTTTACTAATGCATGTTTCTGTAGAGGTAGACTAAACGTAATAAGTTTGTGTATTGGGGAGATAGTACATTTCTCTTCAACTTTTATATCAGATACAATATTATTCATGTCATCACTTAAAACCAAGTCTAACATATGCCCAGTTAAAGTAGTTGTACAGTTGACATTATTCACAAGTGGATATGATTCTAGAAACTCTCTAAATGCCAAAGCGTCAGGATTTGATGTGTCATCCATCCAAAAATTTAAGTCTTCACAGATAACTAATTCGTTTTTCTCCATGATAATCATCTCAATGAGAGCGCTGAATTCTTCAGAAAAGATACTAGTGTTTGTTCCAGGAGGTTTGTAGATTGTTACAAAGGATATTTTTCTGTTTTTTTTTTTTTTTTTTTTTTTTTGGCGTAAAGTTCATTTCTATATATTCAAAGCTTGTTACACTAATTCTTTTCAACATTTTGGGATGTGAGTAACTTTTATGAATAAAGACTCCGACACCTCCACCAGACCTACCTTCTCACGGTATGTGAAAGAAAACGTGTGGGGGGGCGTCATTTCAGTGATCTTTGCCTTGTTCAAGTTATTTAACCATGTTTCAGATAATGGTAGCATATCCAAATATTTTTCATTTATCAATTCCCGAATTTGAATAGTCTTATTACCTACAGATTGTATATTCACATAGCCACAGTTTATGACATCCCTAGTAACCATGATCAGTATTTTCCGCTAGTCTTTTCAATTCCAAGTCATAAGCTTTGCAGTCTCTAGAATTTACTGTGTGGTCACTTGGTTTGTTTAACTTTGTCCAGTTTATACACTCTAACACTTGCAAATTACACTCCTTGGTGGAATGTTTTCCTGAACATTTCCCGCAGACTTTATCATCATTTTTAGACTTCTGACAGTGACAGTGGTAGCAGGTGATCACGTGGTACCTATCACGTATGTTATAAATACCCCATCGTAACAAAACTTTGTCCCCATTATCATGAATAGCCCTCCGAACTTCAGGATCACATTTCAGCACATAGTGGGTGGTCCGAGGCATTTTTCTTCAAGACTACACTCTCTTCCATATTTTGGATTTGGTCCAGGCAGCGATTTCTTTGAAGCAAAGCATTTACTACATCCTCTTCATCATTGTACACATCGCATATCATTATTTTTGGTTTTAGTCTTCCGATTTTTCTCATTTCAGTGTCAGCTACCAATGTCTGAATTTTGTTTGCCGCCTCTCTGATCATATTGTTTGCAAAGTTTACAACAACATTTCCATTCGTAGTTGACCTCGTGTTAAATATAGGAATGTCTTTTAGTGCTTGTTCAACCTCACATTTTCTTTCAGTAATCTTAGTTGTTGTATTAGATGATTTTATTATCAACAGATTTTTTTCCTTAACTTTGTCAGCAAATGTCGGTTTCTCCGGTTTTGGGTCTATCAATGTTTGAAGTGTCGCTTTAATTGATCCCATATTCATGGGAAGAATGTCAACTTTCTCAGTGAGGTCGGTAGTCAGGGTGGAATTTGCTGCGTGTGTGCTAAGGTCCTCAGGTTTGTTTTCCAAGTCATCTATTTTCGCATCTTGTTCATTCAGGGCCATATCTCTCACGTTCACATCTTCCTTTAATTTTGATATTACTAAATGGTTTTGTCTGGTTTCACGTACACAGTGATGCCTATACCTATATGCACACATTTCTTATGGTAGAGTCTATTACATTCACATCCTATCCATTTTTTTCCATTCTCCCTCCGTGTTATTACATATGAGGCAGAAATAGTTAGGAGCAGACAAAGTGTACTGTTTCTTATCACTTAGGTTTCTCCATAATACTAACTGATATCGTTTCAATGATATTTTAAGTTGGAAACAGAAAGCTAAAACTAGACTCAGGGTGTGTATAACGGACCTCGGCACAACACGTCCACACTCTAGCACACTCCAAGCTTCAAAATTATTTTTAGCATAATAGCCTACATAAAAAGACAATAGATTATGCAGTATAAGTAACTAAGAAACAGTGCTCAATAAACAATCAGTTACTCAACAACTTTGAACTTCTGGAGTTCCACAAATTAAAAAAGAAAAAAAAAAATAACAGGATAAGAGAGATCATTCCACAATTTGGTCTTTGTAGATATACATTAGGGTACTGATCCCACATATGAAAGGCAAGGGGACTAGTGTTGAGTGCATATCTAGTACTATGTGACGATGGTATAGTCTTTGAAGATCTGATTTTTGTAAAAGTATGATCTGACTGTTTGACAATTTGTAAAACATGCACAATAAACTAATTAATGGTCGGTGCCAGGAAAGATATATCTCAAGTTTTAGTCCAACGATGGAATGAGTAAGCTGATCAAGACCAGATGAAGCAAAGTATTCAAAACAATGTACTGAAGCAATTCCTTTGGATAGGCAGGTCTTCAAAAATCATGAAAATGTTTAAAGAAATACTGTCAGTATATAGATTTGTCCTTGACCTACTAAGAATTATACTTTGAGCTTTGCTAGAATGTAGTTTTGCCTAGTATAATTTTCACCATATACTAATTTTAGCAACACATCTGTTAAGTTTTAACAACCACAGGTCTACACACACTATATGGGATCAGTGCAAAAATTATCATCATTTGCACAATGAACAAGCATGTTTTTAATGCCAGACCACATTTCGTTCAGATAATGATATAAAGGTAATAGGAGAAAAACACTACCCGGAGAACTATCAGGTATTACATTTTTAAGTCACTGCGATGCCCATCAATAACTTGATAATAATCTATTGCTAAGATTTTAATGATAATACAAAGGAGCATTCCCCCAATCACATATGTTGAGCTTAAGAACGAAAGCCTCATTATTTTCACACGGTTAAAGGCGGCAATCATGTGAAGATCAATCATACGAACGTCACGACCACAACCTAGGGATTCTGAACTACTCTGAATATTAAAAGAATAGTGGAAAAATATTTTTCTTGTCATTATCAATTGTTGCAATAACGAGAGCCTATGATTATGAAGGAATAAGTGCAAGATTTAAATTGATATTTGTTTATTTTGAGAATGAAAGAAGATTATAATAGGGTTGCCTATCACGTTATGGATTCATGAAAAATAGAAATAAAAAACTTCCAAGAAATATTTTTATTCCTGAAAATGAACATCAATAAGAAATATCAATAACTAATGTTTCTCCAAACAAACCACAAGAATCTAGATACTAACCCCCAACCACCCTACAACATTATGACAAATACTCGGGCATGAATACTGTAACGCTATTGTTTTCTAAAGTGTGTCACGAACTATTTAAATAAGACTATTAGCTAATGGGTTCTTACAGTTAATTTTATTTTTATTTTTTCTCAGCATCTTATAAACTACAAAAGGAAAATTTTA
This sequence comes from Palaemon carinicauda, assembly GCF_036898095.1. Lineage (NCBI taxonomy): Eukaryota > Metazoa > Arthropoda > Malacostraca > Decapoda > Palaemonidae > Palaemon > Palaemon carinicauda. The sequence continues at coordinate 112,100,305 of NC_090726.1, read as the reverse complement.
TATTCTAAATGTAATCCAAGTATATCTGTAGCGACTAGTGAAGTTTCGTGCAAACCCTGTGCATGTTCAACTGTAAAATATTGAACGTTTACCCAAGATTAATGCCACCCAGACAATTGCACGACTTTTGGCCACGATTTTGTCGTGGCAAGTCGTGCCATTTTGGGGCACGAACTGGGAGGCTCGCGCACTGTTCACGGCTTGTTCACGCATAGTTCACGATGAGTTCACGACGAGTTCACGAATAGTTCACGAATGCATGGCCGTTCGTGTCCACATTGACACGAATTGGCACGACGTTCACGCATACTTTGCCCACTTCCCACATTGGCACGACGAGTTTGCGCAATTTGGACGGTGTAGTGCCGACTTAGCCACACCATATAAAAATGGGGCCTCTCCAACCCTTGGTCATTTTTGGATTGGCTTTGGAAGAGACGACATGCTTAATGTCAAATGTCAAAGACATCATTGCAAAGAGGAGAAGATTCCTATACCTGGCAGTTGCTCTAGTTATTGTTGAAGAGCAGCAGAGAAGGCAACCCCACCTCGAAGAAAGACACAATTAGCACAAGGGCTGATCAAATTTAATTATAATTATATCATATTTTCTACCACAACAATATATAAACGTTTTCCCTATTAATGCATGTAAAATGAAATCACCCTCAAATCGAAAGTACGAATAATGTGAGCACTGAGAAAATCGCTTATAACTTTTTCAACTGACAAAAATACAATGTCGCCTGCACAGAGAGAGAGAGAGAGAAAGAGAGAGAGAGAGATTCCATCAGTAATTATTGTTTTTATTATTATTATTAATATTATTATTATTATTAACATTATTATCATTATTAGCCAAGTTATAACCCTAGTTGGAAACCAGGATGCTATAAGCCCAGGGCTCCAACAAGGAAAATAGCCCAGTGAGGAAAGGAAACAAGGAAAAATAAAATATTCTAAAATTAACAACATTAAAGTAAATATTTCCTATTCAAACAATAAAAACTTTAACAAAACCAGAGAAGCGTCCAGGAAGCTCTATATATACCCCCACACCAACGCGAGCACCACTGTCGTGTAGTAGTTGTGAACTGCTCGTGAACTTTTCGTGAACTGATCGTGAACTGTTCGTGAACTGATCGTGAACTGCTCGTGCCATGCACAAACTGTTCGTGAAGTGTGTAAACTAGTCGTGAACTGCTCGTGCCATCAATGCGTGAAGTACACGTGACCATGTCAGTGGGAAGGCATGGCCACGCTGCGACGCGCGCATATTCATGAACATGTCATCAACTACTCGTGAACTCGACGTGAGCTGTTCGTGAACTATTCGTGGCAGTTCGTGATAGTCGGGGCATGACATGCATTGCCATGCAGTGGCACGCATCCTCCCGCATCGTCCCGACTAGGTCACGACGAGTTCATGAACAGTTTGCGCATAGTTCACGGCCCGGTCGCGAAATTTTTTTGTGACTAAAATTTTGAACATTTCAAAATTCTCGTCACGACATGCCACAATGTCACAACGGGTTTTCGTACACTTCAAGCCAGTTCATGACTAGTTTGCGCATTGGCACGACTCGAGTCGTGCCAATGCGTGCCACAAAATCGTGCAAGTGTCATGGTGGTATAAGTTAGCAGGAATTTGGGAAACCTGTCAAAATTTTTTATTTACCTATTTCTTGATATCTGGTTTATGCTCATAGCATTACCAAACTGACTGGATGGATAACACGTACTATGATACAGAATTAGGCAGAGTAATATCGCCATGATGAAACATAATTTTGACATGATGAAGGGCTAAGATTTCTATGTGAAGTGTGTGTATCATTATTGACAATGGTGTAGTATCCGTAAGACGTTAATGTTTAATCATGTATTAAAAATTCGTAAACTGCCTTGTATTTTCTGGCTAGAATTATAGTAAATTATGTCTGGGTCAGTCTAAGTTATTTGTTTTCATCTGTTCAGCTTCGTTTTTGCATTCTAATATGAAATAACGATAGTAAAATGTGTGAAAAGCAGTCATTAAGAACGGAATACTCTCTTCGATATGGCTTAGAGCCATATTTCCAGCTGTGCCTAATGCTTGAAAGATAACACTACAGATTAAATAGATAAAGATGGGGCCTTTCATTGTTAGGACTAAATTAAATGGACACATACCTGTTTCTAATAAATCTCTCTCTCTCTCTCTCTCTCTGTGTGTGTGTGTGTGTGTGTGTGTGTGTGTGTGTGTGTGTGAAAAGCCCAAGAAGGTTCTGCAGCTGCCTTTTGTACTAGAGGGAGGAACCTAAATCATAAGTATCGCCTTTGTTTCCAAGGTTTATATGTAAGTATAACTGCAGTATTTTTTTAAGTTTTTAAGGATGATGAAAGGCATTTCCCTTTTCAATGTCATTTGTCGTACTAATCGTGCACTATACTTGTTTGGTAAAATCTGCAATTGATGTGAGAAAATAATAATTCCCCTGTTTTTCATTGGAGGTTTCCAAGGAGGTTCAAACGGGTTAAATCTCCTTGGTGGTTACCTTCGGAAGTCGGTAAATCATGGAGCCGTTCAAGATTTACATTAATTAAATACTGTACATTCAATACCTCCTCAGGAAGTGAACTAGAGCAGTAGGTTGTATGACTATTATTGATAATTAGAATTTTTTTTTTCAATACCTTAATGTTCTTATAGGCATATGTTACCTTGCTTTAGAAATGCCAGTACCTTTAATAATCAGTGGACACTAGCGACTACAATTTCAAATTGAGTTTTCACATTAGGCACGCTACTTTGAAACTCGTGTCTTTCCTGAAATAATTATCCAAAATGTCTTTTCTAAACCTCTAAGGGATCATTAAGAATCAATTTGGCTTGGGAAGGTCATGAATGTTTTGTTTTAAATGAATATTAAAACAGCTGTCGTATTACAGCGAAAGTAAACGACCTATTTTTGTTTCATGAAAGAGTGGTCTTTGATAAGAGGTGTGCTCATTTTTATTGTAGAATTCCTCTTATGTTTATATTTAAAATTCAAATATTCACTCAGTTGAAGATCTTTCAATCCTTGCGTCTTTAGAATCCCTGGCATTAAGTGATTTTATATGTAAAAAGAACGATGTCGGATATTTTACGGGTACAAATTTTCATGTGTTGTTAGTTAAGAAGAAAGAAATAGAGATGGGCGTGGCTGGATAAATCAATTTGGGACAATACAAGTAAAGAAGTGTAAATGAACTCTGACTTTTTAAGAAAATAGAGAACGTGTTTCGTCATTATTGCTTTAGTTTTAATGATAATGTTTTGTTGTAGATATAGATTTTTTGGCTAGCTCCTGCACCTTGAATGTCATACATCGAAATGAATCACGAAATAAATCCAGTATTATTATTGTTATTAATCCTATCCCCCCTTCTCTTCAACCTGGTAATGGAAAAGTTAGCAAGAAGCACAACTGCCAGGCCAGAAAGGGTCACTTTTAATAACGTACACTCTAAAAAATTAAGGGTATAAAAGGGGTAGAAAAGGGGTATTTCTAGTGGTTAAAATAGCATACCCTATCGGGGTATATAAGAACTATAATATACCCTTTACAATATACCCATATCAAGGGTATAACATATACTTGAGATACCCTTACTTAGGGGTGTATCGTAGGTAAAGAATACCCTTTTACAGGGTATTCTATACGACATAAATACCCTTGTATATTAATTATAATTTTATAATTAACATCTATTCCACCATTATATAGGTGTAGTTATAGCTTATAAGTATATAAAGTAATAAGGTCAATGATTTTAAAAGTTTGGTTTATCAATTTATTATTTCCATTACACTTGAAAATCAAAAGTATATATATAATATATAAAGAGTGATGGCAGAAGCTGCAAAGCAAACCGTACGCAGAAATCTGTGAAAAGAAAATATTTGTTAGTGTGTGTGCCTATATATATATATATATATATATATATATATATATATATATATATATATAATATATATATATATATATATATATATATATATATATATATATATATATATAGAAAAGAGGAAAAAATATCATGCATAAATACCTAACTGTATGCTACCTCAGGTCAAACTGATTAAGAAATCATTGGCGTCAGTGTTTGCTTACAGACTACGCGTAATCGTAAAGTTATTAACGTTTAGCTGAATACGTTGTTTATGGTTTTTTCCTTCCAGACAGCTTGACGCTCACGCTCGCTCTCTCTCTCTCTCTCTCTCTCTCTCTCTCTCTCTCTCTCTCTCTCTCTCTCTCTCTCTCTCTCTCTCTCTCTCTCATAAATAAGTACTAATGATAATTTCTTACTTATTTTCCTCGGTGTTAGTAATAATGATTTTTTAGACTATCACAGCCTGAATGCAAAACTAATGATGATGTCTGACAATTTTTATTCGTAACGTTGAAGTAGGAAATAATGTTAAGTATGGTAGTTTTGACTTATAAAATACTGCAGAAATAATGGGGATGAGTAACCTAAAATTTATTCAAGGCAGCATTTCAGATAAGAAACATACATACCACATTTTATCATACGTAAAATTATGGTAAAAAGTGTTATAGGTCACATAAATACCAGAGTCAATGCAAAAACCATAATAATAAAAACAATATAATAATAATATGAGGAGTATAATAATAATAATAATAGTAATAATAGTAAAAAGAGTAAAGGAATAATAATAATCATAGCAATATTATTATTATCATTTTATATTGATATCAAAATAATAATAATAATAATAATAATAATAATAATAATAAAATTAAATGAGATTATGGAAAGCAGTCAGCGAGAGACAGAGGGGAGAAAGAATTCGCCTGGCGAGAGAGAGGGAATCTCAGTTGTCGTGCCTAGTGACGTCACATTAATAACGGCTATCCGAGAGAAAGCTGTACATGAGTTGACAAAGAGCAATTTCATATATATATATATATATATATATATATATATATATATATATATATATATATATATATATATATATATAAGATTAATTGAATTATTATAACTAAAGAAGTTACTAAAGTCTACTAAGTAGTATGTCAAAAGGCTTCGTCTCTGTTTTAACCATCTTTCAGTGCAAACCACACCACACGTAGGTATATGCTATTTAGAATCATTGTCAAAACGAAATAAAATAATGTAAGTGTCATTCTCGAATAGTTGTGGTTCTTTCACCATAGTTATGACATGCAACAGAGACGTACATAGCCGCGTATTTGTATGGTAAACCGCCGCCTTTTTATAAGCATCTACCGGCGTTTTTCTTTCAAGTCAGAGTTGGCGGTGTATATACATGTTGGGGACCACTGTCTATGCTTGCATAGATGGACAGTTAGTGTTCTTACCTTGGTTAGCAGTTAACAGGTGAAATGCAGTGTAGATATTATAATCTCGATGACGCCAATTGGAGCAATTCATCTTCACGGCAGAGCAGACGAGAGTCCAGACGCCACTGAAATTTCCCGCCAAATTCCCGGGGTCTCGAAGAATCTCGAGACGGCAACAATACAAATTGCCAAGTACCGCATTTTGTAGGAACTTGCTTCAAAACTATCCATAACTCAAAACCAATATGTTGTTCGTAACTTTTTTGGTGCATTACACTATCAGTGTAACAATATGGTGATTTAATACAGAGTAAAAGTTCATTTCATGACATGATCACACAAACTTACCAAGCCCATTTTAAGACAAAGTACAATAGAGGGTATATTATTCACAAAAAATACCCTTTTTCCTGGTGTTGAGGGGTATATTTGAGCCTTAGGGTGTTTTACATGTATTTAAACCCCAGCTCAATCGTTATACCCTTTCTGTACCTTAAACTTTTTACAGTGTAAGGGTCAACTGCTTAGGCTATGCTGATGACATAGATATCATAGGAGTCAAGCTCAGGGAGGTGAAGAACCTAACAACACAGTTCAAAACAATGGCTTGCCAGGTGGGACTAGAGATAAATTAAGGCAAAACTAAAATCATGAAAGTAGCAAAAACACTGCAATTACAGGGAAATGTAGATTTTGCAGGCATCAGAATTGAGACAGTAGAGTCCTTTAAATATCTGGGTACTATTATGTCGCAGAACGTTGGAATGGCTGAAGAAGTTACAGCAAGGATTGGAGCAGCCAACAGATGTTATTTCAGCCTTACAGACCTTATTAAATGACGATCAATCAAACGTAAAACAATATTGAGAATATATAATACAGTTATCCGACCAGTTTTGATATGTGGATGCAAGGCATGGTCTCCAACAAAATCATTAGTGAAAAAATTTGAAATTTTTGAGAATGGGATTCTGAGAAGAATAGAGGGGCCCATCTATGGCCAAGAAATAAATGGATGGAGAAGACGGCATATTAGAGAAATAAGAAATAGTACAAACCAACCAAATATATGTGATATAATTAGATCCAGAAGACTCCAATGGGCAGGACACATGGCTCGTATGGATGAGGATAGAGCTCCAAAGAGGATATTCTTGGCTGAAGTTGCTGGAAGAAGACCTGTAGGACGGCCAAGAAAAGATTGGAGAAGATGCTTGGAGGAGGATGTAAGAATCTCTGGGGGAAACCCAAATGAATGGTTCCATCAGGCACAGGATAGAGAAGAGTGGAGAATCCTATCACTAGCGGTCATGGGTCAAAATGTGGCCTAAGTACCACCGGAGTAAGTAAGTGAGTAGGTTATTGTTATTAATCAAATACGTACTGTAAACATTTAGTAATTTTCACGATCTCATTTCTCTAGGTACACAAATCCGAAAAAAATATAAGACTTCAACTGCTGCTGGAAAGGAAAAACAATACAAATTTCATTACTGGCTCCCCTACTGTGGTAATTAACTTCTTTCGTGGATTGATGAAGAGAAATGCCTGAGAAATGATCAGTGTGACCATCACCTTTGAGCTATTCTTTTTAACATTCATACACACTGCTTCCATACCAGTCTCTGGAAGCCCAGAGCGGATGTTATAGACATGAAGTTATAAAAAGCTTTCTTCAATGGGCCCCATCTACGCAGGCGCCTATTTTGACAATATTCACTATGCGAGTATTGAGTATTTTCACCAAAAATACTAACTGAATAATTGTGATTATCTAATCTACTTGGGAATTCCGGGGTTCCCGTCCTCCCAAACTTATGCCATGGCCTTCCTGAGGTGGAAACCCATCTCCGTGCCGAATTTTAGCACCATCGAACCGACGGCCTTTCGTGCCTATCGTGGACATACACATATACATACATTGCCAATTATATAATAGATTAAGGTTAACAAATCTTGCAAACATTTGCAGAACAAAACGGAGGAAAAATAGTGCCACTTTTGAGGGAGGAATCCCTATCCCATTTTAATCTTTTTCGACCCTGAAATAAAATATTTTCATCAGATATTCATATTATGTTTATACTTTGGCTCCTTCTATCCATTTACGCACACATATAAAATTATATAAGCAATCACACACACAAACAAACACACATTTATATATATATATATATATATATATATATATATATATATATATATATATATATATATATATATATATACATATATATATGTATGTATGTATATATATATATATATATATATATATATATATATATATATTTATAAATATATATATGTACATATACAATATATACATATATATATATATATATATATATATATATATATATATATATATATATATATATATATGCGTGTGTGTGCGTGTGTGTGTGTGTGTGTTTGTGTGTGTGCAACAAATGCAGTCGTTTATAGTCCACTGGAGGGCATAGGCCTTATGACTCTAGTCATGTCTAGGATTTGGCCAGTTTCATCATCACTGCGGATTGGTGTTGCTGAAGACTTTAGTATGATCACTCACAGCAAATCAACCTAGTATAGGAGGCTCTGACTAGTACAGCTTTGCCTTGTTTAGTGTGCTGTTCTGCTTGTCTGGTCTTTATGCTCTGAATCTCAACCTAATTTGTTGGACAAAAACTTGTGGTTTATTAAATTTCTTATTCCTGATCTAGATATTCAGTTGGTTCCTTATGCATGTTGCATAAGAGTTTTCATAATTCTAACTATCCCTTGTGTTCAGATCTTCCTGGACAGTACCATACTGTTCGTAATGCTACGTATGCAGTTATTGCTAATGGTCAGGTCTTCTCCATCATGAGGCTCAATATTATTCCCGCTGTGACCAGATTGTGGAATGATCATCCTAATCAAGGCAGTTGAATCAGTGGAACTTCAGAAGTTCAAATTTGCAGCGAAGGCTTTTTTATTGAAGAGGCTGACATAATAGTGTGTTCACCGTTAATATATGACACACCTATTCTAACGTTGTTACAAAAAGTGCTTCTCATGTGGTTTATTTGTTTTCTTATTTCCTTTCCTCGGTGTTTTTTTTTTTTTTTTTTTTTTTTTGGGGGGGGGGAGCCTTTGGGATTATAGCATCATTTATTTTCAACTAGGGTTTTACCTTAGCTAATAATAATAATAATAATAATAATAATAATAATAATAATAATAATAATGATGATGATGGTGATGATGATGATGTAGATAATTTCAGCAAGTTTGTTCAATGTATATTAGCTATCTGATGTATTACCAAACATTTCTTTGTTAAAGGGGGAATCTATCGCATTCCTTTCCGATAAGTCATATGAATGAGCTATTTAGTAGTAGTATTTCCATTTCTATCATGAAGAACATAACGCTGTTATCGTGACCATATCTTACACCGTTTAATTCTATATTAAAGATTTACCAAGTTTAGCATTATATAAATGATCTCGTGAATTATAAGGGACAACATAAGGGTATTACTTGGCATTGTCAGGATTTTTTTTTTTTTTTTTTTTTTAATGCATCATTGTTCTCAAAAGCTACGTTAACATTAAAATTTTGTAACACGACACTCGTAAGTTTTATTGTGTTATACAGGAGGTTTATACATTATTATTACTGAAAAAAAAAAATTGTTTTTCTGTTCCAACCCCATTGTCTAATAAACGTTCAGTTTTATCTTCATTTTTTCCAATATTCCTAATTTCTTTGACTTCAATGCTCTTAAATGTATGCGAAAATATTGTTTCATTTCTTTATAAAATAAACCTAAATTCATTATTGTTGTTTATATGGCAATTCAAAAAGGGCGAGCTACAATAATTGTCTGTATGGTAAAATCTATTGTTAGTATTTCACTTTATATTTCCCGGCCATCATCTTATTTTATCAATATACCAAAACCTTTTTACATTGCCTGAAACTATGTTACATAATATTCTGCTTTAAAAATCCATGTATTGATTGTTTGGTACTGTAGGTAAGGGATTTCCCTTGATTATATCAAACGCTTAAGCGTTAAATCTCCCATCTGTTTAAGATTTGATATATTGTACTTAATGGTGTGAGTTCTATCAAGGTTTCCGTCGAAAAATTTACTTTAACTGTCTCTTTTCAGATAAAAATTCCAACACACAAACTGAGAAGCCTAGGAAAACTTTTGATTGGTTCACTATTTAGTTAGTTAGTTGAATCTACATTGTTTCTTAAGTTTGACTTTGAGATGGTTCCAGCCAAGGGGTTAAGGATATTTGTAAAGAATTTAGATAATCGTAGACTTAGCCAAAGATAAAGATTTAGCGAAGGGTATGTATTCACCAACTGTCTATTTGTTTGTTTGTGAGCAACTTTACTCAAAAATTAATGTACTGAATTTGACCAAACTTGATAATCATGTTGGGTATGACCCAAGAATGAGCCTGCAACATTTTGGATGAAGCACGGCAAAATACAAGTACGTAGTAGAGAGCATCTCTTCGCCCTGCCATATGCCTTCTTTTTCTCCTAATTCCACTGCGTACTTGTACTCTGATGTATTTTTTGCCAAATCTGATGGATTTGTCCTTGGGTCATACCAAGGCCGTCTCGAGAGAAGGCCGGGTCATTTGGGGGGTAAGAAAGGTTCCACTTGGTACGAGTAGTGCTTTCACACAGATACTATAGATTGTAAGTAAAGGGGTCGCGCTTGATTTCTTTAAATTTTTCTGCTGTTATTCCAGAAAATTTGACTGTTTTGGAATCCAGGCTAGAGCCCATTGTGTGGTGTGTACCAAATTGCAAAGAGAGTTACCGAAATGGACCGAAAGTATGTGTCTTCCTTTCCAAATGTTGATGAAGAAAAACCAAGTGATTGCGCGTTATCAGGAGAGCCGAATATGTTCCTAACTAAAATAGTAGGGGAAGTACTATATCTATTGTTGTAATAATTATAATTGCATTACATTGTTCATGTGGTATTGGTCACAGAATATCAGCCTCTTGTATAATGATTTAATGTAAAGATTACCAAACTATTTGCAAAATTACTTGGGTATTCACACTTTTTTGCTTTGTTACTTACTTTTTCATTATCTCTATCAATTTCTTCTCTTTCAATTCTTGCTTCCTCATTCTTCGGTTACTTCCTCTCTCTCTCTCTCTCTCTCTCTCTCTCTCTCTCTCTCTCTCTCTCTCTCTCTCTCTCTCTCTCTCTCTCTCATGAAAATGTGTTATGCACTATAATATTATATTTAAACACTTCAGGTGACACAGCTGCACTTCAAATCTAGTGATATTGAATCTGACACATCCTTCTTCGATAAGACAATTGGGAAGAACCTCACAGCTAAGAGAATTGCAAACATTAATAGTAAAAAAGTAAACATAAATCTGTCAAATTCTTCAAATAAAGAAAATGTAGGTTACAGAAAGATCATGCGATTGTGGGTGATTGGGCAAAAGATAATATTAAATCATTTTAAATTGCCGGAAATGTTTATTTATGTTAATGTTCTATCTTTTTTTTTTATCAAATTGTCAGAATCATTCTATTTTTTTCGGTATGCAAGCGTAGTTTGGAATCAGTGGGTCTTGGAATTAGGCTACTGACAAGGGAAAGTTCTATTTTAATTCTATTACTTTTTTGTGTCTAATATTTCTTAGCCGGATTATTCAAAGTCGAGACGACTTTGAATAATCCGGCTTTTGGTGTGTACGATCTCTTAATTTTTCCATGAGGATTATCAGCTGTAAACTGTAACGAGAAACAAAGTGTATGCATAGTGAGTAGTGTGTGATAAAAAGAAGGGTTGAGGATGGCCAGGTGTCCCGTCTCCATATCAATCGACCTACTCGTGCCGACTTCTTCCCCCACTGACGGCCTTGGTCATACCCCACATGTCCATTAAGGTTCGTTGAATTTGGTTCTGTACTTTTTGCCTAATATTGTTAACAAACAAAAAATAATATTATGATTATTCTCAAAGTACTACTGCATATTTATAATTCGATATATTTTCTTCAAAAGCTAATGAATTAATCTTTGGGTCATACCCCAAATGTCCACCAAGTTTCTTCGTAACTGGTTCTGTAGTTTTTGTATAATGTTGTTCACAAACAAAAAATTAACATTGCAATTATTTTCAAAGTAGCCTACTGCTGCGTACTTTTACTTTGATGTACTTTATACAAAATGTTACAGATTTTAAATCAGCCATCTCCTTTACGTTACAGCCTCTGTCCATCTCTTGAAACATCGCAGTACCTTATAAGCGTAATCCAGGAAAGTAATTTTCTCGTCCTTTCTCAAACTTCAGAATCTTTCATTATAATATTCAGGGGTCATCTGATACACTTGCAGCACGCTCCTCTTCACTTCTTGATACTCCATCCTCTGATCCTGAGATAAGGATAAGTAAGCACTGCGGCCCTTCCCAAAAAGCACACACTGCAATAACACAGACCATTTATCTTCTGGCCATTTCATCATCGCTGCGACCGTTTCAAAATGATCAAAGAACTCATTTGGAGATTCTTCCGTAAACCTTGGAATTAACCTCTGGGCTTCCGACACATTAAACACGGGTTCGTGCTTAGCAGGAGTCGTTTCTGTTTGTGCTGTCTACTGTGTACGGGTGTGCCACAACTCCAGCTCCCGCGCTTGTCGTGCAAGCTCTCGGGCTTCTTCTCGTTCTTTTTCTTCCTTTAACCTTGCATGTCTTGCAATCTCTCGGGCTTCTTCCTCTCATTTTGCTTTCATTTCCTTCTCTCTTTCTTCCCGTCTTGCTTCTCTTTCTTCTCGTTCTGCCATCATCTTCAACCTAATCAAGTTTTATTCCGCTGCAATATGTTGAATCTCAGATTCTACATCCCTATCTGCTTTCATGCCTTCAGTTTGAGGGTCAACCGGTCCTTGCTTCGCTAAAAATTCTTCTTCAGGTTCCTCCAACAGTTCACGAGCTGCCACAATATTCTCTTCCGACATTTTTCCCGAGTTTTTCAATGCTTAGGCTAGACACTTAATTTGGGCCTTTATCATCCCACTCGTAGCATGGCCACCACATGCCATTAAGATCGAGAGTCACTGAGCATTAATTACATTAGCTTCTGACAATTCCTGAAGGCTTGGGTTACTTAAAATCTATTGGATATTGAACTGTGCCATCTCGTGATTTACAATAATTAATGTGTCTCCAAAAAATAATATACTGACAATCCTAAAAAATCCAATCAACACTGTACTAATCAACAACCTTTAATCAAAACACGGCCCTGTTATCACCAATATTTAAAACAGACGCGCTCGATTCCCGGGCCTGGTCACCAAAATATATTATAATGTATGGATCCTGGGTCCGAGCACCCAAATATATTATACGATTATGACTCCGGAAGTCTGGGTATTAAACAAAATGAACTATACTACGGCTCATAACTGGGAACCAAACATATAATATAATATATACTACAACTGGCAAGTTAATTAACCTCTCAAATTCCAAATTACCTTGTTTGCTTTCACATTAAAACTGTTACACATTATAACAATAATACCCGAATTCTGAGACCGTTTTATAACTCCCAAACAGCAATGTATAAAACACTGAATATCCAAAGGTCTCTTAAGCACACTCACAACTAAACTGGGTACTTACTTTTAAGTAATAATAACACTTATTCAACTCTCACTGAGGTTCTTAACAGGAATCGAGCGGAGACCGGTCTGAAATAGTGATGGTTGGAATAATACACTCATTACAAAAATAAATATATTCTATATAAATTACAACACTCTGAAAGATTTTACACAATAATAAATCAATTCGCTGGAAAAAATTGGATCTGAACAAAACGTAGAATAAGACAAAAAGGTTACGATCCAAAATTATATAACTTGACTTGAAATATTATATCTGAATAAACCTTAAACCTTAGGAAAGAAATAATACAATGAGAATAATACAAATGTTTTAAATAACTCTGCAAAAATACAATGTTTAAATGAATAGTAATTAACCAGATTACATTAAAACCCTACAGAGCCGTTCACAAAAACCATTATGCAATGCCACACTCACCCTAATACAATGATTGCAACAAAATCACCTTTTAGTCTTGTGGGACACACGATTCGCTTTGTGGCACAGATTCACTTAGGAGAGGACACACTAGAACGCACTGAACACTTTCGAGTTCGACGTATAACACTGGGGTACTTATGGGAGAGAGAGGGAAGGCTGTGTACTAACTCGATCTCTATGGCTGTCTGGCTCTCTCTCTGACCCAACCTTGGATACTCATATAACAAATTTTGCGAATTCCAAATGGTTCCAACTTGTTTGCGAAGCGTGGGTGGGATGTGCCTAAGGACAGCAAAGTTTCCAACTAGATAAAAATGTCAAGAGGGGTAATCAAGGGATTTAGGCAACTCTCAGACACACTTCAACGCACCCGCGAGATGACTTACCCTGTTAGCTCCACCTAGCTATTGTCCCCGAAAAAAAAAAAAATATCATCCTTTCGCCGGCGTTTCACGAACATTCGAAACAGTAAAGAATATTCCAAATTACATGTCACCGAACATTTCCTCTCTAGCATGACGCAATACACCATAAAACATAAAAGAACATTACCAAAGCCCTTGTTCTTATCTCACATGAATCCTATAAAACTTTCAAATAGACTATGTAAGACTTCTTAGTAAACATACGTGAAACAAAAAGTTAGTTCTTTAAAAATAATACGTAAATTACATATTTTAACTTGAATAAGGAATATAATGAAATTCACGATGAAAGTCTTACGTAATATACTAAAATACTTATATCTACACGAGAAGGGCTCATTTTACAGGCAGGGTATCATCTCTTCAATGAACAAATGAAAACAATATAAATGAATATAAATAAAATTATTAATAAACTACGATATATACTCTAAAATAGACCAGCTTTGTAAGAATATATTTATATATATATATATATATATATATATATATATATATATATATATATATATATATATATATATATATATATATATATATATATATATATATATATATATACATATATAAATATATATATATATATATATATATATATATATACATATATTCTTAAGAAGCTGGTCTTGTGTAGAGTAAATTCTGTAGTTTATTAATGATTTTATGTATATTTTATATTGTTTTCATTTGTAGTTGAAGAGACTATACCCCAGCCCGTAAAATAAGTTCCTTTCATGTAGATGTAAGTATTCTATGTAAATTATATAAGACTTTCGTCAAAAATTTTGTTATATTCTTTATTCAAGTTAAAATATGTAATTTTACGTTAATTTTAAGAATTAACCTTTTATTTTACGTATGTTTGGTACGAAGTCTCATGTAGTCTATTTGAAAGTGTTGTAGGATTTGTAGGAGATATGATCAAGGGCTTAGGTAATGTTCTTTTATAATTTATGGTGTATTGCGTCATGTTTGGGAGAGAATATTCAAAACATGTGCTTTGGAAGATTCTCTACCATGTGCTATAGAAATGTCACAAAGAGGATGTTATCTTTTTTATTTATTTCGGGAACAAAAGGTGGGTGGAGCTAGCTGAGAGAGTCGTCTTGTGGAAGCGTTGGTGTGTATCTGATAGTGGCCTGAAACCCCCTGATTCGCCTCTTGACATTTTTATCTAGTTGGAAACTCTGACTCCCTTAGGCAAATTCCACACTTCCCAAATCCTTTGGAACCTTCTGGAAGCAGATATATTTCATATAAAAGTGACCCAATGTTGGGTTAGAGTCAGATAGAGATAGAGATCGAGATAGAACTGCAGCCTGAAGATAGCCTCCTCCCCCTCTCCCTCTCTTAAGCTCGAAACCCAGTGTATTATTGAGAGCGTTCAGTATGTTTTAGTGTGTCCTCTCCTAAGTGACTCTGTTCCTCAAAGCAAATTGTTTGTCAAAAAGTTAAGTTGAGTTTGAATTCATTGTATTGGGTTGAGTGTTGGCCTTATATAATGTTTTTTGTAAACGGCCCTGTAGGAAGTATAGATTTTGTAACGTGATCTGGTTATCTAATATTCATTAAGTGTCAAATGAAAAAGATTGTATTATTCTGAATTATTTTAAGCTTTTGTATAGTTTTTCATTGCATTATTTTTGTTTATAGGCTAAGGTATATGTAGATATAATAGTTCAAGTTAAGTTATTATATAATTTCAGATCGTAACATTTTTGTCTTAATCTAAGATTTGTTCAGATTTAATTTTTTTCCAGTTAATTATTTTATTATTGTGTAAATTCTTTCAAAGTTTTGTAATATATATAGAATATATTTATTTTTATAAAGAGTGCATTATTCCAATCATCATTATTTCAAATCAGGTTCTGCTCGATTCCTGTTAAGAGGCATAGAAAGGTTTAATATGTTTTAATAATACTTATAATACTTAAGAGTAATTACCCAGTTTAGTTTGAGTGTACTTAAGAGACCTTTGGATATCCAGTGTTTTATATATTGCTGTCTGTGAGTTATCTAATGGTCTGAAAATTCGTGTACTAATGTTTTAAAGCAAACAAGGTAGTTTGGAATTCGAGAGGTTGATTAACTTGCCAGTCATAGTATATATAATATTACACGTTTGGTTCCCAGTCATGAGCCACAGTAAAGTATATTTTAGTGGCCAGACCACGTGATCCATAACATATATATATATATATATATATATATATATATATATATATATATATATATATATATATATATGGAAAGTATGGCGTACCAGGTGAAAATGAGAGTGGTGAGAGACTGGTAGATATGTGTGTTGAACAAGAGATGGTAATAAGTACTAGCTTTTTTAAAAAGAAAGATAAAAATAAGTATACATGGGTAAGAGTGGCAAATGGAAGAGTAGTAGAAAGGGCATTAATGGATTATGTGTTGATAACTAAAAGAATGTTTGGAAGATTGAAAGACGTGCACGTGTTTAGGGGTATGGCTAACGGTATGTCTGATCATTTTTTGGTGGAAGGAAAATTAGTTGTAGCAAAAGAGTGGGGGAATAGAGTAGGTGGATGTAAAAGGGAGCTAGTGAGGGTTGAAGAGCTAATAAAACCGGGGGTAAAAAGTAAATATCAGGAAAGGTTGAAAATGGCATATGACGAGGTGAGAGTAAGAGAAACTGGTAATTTAGAGGAGGAGTGGAAGTTAGCAAAAGAAAATTTTGTTGGGATTGCAAGTGATGTATGTGGCAAGAAGGTTGTTGGAGGCAGCATGAGGAAGGGCAGTGAATGGTGGAATGAAGGAGTGAAGGTAAAAGTGGAAGAGAAAAAGAGGGCTTTTGAAGAATGGCTACAGAGTAATAGTATAGAGAAGTATGAAAAATATAGAGAGAAAAAGGTGGAAGTAAAGGGCAAGGTACGTGAGGCAAAGAGGGCAGCTGACCTGAGGTGGGGTCAGGGACTGGGTCAGTCATATGAAGAGAATAAGAAGAAGTTTTGGAAAGAAGTGAAGAGAGTAAGGAAGGCCGGCGCAAGAATTGAAGAGACAGTGAAAGATGGAAATGGAAGGTTGTTAAAAGGAGAGGAGGCAAAGAAAAGGTGGGCGGAATATTTTGAAAGTTTGCTGAATGTTGAGGATGATAGGGAGGCAGATATAATTGCTGTTCCAGGTGTTGAGGTGCCAGTGATGGGAGATGAGAATGAGAGAGAGATTACAATAGAGGAAGTGAGGAGAGCACTAGATGAAACGAGAGTAGGAAAAGCATCTGGTATGGATGGTGTGAAAGCTGAGATGTTGAAGGAAGGGGGTGTGACTGTACTTGAATGGTTGGTGAGATTGTTTAATGTGTATTTTGTGTTGTCAATGGTACCAGTAGATTGGGTCTGTGCATGTATTGTACCACTATATAAGGGTAAGGGAGATGTGCATGAGTGTTGTAATTCAAGAGGTATTAGTTTGTTGAGTGTAGTTGGAAAAGTGTATGGTAGAGTACTGATTAATAGGATTAAGGATAAAACAGAGAATGCAATCTTGGAAGTACAGGGTGGTTTTAGAAGAGGTAGGGGTTGTATGAATCAGATTTTTACAGTTAGGCAGATATGCGAGAAATATTTAGCAAAAGGTAAGGAGGTGTATGTTGCGTTTATGGATCTGGAGAAAGCATATGATAGAGTTGATAGGGAAGCAATGTGGAATGTGATGAGGTTATATGGAGTTGGTGGAAGGTTGTTGCAAGCAGTGAAAAGTTTCTACAAAGGTAGTAAAGCATGTGTTAGAATAGGAAATGAAGTGAGCGATTGGTTTCCGGTGAGAGTGGGGCTGAGACAGGGATGTGTGATGTCGCCGTGGTTGTTTAACTTGTATGTTGATGGAGTGGTGAGAGAGGTGAATGCTCGAGTGCTTGGACGAGGATTAAAACTGGTAGGCGAGAATGATCATGAATGGGAGGTAAATCAGTTGTTGTTTGCGGATGATACTGTACTGGTAGCAGACACAGAAGAGAAGCTTGACCGACTAGTGACAGAATTTGGAAGGGTGTGTGAGAGAAGGAAGTTGAGAGTTAATGTGGGTAAGAGTAAGGTTATGAGATGTACGAGAAGGGAAGGTGGTGCAAGGTTGAATGTCATGTTGAATGGAGAGTTACTTGAGGAGGTGGATCAGTTTAAGTGCTTGGGGTCTATTGTTGCAGCAAATGGTGGAGTGGAAGCAGATGTACGTCAGAGAGTGAATGAAGGTTGCAAAGTGTTGGGGGCAGTTAAGGGAGTAGTAAAAAATAGAGGGTTGGGCATGAATGTAAAGAGAGTTCTATATGAGAAAGTGATTGTACCAACTGTGATGTATGGATCTGAGTTGTGGGGAATGAAAGTGATGGAGAGACAGAAATTGAATGTGTTTGAGATGAAGTGTCTGAGGAGTATGGCTGGTGTATCTCGAGTAGATAGGGTTAGGAACGAAGTGGTGAGGGTGAGAACGGGTGTAAGAAATGAGTTAGCGGCTAGAGTGGAGAGAATGGAAAATGGCTGTCTGCTAAAGAAGGTGATGAATGCAAGAGTTGATGGGAGAAGTACAAGAGGAAGGCCAAGGTTTGGGTGGATGGATGGTGTGAAGAAAGCTCTGGGTGATAGGAGGATAGATGTGAGAGAGGCAAGAGAGCGTGCTAGAAATAGGAATGAATGGCGAGCGATTGTGACTCAGTTCCGGTAGGCCCTGCTGCTTCCTCCGGTGCCTTAGATGACCGCGGAGGTAGCAGCAGTAGGGGACTCAGCAGTATGAAGCTTCATCTGTGGTGGAAATGTGGGAGGTTGGGCTGTGGCACCCTAGCAGTACCAGCTGAACTCGGCTGAGTCCCTGGTTAGGCTGGAGGAACGTAGAGAGTAGAGGTCCCCTTTTTTGTTTTGTTTCTTGTTGATGTCGGCTACCCCCCAAAATTGGGGGAAGTGCCTTTGGTATATGTATGTATGTATGTATATATATATATATATATATATATATATATATATATATATATATATATATATATATATATATATATATATATATATATATATATATATATATATATATATATATATATATATATATATATATATATATATATATATATATATATATATATATATATATATATATATATATATATATATATATATATATATATATATATATATATATATATATATATATATATATATATATATATATATATATATATATATATATATATATATATATATATATATATATATATATATATATATATATATATATATATATATATATATATAATATATATATATATATATATATATATATATATATATATATATATATATATATATATATGTATGTATGTGCGTGTATATACACACACTTGTATATATATATATATATATATATATATATATATATATATATATATATATATATATATGTATATATATATATATATATGTATATATATATTTGTCCCATGTCAAGGGATAATGAGCTATCGGAACATGGGTTTTTTCACTTTGTTACAAAAAGGTTTGAGAATACACTTGTACACAGCCAATACTCTGAGGTCAGTACCTTGTCTAACGATCGCTCTAAGGATACTGACTAACCCTCGGCAAGAAAGATGCAATCTTGCTCTATTAACATGCTGTATTGTTAGGTTTTGTGGAATTCTCCAATATGATGGAAACATCCCTTATGATTCTAGGGTCATTAAGCTTGACGTATAAAACATGTATTTTGCATACAAGGATTAGAACATTACTCCCTCACCCACACCCATGGAGGCGGTACGCACTCGCCCTCTCTAGTCTATGATATATGGGGGACACTCTGACCCGGAATAGGCATGGCAACATAAAATATATACATATAAATAACCCTCCAAAAATAACGCATCTTCAACAACAAAAATAAAAAAAAGAAATATTGCTTATAAAAATGTACACAATATAATATAAAATAATTCCATTCATTTCTTCTTATGACCTCTGCAACTAAAATACAGAATACCCAAAGTGAAAAAAAAATCCTATCAAATCAGTATTACACAACCTCATCAATAACTTCCTTTTGGTTTCGGGCATTACGGGCTTTTGGGGCGGGACAGGGGTAGGAATAGATATTCCTTCATCCTTCAATTATACATGTCCGGGTTTACGGCATAATTTCGCAACACAACTCACCACCACCATTTCGCTATTTTTAAAATCACTACTAGACTTGCATTTGTTACTATCAATCGGTCGCCACTAGCCGTTTTCCCGAGAAAATCATTCATCTTCCCGCCCTTCTCTTATAACTTTAAGTCAAAGGTATCCACATATACACATTCTCTAACACTGCCTTTTCTCAAGGCTGAACTTTAATCCCGCAGCCACATGCCCTTTGGGAACCGACCCAGCCGAGGTAACTATTAATCTTATAAATAAATTAATAATACAGCATCCGCCTGACAGATCTCACCTGACCTATTTAACCTCTTTCTGTTTGATTTTAGGTTCACTCAGCAGCATGTCATATGTATTGCTACACTCAGCAAAATTACCACAACACTTTACCTATACATTAAGCACCAACATAAGAACACATTGTTATCATCAAGTTTATTTAAAACATGTCAAAAGAAGATATGAGGTCAGTTCAAACAACAACAACAGCAAAAAAAAAAAAATCTACTTATCAACTCGAGGAATGTCACGTATGCAGGGGTAAGGAGGTACACTCTGACTGAAACTTTTGAAAGTTACCTCTTCCGGAACCACATGTATGCGTGCCTGATGATGTTCAGACCCTGCGCCATTAATAATGCTTTGTATCACCACTGTCTAAGATTTAACCATCTTTACTCGTTAGGGACCCAAATACACTGGCTCTAGTTTAGGTTTCTTAGGTTGTAATTGTTTCAAATACACATGAATGCCAACAAATACTTTTACCGGTGTGGTATTGAACCGATCATCATACTTTGAGCTGTGTTTTTCATTAGCTCTTTACAAAAATCTTTCAGTGGTGTTCATTACTCTCCTTAAGAGATTTAGTAAATAGACCCGGTATTGATCAGTTGAATAATTTGGCAACTGTTGCGAATTAATCAGGACCGTATATGGTAACACAGGATCCTGTCCATACAGTAAAAAGAAAGGTGTGTCCCTGACCGAAGCATTATATTTAATGTTCAAAGCTAGCTCAGCTGTAGGAAGCATGGAGTGCCAATGAAGGGGGTCATCAGCCACTAAGTAACGTAAAATTCGCACTACTTCCCTATTATGCGATTCCACTAAGTCATTAATTTTCATCAAGTCTGTGACCGATTTCACCACATTTATAAACTCGAGACCATTATCACTTATCAAAATTTTCAGGCAACCAAGCCTAGTGAAGAAAGAGCACAGCGCCTGGGCTAATGAAATTGCTGATTTATCCAATATTCCGTAAGGATGAATGTACCGAGTAAATGCATCCACAACTACATATATATACTTATGTTGTGTTAAACCATTAGGAAATGGTCTTACCACATCCATAAGAACCTTATAAAACTTAATAGGAATCACAGGCCACTTTCTGGCTACCGGTGCAGTGTTTTTATCTTCTTTGAAACAGTTACAAGGATGATAACATTTTATATAATTTTCTATAGATTTTTTTCATTCCTAACCAAAAGAAGGATTCACATGCTCTCCTTAATGTCCTATCAATCCCTAAATGCCCTGCATACGAACTTGCATGTAAAATGTGGATGGCTCGATTAATTAAAGAAGGAGGAAGAACTACCCATGCACAAAATTCCCCTCCCCTCTAATTGTAAGCTCAATATAAGATATCATTCTTTATAAAAGAAAAAAATTCTTACGAGGCACATCAGAAATGATGGATAACTCTCTGGTTCTCTTTTAATCACTGCTCACAGTCTTTCCATCCACTCCTCTTTTTTCTGTACCTTTCGGACTTCCTTTATGTCCTAACCTCTCAAGTCAATCCCACCTACATCATCAGGGCATTCATTCTGGACACCCCTGGTCATGTCCTCGGCCACCCACATATATTCACCTTAACCGTCCCCAACTCTCTCTCTCTCTCTCTCTCTCTCTCTCTCTCTCTCTGATTACTCCTCGTGGTAATTCCCATCCTGTTCTCTATTTTGATGGGGGTCTTCAATATTTTGGTTTCGTTCTTCATTCCTGTTTTGTTCCCTTGTTACTCCTATTACTGCACCTCTAGAGAGGGCATCAGCTACCTTGTTAGCTTTACCTTCTATGTGGTAGAACCCCTTTATATTAAACTCTAACAATCTTTCAATATATCTTGCTTCTCTAGATGTCAAGTCACTTTTATAAAATAAATCACGTAAGGGGCGATGATCACTTTGCAACTCAATCAACTGACCTAATAAAAAGAACCAATGCCTCTCTAGAACCCAAAGAATAGCCAAAGCCTCTTGATCGAATGTACTGTAATTTTTTTCTGCCCTTTTTGATGCCCTGGAAGCAGAACAAATGGGTCCCTCTCTACCTTTATTTTCTCGTTGAGAAATTACGCCACCAACAGCTACGCTACTCGCATCTGTTGTCACTAAAAATGGCCGATCAAATCTACAATATGCAAGTAAGTCATTGCTAGTTAAGGCAGCTTTCCAATAGCTAAAGGTCCTTTCTTCTTCCACTCCCAAATTTATTACTTTTTGTTTCTTTAAAGCATCTAAGGGTCTCGCTATCTCTCTAGAACCTCTTATGAATTTATGGTAATATCCAACTAGTCCATGGAGCCCAGCTTTTTCCTTAGGGGTACGTGGCCTGGGGAATTCTCCAATAGCTTCTACTATACTGAGGAAGGGTTGGATACCTTCTGCGGTTATTATGTGACCTAAAAATTCGACCTGTTTACAGAAAAATTTGCTCTTTGACAAATTTATTTTCATACCATTACGTCGCAATGCTTCTAAAACTTTTTGAATATCATTATTATGTTCTTCGGCTGTTTTCCTT
Source organism: Palaemon carinicauda (assembly GCF_036898095.1). NCBI lineage: Eukaryota > Metazoa > Arthropoda > Malacostraca > Decapoda > Palaemonidae > Palaemon > Palaemon carinicauda. Next base: position 112,077,470 of record NC_090726.1, on the reverse strand, counting down.
GTAATTATGATATCGTCTAAATAAACAAGAAAATTATGGACAATTAAGGATGACAAAACCGCCATCATTACTCTAGAGAAATGACTCAGAGCATTTTTAACACCGAAAGGAAGAAAATTAAACTGAAATAATTGATCGTTAGCTATAAATGACGTTTTACATTTACTATCTTCCTGAATGGGTATTTGATAGTATCCAGTCTTTAAATCAATAGTTGTAAAATATTTACTATCCCATACTTTTACAAGTAATTCTTCAATCGAGGGCAATGGAAATGCATTATCCTTAGTGACTGCATTCAACTTTCTATAATCAACACACAATCTTATCGAGCCATCCTTTTCCCTAACAGCTACAAGTAGAGAAGCCCAGGGGGATTCGTTCTCTTCGATTATCTCTTGTTCCCTTAATTTACTAATTTCCCTTTCTATCTCTCCCTGGAAATGAATGGGTACCTTATAAGGCCTTGACCTGATCGGCTCCGCCTGCCCAGTTTCAATGCTAAAGGAAAATCGATTAATCCTCCCGGGTGACTTGTCTATAATTCCAATTACATCGGAATAAATATTAACAATGTCACTAACTACAGGGTGATATTTTGGCGGATATAGTTTTCGCGCTTGCATAATCAGGTTCTGAGTGCGTTCGTCTGTGCAGGCTGGAGTTGTGGCTCCCAAGATCCCATTATTAGTAATTTCACATAACTAATTCACACACAGAATCACTTCCTAACACAACTCTTTTATTTGACAAATTAACTATCGTTATATCAGCTCTGATCTCTTTTATTTCTGACAAGCCCTCTAAGACTACATGTGCCCATTTGTCATGAAATTTAACAATGACCTTGGCTCCTTCCGAAAGAGGCTGACACGGGGTCACTGATATGCTCATAAGTGCTGGGGAGACAACACTTCTCTTTTAAGTATAGATGTTACCTTACTTAATCGTCTCTCCGTGCCTGCACAAGCACTTACTCTCTCATGACTTTCTATTAGCAAAATGCACCCTCCTTCTTTTATTTTTATTGTATATTTTCCCCAAAACTGCATATCTGCTTACTACTGATAAAATCAATCCCTAATATAGGCTCGATTCCTGGAATTCCCAAGGTGGGCAAGACAAAAAAATCATGTGTGAACTTCACAGATCCTACCTTAGAGTTGACGATTGTTGTATGGCATATGTGTAGTTTATTTTCTCCTGTCATGTCGAGGATGATGGATGCCACTAGCTGTAGTGGGTTTGAGGAGAATCTTTTTTTCAATCAGCGAAACACTAGCTCCAGTGTCGATCAGCGCTTGAATGGACTTATCTGGTAGGTCAATCCTAACTGCTAACATTCCTAGCCGCCCTTTAGGATATATGGGGCACGTGCCAACAACCTTGTTTGCAATGCCGCTGGCCCCTGCTCGTGTTCCTAGTGATGCGGAGGTAAGGTCGGGGGCACCAAGGGAGGTCCCAGTGCCTCCTCCAACAAGTCCATAGTAGTCACTCCCATCGCTGCCTCGGCTGCGGCTTCTGATGTCATGCGGGGGGCATCGATCGCCCTCATCTCCCCCTTCCTCTGTTTCCTTTTCCTCGGATGTTGGACAGGGATAGTGTGCATGCGCCACAACCTGCTCGCCCTCGGCGCTTTTTGCTGGGCACTCTCGAGATAGATGACCGTAGGCCTGACAAGTGTAACAACGTGGGGATCCTTTGGTGGGGCACTCCAATCGCTGGTGCCCCTCTCCCCCACACTGCCAACATCTGAAGACACTTTTCACCTGCTGACTGCATTCTCCCCTCTCCTGCTTTAGTGGTTGGTGAGTGCCTCTCATGGCAGCCAACTTCTCGGAATCGGGACAGTTATTCTCAGTCATTTTTTCTCCTGGCAAACTGTATAGAATGTTTTGTATCACCATCACTACGTCTGCTAATGAGCGATTGTCATCGAACAAATAACCACATAAATACAGGTTTACCAATCTTTGAATATGTTTACGGGCAATTGCTTTTTTATCACCTTCTGGGAGATTGGCACTCCGGGCAGTAAACAAATAACAATCCTTAAAAATGCAATTTGCAAAACTAAGAAAAGATTTACCATTCCAAATTTTGGGTTTGTAATTTTCTGTTATGTCACTTTCTCTAGCATTGGGTAAGGCAAATTTCTCAATTAAATGTCATTTTATTTCAGTATAGCTTCTTAAACTGTCTTGTGGCCAACACATTACCTCCATTGCCGGAGCATCTTTCAGTAACCTAATTACTTGAATTGCTTTTTCTCTCTTAAACCACTCATATGAGGCTACTTCAAAGTCTCTCAAAAACGCTTTGATCGATTGAAACCCTTCATTTGGCCGCTGATCATCAAAAGGCCTAACACTTGCCTAGAGTTCTGGTAATTTTCGAACTACGTTTTGCGTGTCTTCATTCGGCTGAGCATGTGTACTTTCACTTGTGTGTGTTTAGACCTCGTTCATGTACGTCGGATATGCTTTGGCTGCGCGCCGCTCCTCTTCTTGCTCAACTAAGAATATGTTCATTAAGTCGGCTGGGTTATCTAACCTATTTTCTAAGTCTTGCGTCCGTTTTTCTCGTCAATATTCTTCATCGGCATCACTTTAACCAACTACTCCTTCGTTTTCCTCTCCCGCAGCAGCAGCGTCTGCTATGTTAGTCCTTGTGTATCTAGGCATCTTGAACTTTTATTTTACTGGCTTAAAGAACAACTTTGCTCACAGCATACACAAACAGACGTATTTGTACACCTTACACCAATATGTCCCATGTCAACGGATAATGAGACATCGGAACATGGGTTTTTTTTTCACTTTATTACAAAAAGGTTTGTTGATACACTTGTACACAGCCGATACTCTCAGGTGAGTACCTTGTCTAATGATCGCTCTAATGGTACTGACTAACCCTCGGCAAGCAAGATGCAATCTTGCTCTATCAACATGCTGAATTGTTAGGTTTTTTGGAATTCTCCACTGTAAAGGAAATATACTGTCAAACACATCACCTTAAGGTCATTGACCTTGATGTATAAAACATATTTTGCATTCAAGGATTAGGACTTATATATATATATATATATATATATATATATATATATATATATATATATATATATATATATACATATATATATATATATATATATATATATATGTATATATATATATATATATATATATATATATATATATATATATATATATATATGTGTGTGTGTGTATATATATATATATATATATATATATATATATATATATATATATATATATATATACTGTATATATGATTCTAAGTATGTGCATATAGTGGTGAATGCAGCTGTCTGATAAGCCACTCCCTATTCTTAAATCAAAGCAATATTTACATTCCTTATTTTAAATAAATAAAACCTGTTCTTTTTCAAAGTAAAAACAGTGAAATTCTTTCATTTATGTAAGTTGGAGAACACTTCATTTCACAAACTATATTTCATCTGACCGTATGGTCATATTCCAGAATAATTATAAGTTTATTTTCTTCATGGTGTAATCCAACCATTTTTTTATCTATTAATACGTACATAGACTTCATGTGTGTGCTCAGTGTGATGTATTTCAAGTTTTCTTGACCACAATTTTAAACAAAAGTAGTTTGTATAATTTGGTGAAGTAGCTTGAGAAAGTTACGTCAGTCCAATATTTTATAATGGTAATTTGGTTTGTAGATGTTGTCTGAAGGTCATTTGGAAGTTAGGATACCAGAGGAATATGCAGGAATGGGACTTCCCCAAAGATAATGCGTCGTTGTCCATAGGTTATTAGGGAGAATAGGAAGACTGAAGACGTGAAACCTGTTCTTCAAATAACCTGAACTGGTTTCCACTTTGATAATTTTCATTTCATATATACTGAGAAGGTAGTGGGTAAGGAAATCTTTGTTACTATCAGTAACAACAATGATGTGTTCTGGGGTGGAATGACTTAGTTAGAGTTTTTAATGATGCTTTAAGAGAAGTTTTTGAATTATGGAAAAAAACTGAGTCACCTAGTATTTGGCTAACTGCTTGTTTAATGAGACGTACGCGGGCAGATTTTAATTATGCCTTGAGACAATATCGCCTTATTGATGATGATATGCGTGCAGTTACTGTTGCTCTGAGCAACAAATTACAAAATCATGAAGTGGTTTTCCCTTTTGACGTGTGATTCGGACACTTAGTGAATGTACTCTTTCATCTTTGGCAAGAAAGGTTGACGGCGCATTCGAGGATAAGCTATAATATAGCTGCCCTTTGGAAAGATAAATTTAGTCAAGTATTTAATTGGGTGGATGACCCATAAAATTTCTTAAAGTAACGACAACTGTATTGTGTATTTAGAAGATCTTGTGATATTCACAGAAATCTAGGAAGAATATCTGAGAATTTTAGCTAAAGTCCTGGCAGCCCTTGGAAAACCAAACCTTGTTCTAAATCTAGAAAAGTGGGCCTTGGTAATGTTAGTCTAAAAAAATGGGAACCCAGAAGCTATTACCAAGTTGCAAATCCCAGCAACTGAAAAGCAGTCCATGAGATTCCTCGGAAAGGTTTCATATCTCCAAAGAATTATACACATTTTTTTTTTCTTTTTTAGAAATAAGTGCTCCCTTAGAATAACTCTTTAAATAGGGACGAATTTTCATATTCGGAAACGAGTGTCAAGAAGCTTTCGATAAAGGCCGTATCAAGGATTTAATTTCATGACCGATACCAGTGACATTGGTGTAGAAGTCTTGTTGCAAGCAGCAAATGGAACAAAACACATATTAGCGTATTTTTCAAAGAAAATTAATAAAGCTCAAGCATCTGGTTTCAGTTCCAGTTTCATCAGAATAGATACTCACCAGAACGTCAGCCGGTCAACCCCAACCTCACACTGTGGTGCCCAGCCACAGCAGTGGCCTCCCCAGTGAACAGCTTAAACTCACGATCCTGGGTATGGATCGATCTGCTGCCATGTGAATGCTAGGCGAACACGTTACCACTGTTCTAGACAGGAGGCCACATCAGGTCCAGATTTTACCAGTGAACCTCCTCAAGAGGCTTTTATAGTGTCACTGAAGTGGGCCATTTAAAGAAAACCAAACGGAATGTAGGATATCATAAAACTTCTTATATGGCAATGTCATAATTAGCTCCACCATATATTGGTATATATAGCAGAGAGGAACAATAAAGGAATGAGACTAAAAGGAAAGTGATATGAAAAAAGAATTTGGACACAGCTATTTTTTTGATGGAAGCTTCCCCTTCAGACAACAAACCCCCATCTCCAAACTTTTGTCATATCAGCGATGAAGACAAGCAGCTAGTGGATATGTGTCAAAAACATTTCTGCAACTGAAGATAACTTACCAACTCTCTATTTAAGTATTTTATAGCTGTACTTCTTAAACTGTCTCCCCCTATCTTCAAAAACTGGAATTAATCTAAGCCATTGAAAGTAAAGGAGCTGCAACATTGATTTTCTTTATAAACAAGTTTGTGCATTGACATGTGTTTTTTTGTGCGTTACTTTTTATATTCGTTTTCTGTATATCAATTGTAGTTCTCAAATCCATTTTTATATTAAGACTGAAAGATTCTTTAATGACTCCTTTGATCATAACAGTAACCTCCTTTAATTCATGGAGCCCGTTGCCATACAAGGAAGAGTGCTCCTGCAAACATTGTCCCAACAAGCACTCCTGCGGTTATGACAGGAGGACACCTAGACTCATCTTCTTCTCCGGCTTTAGCAGGATATTCCATTCATCTCCTTCTTTCCCTTGGACGAAGGTTTGTCATCACCTCCCAGTGTGTAGTCTTCGGTAAAATCTGTATCCTTGTTGCCAAGATCGGTGGTCATGAGGAGCTAGCTCGGGGACAGTGGTGTCGATGCCTGTTTTTCTTCAGTCTGTGAAATTAAAGGGGGATACTTTGTGAGATATGCAGAAAAGGCAAAAGATCTCGTTACGGCTGCTGGAGAGGAAGATTCATCGAGGTTAAATGTCTTTGTAAGGGATGTAATGTACTTGGTTTTCTTCCTGCTGGGTCGGCTCTTGATCTGAGGTACATGTGACATCCTGAAGAAGAGTAGCGAAGAGCTGGTGAAAGAGATATATAGTAGCAAATATCTGGTAGAGAAGATGTGGAATCCCAGTAGGTTGATTCTAATTACTTTCTCTCTCAGCTGGTACAGCCATTTATGCTCAGCGACAGTTACGTGGTTGCATTGCCAAGTCGTATTCCAGTTACACAGTGTCACGACACAATGTTTTTGCCGCATAACCGAAAATGCGGAGATAGTTCCCATGGTAACACACTGCTTACAACATCACTTGGTGACCAATGTTACTGTCTGGACAAGGCTTACTGGCGTCACACGACATCTGGGTAGCATTACAGTAACGGTCACCTTAACATAGAGACAAATGACGGTTGGCTAGAAATGCCCGCTTATGTTTTTGGAGACAAAGACTTACCTTATCATCATGGCTCACGGGCCATAACGGGGCCATACGGTGGTGATTTTATTTGTCAATACATCGTTTTCAAGTCGCAATGAGGTAAATTTTGCCCATTGCGGCAAACTTTGCCTAAGATTGCATAAGTTTGACTCGGATATCATATTTTAGCGTATATGAGAATAAAGGACTGTCTTTTCCTATGTTATGCCTGAACACCATACATCTAACCGTTTTTAGACCTAGATTGCCTCTAACCACTTCAGAATTATAAACACTTTTCACTAACCTCTGGTCCATTCTTTTCACAAGACCAAAAATCCTTTTACCCATGCCAATCTTCAGGCTACTCTTTATTCCACACAAGTCATATAATTACTGTATATCTCACTCCATCAATAATTCTTAAACCACATTTACTATGCTAACACTTCCTTCCATCAGCTTCAACCTATAATGTTTCATCTACGTTCAGCATCCACACTATATTTCCATAAAGGAGTGTTTACACGGCCCAGCAATCCCCTTAGACATCCCCGCCTGAAATGATTTCAAAATGTTTGCAAGAAAAAAAATAGATTCATTGTGATGAAGGGTAAGTTGTAAGAGTAAATAAAAGCAGGAAGATTGAGCAATAAATATTTTTGGGGAAGATGGAAGGATTGAATTGGGTAATTTAAATAAGTATTTATAAGAAAATATGATGGATGGTGGTAACAGGTTGCCCACAAGTTGTTAGAAAGACACTTGAAATACATATGGAAGCTAAGGTGAGAAACTAAGAAGGAATTTTTAAGCTGTCTTCGTTAATCAGTTGAATAGGAATGCAGAGCGTGAATAAAGAGAAAAGATTCAAAGCTTCTAAAACGAAATATTTTTACAGTATGTTTGGCGCAAGAAGACTTGGAAGCGCAGGAGATGTGTGAAGATACGTAGGTGAATTGGTAAAAGTGGAAAGTGGAACAGTTTATATATACAGTAATGGTTTCGCTATGAGGAAAGGATGGAGGGCAACACGTTTGTGTAAAAGCTGTAATTTTTCATAGATGTTTGGAGGTAGAGAGAGAGAAAACCATATAAAATGCAAGATAGTAGGAGAAAGAGATATGTAAAAGAAAGGGACTTAATACCCAAGAATCCAGAGTGAAAAGAAAGAGCTCTTATCTGAGAAGTATACCTAATGTTTCATTTGTCTCAGGTGGAAAAGATCATTCATGGGAGAGAATTGTGGCAAAGCAGTAACTATTATAAGGAAGTTATTGTTATCATTGCATTTATAATGATATTGTTATATATATACACACACACATATATATATATATATATATATATATATATATATATATATATATATATATATATATATATATATATATAGTATATACTTAAGACAGACAGCATGTGTTTCCCCAGGACATGCAATCGAAATTAAAAGAAGGATAAGCAGGGGATGGAGACCTTTTGGTAAACAAAATGAGATTATGAAATAAAAATGCCACTTTGTCTGAAAAGAAAAGTTTTTTATCAGATTTTCCTACCAGTATTAACTTATGCATCAAAAACTTGGAGCACTACTAAAGCCTTAAAACATAAGCTAGTTCCAACTCAAAGAGCTACAGAAAGAGTAATGATGGGAGTAACAATAAGAGACAGAAAAAGAGCAGCATGGATACGAGAGCAAAGTAATGTAGAAGATATTCTAACAACAAGTAATAAAAAGAAATAGACATGGGCATGATATATAATGTGAATGACGGATAATAGATGGATATTAAGTATTCTGAATGGGTCCCTAGAGATTGTAAACGAAGCAGGGAAAGGAAGAGAAGATTATGGATTAACGAGCTAAGAAAATATGCGGGTATAGACTGGCTTAAAAAGACCATAAACAGGCAGGTGTGGAAAGACATGTATGAGGTTTTTATCTGCAGTGGACTAGTAACGGCTGATATATATATATATATATATATATATATATATATATATATATATATATATATATATATATATATATATATATATGTATACATATATATATATATATATATATATATATATATATATATGCGTATGTGTATGCATGTATACACACACACTCACACACACACACACACACACATATATATATATATATATATATATATATATATATATATATATATATATATATATTTATATATATATATATATATATATATATATATATATATATATATATATATATACCAGGCTATGTCCATTTGTGTACGTTTGCACGCATTTTTGTGTGTTATGTATACTTTTCATTCGTTAATGAAACTCAGAACTTTCAAACCATTCTTGAAATAGAATAATTTAAAAAGGAGGTTAAGCACCAGCTTTTATTTTGGTTTTAAAAAGGAAGTTGATAAGGAATGGTTATAATGCCCTTTCTTTTTTTTTTACTATTCAATAAGAGGCTATGTTAGAAAAGTGTGTCGTAAACCGTTTATCTGTATCACATCCTTACACACGTTATTGTAGACGTTTGTTATCGTGTGTAAATGCATATGTGCATACATTGTTATTTATACTTCCATTAAAAATTATATTTCAGTTGTCATTTTGATTATATTATATGCATTTAGAAGTAAAGAGATTTTGTTTCAAAAGCAAACCATTGTTCTTTAGTCTTAGGTAGTGCCATAGCCTCTGTACCATGGTCTTCCACTGTCTACGGTTAGAGTTCTCTTGCTTGAGGGTACACTCGGGCACACTATTCTATCTTATTTTTATCTTCCTCTTTTTTTTTTTTTTTTTTTTTTTTAATGATGTGTTGGGTAGGTTTAATAGAAAGGCCATGGATGCCTGGTTTTTTTATC
>NC_090726.1:112028159-112065659 GCF_036898095.1 Palaemon carinicauda | reverse complement strand
AATGTCAGCCATTTCACATTTGGACCCTTTTTATGGCAAGAGAAAGTTATACAAAAGAGATGGAATACACTTTAGTGAAGAAGGTAAGAAACATAAGTATGTGGAAACCAACTTGATCTCAACCAGTGTAATTACTTAAGGAATTCAGTAGACAAACTCGACCTTTATGAAATCTTCCAACAATAAATAGAGAAATGGGGCAGACAATTTAGATAAATCAGTTAGTAGTAAAACTAAATCACTAGAAAATCAGGGAAACTAGCAAAACCGAAGAGGAGGAGAAAAAAGATTATAAATTCCCCCAGTGGCAATTCTAAGACAGTAAGAATTAAAATGGAAAGCTTCAGACGTCATAGGTATTACCGAAATGGGGGTTCAAAAAAAAAAAAAAAAAAAAAAAAAAAAAAAAAGGATTTTGTTATAGAATAGGAAATCCCAGGTTACTAGATTTTTAAGGATCGCCTTAACAAAAAAGCTGGAGGGGTTATGCTCTATGTTAGAAATCACCTAAATCCTATAGAAATTAGATTAGAAACTGAATGTGAAGTGACAGGGGCAAATGTTAACACCAAAGGAAAAAACATGTTCTTGCTAATAAACAGACCACCACATCAATCGTAAGAACAGGACGAAGAGCTGTAGAGACAACTGGAACAAGAAGTGAACAATAAACTAACCGTACTAATGGGAGACTTCAATGCAGAGGTAAACTGGAACACTATGAATTCCTCATGAATTCCTCCATCAGTTGTTCGATAAACAATCTAGGGGAAACAACTTACTTGATATTTTCCTAACAACAGAATAAAATTAAGTATCCAATGTCTCAGTAGGCTAAACTATTGGCAAAAGTGATGATAGAATATCTAGGTTTCAAGTATTTATTTCTCATGTAAACGAAAAGAAAATTATCAAGAAACTAGACTACAGATAAATAATTGGATACAACTGAAGAAATACACTATATCTGTTCACATGATTAGTCAGACCACATCTAGAATATGGAGCCCAATTCTTGGCTCCTAGTATTCAGAAGCATACAGTTAGACTAGAAGCAGTACAAGCTAGGGCCACCAAACTAGCCTCAACTCTGAGACAATTTGAATATACAGTACACTAGACGGAGAATGGAACGTTTGAACTTATTTGATCTACAAACTTGACGACTTAGGGGAGAGCTAACGGACATTCAAAATTCTTAAAGGAATAACAACTGTAGACTAGAACAGTGCAGAGGTAACGGATACAAACTGGAAATGAAAAGATACACCACTTAATGTGGTAATTTCTTTACATACAAAATAGCAAATACATGGAACAGACTTCCAACGGATGTAGTGAACAGTAACACAGTAAACGTATTCAGGAATAAATTCGACAATATCATAAAAGCAATTAACGTTTAAACTTATTCGCTCTTCCCAAAAGCATTAATGTAGTCTCTGCGGATCGACTAAAAAGTCTTTAAGACATCCAAAATCCTGGTAACTCTCTCTCTCTCTCTCTCTCTCTCTCTCTCTCTCTCTCTCTCTCTCTCTCTCTCCGACGCAGTTATATGGTCAGGTACTCTCTCTCTCTCTCTCTCTCTCTCTCTCCGACGCAGTTATATGGTCAGGTACCTCTCTCTCTCTCTCTCTCTCTCTCTCTCTCTCTCTCTCTCTCTCTCTCTGCCATCCATTTTTTTTATTCATAATTCATGACTCCAGACTGGGATGTGAATATAAACAGCCTTGCTTGACTACAATTCATACACTATACTGAAGAAATAGTTGTATAAAGTTTAGAAATTAATAAGAAAAAAAATAGGTTCTTTCAGCCTGTTTTATATCACGTTCACATGAGAGAGAGAGAGAGAGAGAGAGAGAGAGAGAGAGAGAGAGAGAGAGAGAGAGAGAGATGGTAGGTCTCCAGAAAATATCAACTGTTCCTCCCCTTAAAGTTACTGTAATAAGTCTAGAAAGCATAGGCGAAACTGAAAATTAAAAATATTGGAGTCCGTACATGTGAATAAACATCAGTACTCATTCTTCTGTAACCATATATTATTGAAGAATAGCATACCAAAATAAACGTTGGACATAGTGATTTGTGGCAAGTGGTTTTACAAATGAAAGTTCATGTTTACCGTAAAAATCATTTAGTTGAATAAACTTTTTTCCGTTAGTAAAACATCCATAAAGACCCGGTGCAATTATCAGTTTGGCCTGTGGGGATGATAAGGATTTCTGTCCGTGATTTGATAAGACATTAATTAAATAAATTCAAATATAATTAGACCTATAATGAATAGAAAAACAAAGTATTTAGGGTAATTTAAAAGAAACTTTCAAACATATGTTACCGCAGAGTTTTTATCACTGATTTATATTTACGCTACAGACCTGGTGTTTGGTGCTTATCGTTAAGTAAGAAGGAGATTCAGACTTCTTCCAATATATTCTAAAACAAATGGTTACAAAAAATACACGTAAAATCAAATCTAACATATAAAAATGTCTTTTGATGCTACTTATGTATATGTCAATATAGATTAGGTATGTTCATAGTGCTTACGCTTGAAACCGGGAAAGTTTTTGTATCAGGAAAAACTTTGGTGTAGTGTACGGAAAAAAACTAGATGTCTTTAATCTTACATATATGCCTCTTCGGATATTTCAGACAATATCAAGTCAATGATTGTGAAAAGGTTGTAAGTGAAGCTGGTGGAATAATGATGATTTTTTTCCCCTTACTTTTATCGTTAGGGTTATCTGACTTGAACAGCCCTCACGGCTAGGCCTATTTTGGCTTTGGTTTAAATATAGGCAAAAAGTCACTAAGCCAAAAAGGTCCATTATCTTCATAGAAGAGATATGGAAATTTTCGATACTGAGTCTAATATTTTTCATCCATTATGCTCCGTTGTTTTTAAGCAATAATATTGGTAATATTATGGCCTTTGTCTTTCAATAGCTGTTAAGAGTCCAAGAAACGAATTGCCGAGAAAACTATTGATCACATTTTTACGTACGTATTGTAGATGTGTTGGAAAATACACACACACTTTAGTATATATATATATATATATATATATATATATATATATATATATATATATATATATATATATATATATATATATATATATATTCTTACGAAGCTGGTCTAGTATAGAGTAAATAATTCATTATTGTAATATTTTTACGAATTTCATTTGTGAGGTAGATAGCCAGCTGTTAAGGTGAGTTCCTCCCATGTAGGTGTAAGTTTGGTATGTAAATTACTTAAGACTTTCGTAGTTTATTTCATTGTATTTTTCATTCAAGTCAGTATATGTAAATTTACGTTATTTTTGAGAATTAAATTTTTATTTAACGTATTTTTGTTACGAAGCCTTACATAATCTGTTTAAGAATGCTATATGATCCTTGCGAGATATGAACAAGGGCTTATGTATTTTTATTTTATGTTTTCATGAGGTATTGTGTCATGTTTGTGAGAAAATATGTAATTCTTATATTTGCCACGTATTTTGGAAGGTTCTTGAAAAACCCAGAGTTAGGTTCATCTTTTTTACATTATTCGAGGACAAAGTTAGGCGAAGCTTGCTGCGAGAGAGTTGTCTCATTGTCACGTTGATATGCATCCGAGAGTTTAATCATTGGCAACCTTATACCGTTAAGCCAACCCCCAAGATTCCAGAACTCTGACCTAGAGTAATCTAGAAGTAACTAAGGCATATATATGTGCCTCTAGGTATGCATAGGGAGTAGAGAACCGACCTGTCCTGTGAAAGAGCTAACATCCCCTCTCTCTTAAGTGCCTCGAGAGTGTCCTCTCCAAGGTGATTTTGTGCCCAATGTTTATCTTGTGTAGTGTGTTAAAACGTTGCTGCAAATTTACCAGAAATTTAAAATTTATTGTGTTGTGATGAGTGCTAGTAGTAAATCTTTGTAACTGGTCCAGGGAAATTTACGTACAAATGTGGAGTATATTTGTATCGTTATCTGGTTAACCTTGTGTGACCTAAATTTGTAAGTATATCACTTACTTTATGAAATTTCGTTAAGAATTTATGCATTAGTGTTAAAGTTATCTATTTTCATAAAGTATCAAGCTTCAATGTTTGTGTAAGATTTAATTTCATGTGAAACAAGTGATTGTATAATTTTCATAAGTATTAATTTCTTTTGTCTTTGTACAAGTTTTGTTCAGACTTAATATTTCGAGTGATTTAATTTTATATGTAATTTTTTTGAAAGTGTTGTAATTATTATAGAATATATTTATTTTTGTGAAGATTGTATCATTTAAATGACCCGTGTTTTTTCATTACTCCCTTGTATCCCTATTATTATTATTATTATTATTATTAGCCAAGCTACAACCATAGTTAGAAAAGCAAGATGCTACAAGCCCAAGGGCTCCAACAGAGAAAAATAGCCCAGTGAGGAGAGGAAATAAGGAAATGAATAAATGGGAATAAATTAATGCCTATTAAAGAATTGGAATAAGAGGTTGTTTGAATACAGTAGTTCTTAATAATAATTACCCAGTTTTGTTTTGAGTGCACATAGGAGACGTTTGGATATCCAGTGCTTTTATGTATTTCTGTCTGGGAGTTATATAACTGTCTCAGAGCTCAGGTATTAATATTTTCAAGTGTAACAGATTAATGTAAAAACTAACAGGTGAGTATGGAACTCGGGAGGTTGTGTAACTTGTCATCCATAATATATGTAATAATATACTTTGGTTCCCAGACTATGGGACATATATATATATATATATATATATATATATATATATATATATATATATATATATATATATATATATATGTGTGTGTGTGTGTGTGTGTGTGTATATATATATGTGTGTTTATATATAGTATATATATATATATATATATATATATATATATATATATATATATATATATATATATATATATATATATATATTCTGGACGGCCCTCATGTGGGTTGTAGTGAAATACTCGTCGACCATTTTTGAAGTTTATTTAGTCAAAGGTCACTGGAAAAATTACATACAATGAGAAATTCATAGTGAAAATTCTTCAATTAATCTAAAAAAAAAAAAAAAAAAAAAAACATATTTAAAGAAAAACCCTATTCTCTAACATTTCAAAACAACAATGTTTTATTGGAAAAACTCTATTGCTATAATTTCAGTAATTGTAATTCCTTTGTATTCTATTTCTTGCATACTACACATTTTTTTATTAACATTTCCAATAAAGACCTCTGGTATGATAACTTGATTACAAAATTCGTAATACTAGGTGGGTGAATCCCTTGGTTCTGCTATACATCGAATCTTTAAGAAATATGCACTAAGCATTAATAAGCATCATCAAAGTCATGAGAGAATTCCACTAAATAGTTATTCGATCTGTGGCATATTTTATCTAGCCTAACCCCTTACGACCTCTATTTTCCTTCATTAAATTGTAAAGACCTCTTGATAACATCCTCTACTTACCGAAGTGTTTGTATGCCCACTGCAAAGACCGTCCAGCTCTGTCCCCTCATGGGCCGCGGGCAAGTCCCTACCGAGGGTACACCACCGTTAAAATAAGCACACCCCTCACTTTATTTCATGTGTCTATATTTCATCATATTAGCAGCCCTAATTAGCTATTGTTATTTAAACAGCAACTCTGACAACCCTTTTACGTCTATAAATCTCAGAACACTGTGATGCTTACCTTATAATTCCATCAAAAAGTCCTCAATGTCGACTTCCCAAACACGTCTGTTTGCGACGATGACTTGGTTTGAAAAGACGCTTGCATTTCTCCCAAGCGCTTGACTTGAGAAGGCGGCGAGAGACGAACCGATGATTCCTTTTGTTTTTGTTACTAACATATAAAAGGTGTCCCCCATAATTATTGTTTCCGATGGAAACTTCCCCATTTTAATTTTCTTATTATTTGATAACGTTTACGCCTCTATTAGTGACCGAAATCTAATTACAAATTTAGGATTTACCACGAACAGTCATTCAAAGTTGAGCAGGGAAAAGTGAAATTTCCCAGAGTGAAATTTCCCTGCGTGAAATTTCCCTCCGTTTACACCCGCCCCTTTGAAAACTCTTGACCACAAGGGGGTTCAACACCTTATCGTTCAGTAATGCCCATTAGATCCGTCTCCTTCTCCAAAATTAGAACAAGCTTCGACAGCAGTCTGTCGTATTCCTTACCCTCTCTCCTGACAGTCACAGTCCTCACCAAACCATCTTTCCCTACTTTAGTCTGCACTACCCTAGCCAATGGCCAATGGCAGCGTGCTTCATTCTCCTTGACCTTAAGGACTACTCCCCTACCCTGACGTTTCGTCGCTCTTTGAACCATTTCTGTCGCTGTTGTAACCCTAACAGGTATTCACGTTTCCAACGGGCCCAGAACTGCTCGGCCATATGCTGCACCTGCTTCTATCTCTGCTTAGAGTGGCCACCTATTGCAATGTCGCAGCCTACAGGCGACTCTCCCATGTTTAAAAGCTTGTTCGGTGTGAGTGGAACCGGATCTCTAATGTCTGAGGTGACGACAGTAAGGGGCCTACTGTTAACCGTTGCCTCCACTTCACAAAAGAGTGTGCATAGCCCTTCATAATCCAATTGCTGTGTCCCCAAGACTATATCTATGACCCTCCTCACGGTACCTATCAACCGTTCCTATGCTCCTCCAAAATGTGAGGCGCCGGGAGGATTGAAAATAAATTCCACCCCACACCTGAGAAACTCATTGCGCACCTTGTTTCCTGCCAAGAACTCATAACTGGAGTCGATAATATTAGTGCCGCAGTCGCATCTAACCGTCTTGACCTGACCACGACGAGCCAAAATCCTCCTGAATGCACTAACGAACGAGTCTGATGTGAGATTTGAGGCTACCTCCAAGTGTATGGCCCTCATGTTCAAGCAAGTGAATATAACTCCCCAATGCTTCATCTGTACTCTGCCTCGTTTTACAAAGAATGGCCCAAAAAGGTCCACCCCGGTGCGATAAAATGGGGGTTTCCCCGACTCCACGCGATCAGGTGGTAGATCGGCCATTAGCTGCTCGATAACCTTTCCATGTGCCCTGCAACACCTGACGCATCTACTCAGCACGCGTCACACTGCTGCATGGCCCTTAATTACCCAAAATTTCTCCCTCATCAGGCTCAGAACACGCATTACACCCATATGGTTAGAATGCTCATGATAATACTGGATCACCATGTCTGTCAAGTGGCCCTTATATGGCAAAATAATTGGATACCTTTCGCTTGGAGAGATATTTTCCGAAGATAACTTACCTCCAACGCACAGAAGCCCATTTCTCAGGATTGGTTTCAACCTTCTTAGGGAGCTAGAGACCCTAATAGTACCTCCCTTCTCAAGGCTCTCTATCTCTATCTCATAATCTCCATGCTGTGTTACCTGCACTACCACCATCTCTGCCAAGCTAATAATTTTGGTGGACAAATGCATATATAGCTCGCTGAGCAGCTGCCTATGTTTATAAATAATGTACCTAGCAAATAGCAACAGCCAACCCAAAGCTCTAAGGAGCTTGATCCACCTGGAATAGTGGTGGAAGATTTCATACATACCTGTTTGTCTGATGTCCATCCCAATCCTGTAACTAATTATTTGGTAGCCTCTAGTTCCTGTTGGTCTTATCTCACGCTTAACTTCTAATCCTTCCACACCATCTGACATTTGAGCTGGCTCAATTGGCCAGAAACACTCCTCCTTTAACAGAAACTCCGGCCCTTTTCTCCACCTTTCGGACTGCTTTGAACGTGTTGCATCATCTGCTGGGTTGCCTGGTGTCCATCCCAATCCTGTAACTAATTATTTGGTAGCCTCTAGTTCCCGTTGGTCTTATCTCACACTTAACTTCTAATCCTTCTACACCATCTGATATTTGAGCTGGCTCAATTGGCCAGAAACACTCCTTTAACAGAAACTCCGGCCCTTTTCTCCACCTTTCGGACTGCTTGGAACGTGTTGCATCGTCTGCTGGGTTCCACTCAGAGTTAACATACCTCCACTCTTTCTGATCACTGCCCTCCCTTATCATAGAAACACGGTTTGCCACAAATGTCTGGTATCTGTCCTGATCATTCCTAATATATCGCAAGACGGTTGTTGAGTCGGTCCAATAATAGACCTTATCTACCCAGAAATCTATCATGGTCAAATTAGTGCTTCCAAGTCTTACGGCCTGTACAACTGCACTAAGCTCTAGGCGGGGCACTGAAACATGCTTCAGTGGTGCTACCCTTGCCTTTCCCATGATGAATCTGCAAGATATATTTCCCCACGGATCTGAGAACCACAAGTATGCCACTACTCCTAAAGCCATGATGCTTGCATCTGAGAACAAATGCAACTGTACTAGGGTGGCTGATTCCCATGGAATAACCTTCAGGCTTCTTGGCACACTTATCCCGCTGGTCTGGCTCAGCCTCTTTGCTCATGCCTTGATGCGGTCCGTAGTGTCAGAGTCCAATTCCATGTCCCAGGTTATCTTTAATTGGCAGAGGTCCTGCATGATGACTTTACCCTCGATTAAAACTGGCGCCAATATACCGAGTGGATCGTAAATCGAGTCTATGGCTGACAACAAGTCCTGCTTAGTCCTTGGAACTGATACTAGCTCTGCTCGGACACCCAATTCATCAGTGGCCAAGTCCCACTGTACTCCCAAAGCCTTTGTCTTATGTGACTCTGATCCATCTATAAGCTCTAAGGTGCTCCTACTGTACCACTCCCTCAGGATGGACGACATAACCTCCACACAAGGGCTACTGAACTTTGTCAATGTAAATCCCCCTTTTTCGCAGAGCTCCTTAACCTCTAACAAATTGACTAACAGTGCATCCTTACGATCCTCGGCTCTCAAGTAGTCATCTACATAAAAATTGTTGGCAACTGTGAACTGTGCTTCCTCTGAAAATTCATTCCCAAAGTCGCTTGCTGTCTGTTTCAGCATGAAGTTTGCAATGCTCGGAAAAGAGCAGGCCCCGAACAGGTGGAATGCCATTCTCAACTTTTTGGGTTCCTCGTCAAGACTATTTTCCTACCAAAAGAACCTGAGGTAGTCTCGCTGATGCTCTGGTACCCGTACCTGATAGAACATAGTATTTATATCTCCTGTATAGGCAAATAGACCTCCCCTAAACTTTACCAACACACCCAGCAAGGAGTTCATCATATCAGGTCCCTGCAATAGTAGGTCGTTCAATGATGTACCCTCCACCTTGCTTGCACAGTCAAATACAACACGGACCTTATCTGGCTTGTCTGGATGTTGCACACCAAAATGAGGAATGTACCACACATTTCCCGGGCTGGCTGTGGTCACTTGCTCAGCATAGCCTTTCTGTTGTATCTCTGTCATGATGGCACTATACTACTTAGCGTAGTTACCATCCTTCACTAGCTTCTTACGAAGGCTGTGCATACGGTGCAATGCGATGTCCCTTGTTTCTGGCAAGGGTCCATGATTGCCACGCAGAGGCAATGGCACCTCGTACCTTCCTCCTACAGTTCTAACCCCTTTCTCTATTATCTCTATCCATTTCCTGTCCTCTGCAGACATTTCCCTTCTGTTAGATACAACATCGTCATACTCACGATTATAACTCAACCAGCATGCGGTCTAACTCAAGGCGCTTGCTTGTCACTTGGATCCTATTGACATCCTTTTGACACCCTTTGTCCTTTGCTCCACATACTACCCAGCCCAATAATGTTCGTATGGCATGTGGTTCATGGAGGCATGTTGAATTGATAACCTCCCCTGGCTTGAGCAGGTGAGGAACATTGTTCCCAATTAATAAACCTACCTCAGCTTCTACATCTGGGATGTAAATCTCTCGCAAGTGTAGCCACCATTCCAGATCTCCAGACCTGACCACATCACACTCATCAATCGGTATGCGAGGGGCACTCAACACCGGGAGGAGTGTAATGCAAGTCTTGCCCTAATAGTCCAATACTGACAATCCTGAGACTAGGCTGCATGCAACTTCCCCTACTCCGTTGATGGTTTCAACATTCACCTTAACGTCCTGCCTCTCAGTGCTGCCTAGGGTCTGCATTAAAGTTCCAAGACAAAGCATGTGAAACTCCCATTGTCCAAGAAAGCCTTCGTCAAAACCTCCCTTCCTTCCCTTGACCTAATCCTTATCGGCACAACTGACATCCCTGTACCAATGCTACCTCCTCTAACTGCCCTGAACATGGCAATTTTGTCATGTGTACCTTCCTCCTGAGCCACTAAGGCTCTATATGAGCGCTCAGATCCTACCACTTCTACTTCCTGGTGTCGATGCAACAGAGTTGGGTGATTTCCATTACATATGTTACAAATTTTCCTGTTTCTGCAATACTGAGACCTATGACCACTTCTCAAACAGCCAAAACAGAGCCCCAACTCCCTTATGGCTCCCAGTTTTTCCTCAGGTCCCATTTGAGATATTTGGTGGCATTCATCCACTATAAGGGGTCCTGTACAGTACAAACATGAAAGCGGGGCAGTTTTGTTACATGAAACTTTCCTAGCCTTAGTTAAACACTCAGCCTTGCTTGGTGATTTTCCTTCTCCTATCCGAGGGGTGTCTTCCCCTCTGCCGTTCTGAAATATGTAGCACCCAAATAGAGGATGTTTCAAGACCCTAGCCTCTCCTTCAATAAAACTTACCAAATCATCAAACAACAGTCCTCTTTTTCTCACTAATAATCTTATCAGCAACTCTACACCATCGAGTCCGCACACTAGGGGGGGAACTTGCTAAGGATCAACCTCATTGTTTTTGGATTTTGTAATTCGGCGATGCCATAAGGGACGCACGAAATTGCATTTCTGCAGGTTTTGAGTGCCACCACGTAATCGTCATACTCTTCCGTGTTGTCTTCCCTTATATCTTTCCATTTAATGATCTTATCCACAAATGCGGTGGCTATTTGTTCAAGGTTACCATATCACTCCTCCAGCAACTTCCTTGCCTGCTTATAGCCCTCTGAAGCTTCTAAGTGGAGGCAAGCTGCCACAATCTCATTTGGCATGACTGTCGTGTATAAATCCAGATACCTCATCCTTTCCTTATCATTCGTCAACTGGCTACTAAAGACATCATCAAATGAGCGAATGAACCTAAAATTCTTTGTATGATCCCATCAAACTTAGAGATATCCTGCTTGGGCATCAAGCTTTTAAGGCTGCAAGAGATTAACGCCTGCATGACTTCCTTATTGCTCAAGTCCCCTTGGTCATTCCCACCCGAGCTACAGCATCCACCTAACCTAATCTCGGGCGCTTCTGTATTCAAATGCATGGGTCTCTCACTCCCACTTATATCAGGGTTTGTGTGCTCCCTTATCCTAGCGATGTGAGTTATTTCTCTATCATTTTCCTCAAAATCTTGTAAAATCTTCTCCTCTGCCTCCACTCCAGCTGAGCATCTCCCTGTTAGATCTTAGCGCTGCTTCCTTTCGCTCTATGGCCTTTATCTCCTTCATCACCAGTAATTTTGCTTCCAACCTGGCTCTAGAAGCAGCTAATAATACACGCCTGCTCCCAGTAGAACTTGCGCACGACCGCTGAGTTTTCCCCAAAGCAACAGATTGCATACCAATGACTGATGCGCTATCCCCCAAATTTAAATGTCCTTCCTCTTCCATGGGCTCTTCAGTGCACTCGCCTACCTTGTGGCCCTGATTAACTCCACTATCCTGCCTAACCTTAAGTCCCTGCAAAAACTCCTGTACCTCTACGCCATCCTTCTCTAGGGCTTCACTTAGACGCTGACACAATTCAGACTTGTTCCCTCCTTTTGTGAAGCCTCTAACTTCCAATTTCTCTCTCAATTGCGGGGTCTCCATTTTCCTAGGCTCCGTTCCGGCCCTCCCTATGAGTTAACAAAATTCCCTAGTTGAATCGTAGCTGACCTAACCAATGAGTGGCCGAGAACCTGTTCTACTCAATGAAGACCACTAGCGGTACCTATGTTGCGACTTCCTAAAGATCCTCTAAGCCTAGAGATCAATCCCTAAATGTATCAATGTCTCGTGTCCCAGTCCTCAACCTGAAATAACTCCTACCTGAAATAACTTCTATTTGACATAACCCAGCCTCTACCTGAAAGAACTCCTACCTGAAATAACTTCTATTTGACATATCCCAGCCTTTACCTGAAAGAACTACCTGAAATAACTTCTACTTGACATATCCCAGCCTCTACCTGAAAGAACTCCTACCTGAAATAACTTCTATTTGACATATCCCAGCCTTTGCCTGAAAGAACTCCTACCTGAAATAACTTCTATTTGACATATCCCAGCCTTTACCTGAAAGAACTCCTACCTAAAATAATTTCTATATAGCTCCTACTTGAAATAGCTAAGCCCCTCCTTGTTATACCTAAGTTCTAATACCATGCAGCATGCGGTAAACGAACATCTGTAAAACTGAGAACTTTAGTGACCATTGGCTTAGGATGACAGTGCCCGTAACCAACGTTGGAAAGGGTTTCTTCATATAGATAATCCACAAATTAGTAAAGTTAAATTGGGTAACCGTAACGTTACGTGCTAAGTTCTCATTTGAACGGGTTCTAAATTGGACATTCTAAGAAATATTTTCATGCCACACACAAAATAAACTTATGTATTAAAGCAAAACTGTGATACCATTAACCTAAAACCAGTTATGAGGACCTATAGACTATTATACCCAAACCAATACAGAACCAAGGGACCACATTATAAATATTACATAGGGTTTCCCTCGACGATCAGAGGTTACCAAATCAAAATCAAAATATATGAATAATGACCTGAGAACCCAACATTCTGACTTTCTCAAAGTCTTAATGCACTACACACATCTGTTCCTGCTCACCTTCTAATTGAAAATGCCTTACAAATAAACTACTCAAGTTCAACTCCTCTGTCATAAAAAAAAAAACAAGATAATTATAATTGTCACTTCTAAAAATATTACACTACAGGACAATTTCCTCCATGAACTTCGTCAATATCTTAAGTATTAATAAGATAATCACGCCTTGCAACTTAGGAACATTTAATACCCTCATAAATCTGGGGGTCCTGTGAATGAAAATCTATCACTTGTGTTGACAGCAACAAACCTTAAACATGAGCAGATAATACCTAATTGTGCCTATTATGTAACATAATTTTTTTTTATGTAACATTATGTAACATAATTTTTTTTTTCCTGCTCCACTTAGCTTCTTAGTTACATGATGTCGGCAGACTTCTTGTCCTTTTTCTCAGCTTTCCAGAGGGACCAGGTGCATGACTCCACGCGCTTCGTCAGGCTTCCACCCACGCTGTACCATAAACGACTTCGTGACTCTGGACGGCCCTCATTTTTGAAGTTTATTTAGTCAAAGGTCACTGGAAAAATTACTAAAATGAGAAATTCATAGTGACAATTCTTCAATTAATCTAAAAAAAAAAAACATATTTAAAGAAAAACCCTATTCTCTAACATTTTAAAACAACAATGTTTTATTGGAAAAACTCTATTGCTATAATTTCAGTAATTGTAATTCCTTTGTATTCTATTTCTTGCATATTACACATTTTTTATTAACATTTCCAATAAAGACCTCTGGTATGATAACTTGATTACAAAATTCGTAATACTAGGTGGGTGAATCCCTTGGTTCTGCTATATATCGAATCTTTAAGAAATATGCACTAAGCATTAATAGGCATCATCAAAGTCATGAGAGAATTCCACTAAATAGTTATTCAATCTGTGGCATATTTTATCTAGCCTGACCCCTTACGACCTCTATTTTCCTTCATTAAATTGTAAAGACCTCTTGATAACATCCTCTACTTACCGAAGTGTTTGTATGCCCACTGCAAAGACCGTCCAGCTCTGTCCCCTCATGGACCGCGGGCAAGTCCCTACCGAGGGTACGCCACCGTTAAAATAAGCACACCACTCACTTTATTTCATGTGGCTATATTTCATCATGTTAGCAGCCCTGATTAGCTATTGTTATTTAAACAGCAACTCTGACAACCCTTTCACGTCTATAAATCTCAGAACACTGTGATGCTTACCTTATAATTCCATCAAAAAGTCCTCAATGTCGACTACCCAAACACGTCTGTTTGCGACGATGACTTGGTTTGAAAAGACGCTTGCCTTTCTCCCAAGCGCCTGACTTTTGTTTTTGTTACTATCATATAAAAGGTGTCCCCCATAATTATTGTTTCTGACGGAAACTTCCCCCATTTTAATTTTCTTATTATTTGATAACGTGCACGCCTCTATTAGTGACCGAAATTTAATTACAAATTTGGGATTTACCACGAACAGTCATTCAAAGATGCGCGGGGAAAAGTGAAATTTCCCTGAGTGAAATTTCCCTGCATTTACATATATATATATATATATATATATATATATATATATATATATATATATATATATATATATATATATATTTATATATATATGTATATATATATATGTATATATATATATATATATATATATATATATATATATATATATATATATATATATATATATATATATATATATATATATATATATATATATATATGTATATGTATATATATATATACACATATATATATATATATATATATATATATATATATATATATATATATATATATATATACATATATATATACTATATATATATATATATATATATATATATATATATATATATATATATATATATATATATATGTACAGTATATACGTATATACATATATATATATATATATATATATATATATATATATGTATATATATATATATATGTATATATATATATATATATATGTATATATATATATATATATATATATATATATATATATATAGCACCATCATCATTAGCCGTTACTTGTCCACTGCAGAACAAAGACCTCAGACATGGCCTTTCACCTCCACATGTTCATGGTCTTTCTATGTCTTCCATACCCGTAAGCTATCTCAGTTTGTCAGTCCATCATTCTCTGTTCCTTCCCCTGTTTTTTTTTTTTTTGTAATGTGCAGAGGAACCAGTTAGGTAGTAACTGATTAGGGGAGTGAATGTAGTTAACTTTATTTGAACAGAGCATCAGTATATATATAATCCGTTCCAGTCAAAAACGGCACGGAAAATCAAACACTGTGTGACAAGCATATCCAGGCATTAACAAGTTATCAGTGTGAGGGGAGAGCTATAACGACCATATACAATAAAAGAGAAAGGCTGTTACAGTGTCCAAGCGTGTGTGATATGCGTGCAGTACGTGGTTGCTCTCCTAAAAAAAGACATTCATGTGAAATAGGGCACCCTGCTCTTTAGAGGCGTACTGTAGGCGGGTCATCTGGCTGGAGATATGCAGGTTCTAGGCAAGCAGTGGAGAACCAGTCCTCTTTACCATGCCTGTTGAGGGGGAATTCTTTAGGCATATGATGGATCACAAGAAAAGGACACGTGTCATTGAGCAGAAAAACGTGCATTACTGTACCGTGTTATTGAGCAGAAAAACGTGCATTGCCGAGTGAAGATCTGTTGGTATGTGTTGCTTAGCTGGGGCTTTGTAAGTCTCGTGGCATGGAGTAAAATTTCTCACGACGTGACGTAGGCGCTGGAGATTGTTGGACAGAAATGATTCAGCAAGGACAACTTACGGGTTCACCATACACCATTTCAGCTGCAGAGACATTCAGGGAATCTTTAGGAGTGGTCCTTAGTCCCAGGAAGACCCAGGAAAGCTGGGTAAACCAGTTGGAGTCCTTGCAGTGGGACATCAAAGCTGCTTTGACGGTACGGTGAAACCATTCCAAAATACTGTTGGAAGCAGGGTTGTATGCGGTTGTCTGATGAAGGGTGATACTGATAAGATTCACCAATGATGTCCACAATTGAAAAGTGAAAGTGGTACCCCTGTCAGAAGTATTATCCTCAGGGATACCAAATCTCGCTATCCATCCTTAGAGTAAGCCAGCGGTACGCGAGGTAACCATGTCCTTATGATGTGGGTAGTGGACCAACAACATCGATATGAATATGAGCAAAGCACAGATGAGGTTGAGGAAAGATGCCCACTCATGAATACATGTGTCAATGTACTTTTGAGGCTTGGCATGAAGTACAGGGATGGATCCAATCCTTAGCATCCCTGGTAATGCCAAGCTAAATGAACTTTGTCTTCAGTAGCTGTGCAGTAGAATGGCACATGAAATGTGAAAGGCTATGAATGAAATCAAACACCTGTCAGCACATGGGAGAAGGTATACATGGTCTAGGTCTACCAGTACTGAAGGCACAAACTGGGGTGGTATTGGATGTCCTCCCAACGGAGGGATGTGCAGGATGTTCTAAATGCATGGAACTCTGGATTGTTTCGTTGGGCTTCTGCAAAGGCATTGTAATTCAATGCCATGAGAATTGTAGCCAAAGTGTTTCTGATAGGGCATCAGCAACAGGATTCATTTTCCCAGGGATGGGCTGAAAGGTTCAATTGTATTCAGCCATGGCGTAGAGATATCGGAGTTGAAGAGCGGACCAGTCGTCAGACTAACAAGTGAAGGCGTGCGCCAGAGGCATGTAATCCATGCGAATGACGAAGGACGTAACTTCCAAGAATTGACAAAAGTGATGAACAGCAAAGTGCGCTGCCAGCTATTTGTGGTCACAGGTTGAGTAGACGGATTCTGCCGTGGACAATTTTCTACTAAAGAAGGCCAAGAAACGGGGCGAGCCGTTGACAACTTCCTCAGTGGAGAGGAGAGATGCATGTGGCATGAGAAAAGTAAGAGCAGCATTGGTTGATGGGCCATTGTTTGAATTGTAGAAGGCCGATTCTTGAAGGGGACCCCGCTTCAGGTCATTTGGCTTGCCCTTGGATGAGGCGTTGAGGGGAGCAAGAGTAAGAGTATCAGCAATGACTGGCAGGAAACGGTGATAATAATTACTCATACCCAAGAATTCTTGCAGTGCTTTGATGGTCAAGGGCGTGGGGAACCTCTGAATGGCTGCTACCCTCTCAGGGAGGGGGTGAACTCCTTCAGGAGTGATGCAGTGCCCTAAGAATAATACTTTATTGGTGCCAAAGGTACACTTGAACTGGACTACAAGTTCATTTTGTTATAGGAGGTTGAGCACAATGTGTAGGGGAGGTCCCCTAATATGCTGTCCATGAGATGTTGAAAAGTGGCCCCAGTATCATAAAGGTTAAAACAGGAGTAATTGAAGGTGTATGTACCGAAAGGGGCGGTGAGGCAGTCTTAGTGATGTCTGCTGGGTTCTTGGACACCTGATAATACTCCTCCAGGAGGTCGAGCGTAGAGAAAATTTTCGCTTTGTGCAAGTAGGAGGTGATGTCAGCGATGTTTGGGAGCAGGTAGTGATCCGGTTCTGTCTGCATGTTAAGGCTCCTGTAATTCCCACACGGATGCAGAGGGCCATCTTACTTCAGGACGATGTGTAAGGGTGATGACCATGGGCTTGAAGCAATTTGGCAAAGGCCCATTTCTTTCATTTCAGGGAACATTTGTTTAGCAGGTGCCAAATGATTCGGTGGTAAATGTCTGAGTCTGGCAAACACTGGGGCCCCGTCATCTCGATATGATGATAAATACAGTGTTTCACGGGAACCGTGGGCGTTTAACGAATTTGTGGATGAAAAACTTCCGGGTATGACGTGAGGAAGTGAGCGTAGACATTCCTGGTTGAGGGCTGGTTGTAGGGATGTCGAGGAGTATGAATCCACGTTGATTAACCGCCAGTGAGCTACATTAACTAGGAGGTGGAAGTGTGAGAGAAAATCCGCACCAAGTATTGGCAATGTGACTTCAGCAACGAGAAACTTCCAAATATGTTTGATGCTTCCAAACGATAAGGTGAGGGTTTCATAACCATGGGTGGGTATCTCAGATCTATTGAGAGCTACCAGGCAGATGTTGGCACTTAGGCTGACTATGTCGTGTCGTGGAGAGTGGCCTTGGCAGAAGAGAACGGCAAGCACCTGTGTTTGCCATAAATCTCATGCCTGTACCTGCAGCATGTAAAAATTGAAGATAAGTGACAGGGTAGGCCACCCCTTCAAGCGATGGCCTACTTACGCATTTTTCATGGCCACTGACAACTGTTTGTACATTCCTTTGCAGCAGCCCCGAATTTGGAGTGGTAGCAGCATAACTGCGGACGATGGGCGTCAGTAAGCGACTGTAAAGGTCGTTGGTTGGGCGTAAGCGAGTGATGGGTGGTGGCCGGTTTTGTCACCACTCCAGCACTTGACGGGGTGGGTGTGTGTGTCCTACAGCATTCAAGTCAATTTCAGTTGATATTGAATAGTTGTCTACTTCGACAGGAGTGGAAGCGTTGATAGAGGGCTTGAAAGTGGTGAAGTGGCTGTCCATAAGGGCGTATACTTTGGTCATCAAGTCCTTCATGGGCAATGTATTGACATCAGGGATGACAGAGCGCATAGGTTCGGGTAGGAACCATACCCAAGGGCAGGCAGTAGATTCACTTCACAAGGAGAGCTGTCTACGGCAGGTTGCTGATGAACAACAGTGGTCATTTCCCTGAGGGCCAGCAAAGCCCTTTTGTTCCCCAACGGTTGTTGAGAGAGCTGAAAAAGTTTAGCTATGCAGACAGCTGGCAATGGCAAGTACTGCTTCAGGAGGTATAATTCAAGGGCGTTGTACATTAATTGTGTGTCCCTTTGCTCACATAGCCAATTGGAGATTTCTGGGAAAGCGTCCTCGGGGATCTCCACGAGAACGTAATATGCATTGGTTCTTGACTGAGTCACGCCTTTGATGCGAAACTGGACTTCAGCACGCTGGAACTAGGCAAACACTTCTGTTGTGGTGAAGGACGGTAGTTTCAGGGGCGTTACAGTGATAGTGGAGTCAGTGTCTGAGGGTGCCATCATCAAATGATAAGACACAGCAGTAGGGGGAAAGCAGGAGGGAGCTGGACACTCCGGTGGTCACCAATGTGCAGAGGCACCAGTTAGGCATTACCTGATAAGCGGCATGAATGTAACTAGCTTTATTTGGACCGAGCATTATATGCAACCTGTTCTAGTGTAGAATGGCACAAAAATTCAAACACAATGAGACAAACATATACTGTACAGGCATTAACAAGTTATCAGTGAAAGGGGAGAATGATAACGACAATATACAATGAAACATAAAGACCAGTATAGTGTACGAGAGTGTGTGATACTCGTGCAGTACAGTAATATCTAGGTACCCCTTCTTTTATCCTTAATGTCCATATACTGTCTGTCATTCTCATTATATGTCCTGCCCATGTCCATTTATTTGTCTTACATGTTGTTACAATATGCTCTACCTTAGTTTGTTCTCTTATCTTTGTTACTCGTTTTCTGCCTTTATTGTTAGTCCTATCATTATTCTTTTCATAGCTCTTTGAGTTGTAACTAGCTTATGTTCTAAGGTTTTAGTAAGGTTGCAAGTTTCTGATGCATACGTTAATGCTGGTAGGACTATTTGATCAAATACTTTCCTTTTTAGAGAAAGTTGAATTTTATAGTTTGTAATTTCATTTTGTTTACCAAATGCTCTCCATCCCATACTTTTCCCTCTGTTAATTTCGGCCTCGTGACCTGGGGGAAACACTGTCTATTCTAAGGACGTATATTCAATTTCAAACTCTAGAGGTTCATTCATAACTCTTATTTCTTGTCTCTGCATCTTCATTGAACATTTTCATTGAAGCAAAAATTAAGTTTGAAATGTGTACAATAGCCCATCAAGTTATCAGAACCGGACGTCCAAAATATCTTCAATAATTGCTACTTATTGTGCAGCCAACAAATCGTGTTGATACTAGCATAGTTACAGATGGTTTAAAATTATTGGAACATACATACAGGGTATAGGTCTATTGTAGGCTCTCAAGCCTTTAAATATGCGGCCCCGAGACTATACAATAAGCTCCTACTAGACATCTGAAAGACCAAAGATATTAAGGCTTTCAAAAGGAAACTGAAGACTTTCTTGTTCTCCAAGTGCATTGATAGTGTGCATTTGTCAAAAAAAACGACCAAAATGCAGTGTGAAATTCTGAATGCATTGGGATGAACATGATAAAATGACTATGAAGGTTCTGTAGAGGGTAGGTTTCCCCTGCTGTATAGGACCAGAAAAGCCACCATTAATGTAAAGTAAATAAAGTATGGTCTTAGTTTTACTCATGTTAATTTTCTGCCCTACATTCTGCTCTTTTGAAATCTTCTATCATCTTTTGTAATTCCTCCCATAATTCACTAAACAAAACCATATCATCTGCAAACCCTAAGTTTTTAAGGTATTCCCCATTAATATTGAGTCATACATTTCCCAATCTAAATTCTTAAAAACATTAGGCATTCTGTGAATAATTAGGAGTTATTTGGTCTCCCTGTATAACTCCTATCTCAATTAGTATTTTCTCACTATCTTTTTGTCGTTTTAAGATTGATGTACTTCCTGTATAAACATCTTCAAGTCTTCTAACATAAGATTCATCTATTCCTTATCTTTGAAAGGTTTTCATCACCGCTGAGGAATACAAATATGAAAAAAAATGTTTTGATAGAGAAATGACTAAAATATTGAATTTTAGGCACCTCATTTACTAATTAACTGGATTTCTTCCATATTTTTATAGTCTTTTTATCACAAAAGTATTAGGGTGAATAAGGAAGCAACATAATAGCATTTTGATTTTCTAAAATTTGCTAATGATAATACCTTGTTTAGCATTAACCATTGTGACTAGTACTTTTGGAAACTTTATTCGATTAATAAGTCGTTAATCAAATACGGGTAAAATCTGACAAGGAGAGAATTCATGATATGGCAAACGTTGCTTCTCATTTTACAGTAATTACTGTATATGTCATTGTCCAGCCACTGCTGGTAGGGTGAGCTTCAGTGAGAGCTTTATTGCTATCACTTGATAACAACTAAATTCTAACTAAATCATCGACTTTATGAAACTCATTTGAGGTTGGTTGGCGATTAATCTTTGGCTATTAGTTTGGTACAATGTTGGTGACTATCTGCCATTCACGATTAACTAGGATTAGTTAATCAGGTAGACAGTGACTACCTTTCTGACCGGTTAGAGATTAAACTGTGATAGGTTGTTAATTGTCGGTGACAGAGACATTGATTGGTTACAGAGCAAACAAAGTTTATAATCGTGCAATCAAGATGCCGACCACTTGCAACCAGGTGGTAATTAGTCTACAACCAGTTGGAGATCAGTGTGCAACTAGTCGACAATAAGTAAAGATTGATATGTGATTAGTCACTGACCCGAAGTTGTTTGCCGAGTGCTAGAAAATTTCTGCCAGATTTTTCATTTGCCAAAAAATGTCTAGACTGGACCGTTAATAAAAATAAAAACCAGAATAAGTGACTGCCTTTTCCTTTTCTCAGCTACATGTGATGAAAGTCACTTAGGTGTGACCAATGCATAAGGCACAATTAGCAAAATTCTGACCAATGCATAAGGCACAATTAGCAAAATTCTATATGTTTTATCAAAAGAAAATCAAAGCTATGATTTAAACTATAAGAGAATTTTGATTACATGCCTTAGACTTCCTGAGCAGATAATGTACTCTGCTGTGGCCAACAGACTGGTGTTCGAGTGTCTGCAACCTCACCATCCTTGTGCTATAGGTTTACCTGCTTAGTTGCAGCAGCCATTACCGGACCTCCCTAGCCCTAGCTTGGGTGGAGAGGGGGCTTGAGTGCTGATCATATGTATATATGGGCAGTCTCTAGGAAATTGTCCTACTTGCTAGGGCAATGTTACTGTCCCTTGTCTTTGCCATTCATAAGCGGAATTTATAGACCTTTAAGCAATAATATATCGGCTTCAAGGTGTGTGAAAACAGGATATTAAAGAATTCCTAATTTGCTGTGGCATTCTACACTAATTATGAGACTGACGCCAACGTGATATTTTGGTCTTAGTAGTTAATGACATGAGTTCCAGTACATGAAGATTGGATACTTTTTATTAGTGTTGGGCAGAAATATGATTTATAAGGTAAAACAAATGAAATCCTAGCTATAGGACTTTATCAAACTAAGCAGAGCTGCGTAGGAAAGACATCTCAG
This sequence comes from Palaemon carinicauda, assembly GCF_036898095.1. Taxonomy (NCBI): domain Eukaryota; kingdom Metazoa; phylum Arthropoda; class Malacostraca; order Decapoda; family Palaemonidae; genus Palaemon; species Palaemon carinicauda. Next base: position 112,043,487 of record NC_090726.1, on the reverse strand, counting down.
AGAATGTGGAATAAATGTAATCGCTATGAATTCTTTACAAGTAATGATGGTATATATCGGAGTTGTAAATGGTGCTTTTAGCAGGATAACAGACTGAGGTAGAAAACAAGTATTTGCTTGCAAGGATGCATTGTGTTGCACTTTCCTTATCATTATTATTGTTTATATATACTGTATATATATATATATATATATATATATATATATATATATATATACTGTATATATATATATATATATATATATATATATATATATATATATATATATATATATATATACTGTATATATATATATATATATATATATATATATATATATATATATATATATGTGTGTGTGTGTGTGTATATATATACAGGTATATATATATATATATATATATATATATATATATATATATATATATATATATATATATATATATACAAAATGTGAGACCATTACATCAACTGACGTTAACATATATTCATACCTAGAGTAGTGTATTATGATTCTCATTTATTATATGTGTCTCATTTATTGTAAGTGTCTCTTGTAAATAAATACACCCGCTATGTACTCATATGAGTATATGCATCATATTACCATGTTATTATGCATAGTTATCCATTACATTTTTAAGTGAGGCAACGCCCCGAAGACATGGCAACAATGTACTTCCCAGCCTTGGGGCATCATACAGTGTGCTTGTATTATCTTTCGTCACCCAAGGCAGATGTTTTTCCTGCCTGTTGTATTTAATTCTTGAAGTTAATTTCAAGATTGTGTTTCCTTCCCAACCTCGCAGGAACACCACCAACCATATATATATATATATATATATATATATATATATATATATATATATATATATATATATATATATATTGGTGGTATATCTTAGCAATCCAGATTTCCCAATTATTATACTTGTATAAGTGGTTGAGCAACCTCGTGGAGTAATGAGAACTTTGGGTGTGGAGGAAATCCCCCCATAAATATCGATGAAGTCACTGGCGATTAGGGTGACGGATTGGGTTTAACCCTGGATAGGTACGCTCCTCGGACACCCCTTTAAGGGTATACTCGGACGCGAACGACCCCGACGCCAAAAAAAATTCTTGAAAAATCAGTTTTTGCAGTAACCTCCTTTTTTCTTTTGCCAAAAAAACTTCAATGAATGCTTAAAACAACTGTAAAGATAAATACTACTCATCTGCAGAAAAACTATTTATTATAAATATTTTAAAAAATTAAGTAGAAAAAAAAAAGACCTGACATAAAAATTCATAAAAAAAAGTTTATACATATATACACAAATCCTTTTAGGAATTGATTCTTGAATGTTTAGGACACATCTTGATGTATTTTGGATGAAGTCGGACCCATGGAGGTGAAGATCTGAAATGAGAAAAAAAGGGTAACTTTTTTTGTCCAAAAAAATTTGTCCAAATTTCATGAATTTTTTTGGGTACCCAAATGAAATAGGAAGTGGCTAATTTTTTTAGAGAATAAACATATGTTATCCTAAAATAGAAATATGTAAAAAAATCTTCATTATTTTGTAAATTACATTTATATCAGGGGCCATATCTAAAGGTAATTTTTTGAGTACTTAGAAATTTCGTAAAAAAATACATATATTTAATATATAATATGATATTTATGCAGGTAAAAATATACCAAAATATCACAAATTCTATAGGGAAGAAGAATATATATAGATAGGGCAGCTTACGCTTCGGATATGTCCACAAAATGGCCGCCAACCACACTGACTCAGACTCCCTAATCTGCCACTTGAAATGTAGGAAGGGTATGTCAATTTCAAGGTGTTATTTACTAATCTAATTATTATTGGATATGCATAAAAATTGTATGGTGGGTTGCTGGATAATTGTCGATTATTTTACGACTATAAAATTAAAATTCTGACCCAAAAAAATTTTTTTGAAGGGAAATAAAATCGAAAAAAAAAATGTAAAACAATATAATATTTTAGCTAAAAAAATTTGATGATATTCAATCAAAACAGAAGTAAACAAAATTTTCCGACAAATAAACATCTAGAGGAATCATTACTCTGTGATAGTTCCTTAGTACGTAGTAATTTTGAAAGAATTGGGAAAAAACGAAAAAATGGCAATCACCGGAAAATCGAACACATACCTATATATACGCCATATCTGGCTAAAAAAAAGATAGGCATGGGTAGCCAGATTATCTAGAAACACTTTCCAACACTATAAAAATATAAGTTTTGCGACACTACTTGCCAATTCCTTACGGTAACATGACTAAGCAAAAAAATGCAAAACAAATAAAAAGGGGCACTCGCGGAAAAATGGCTAACATTCTAATATACGGCATTTCAGAAAAAAAAAATTCAGCCACGTGCTAGGCAAACCATCAAGGCACATTTTCCGACAAATAAACATCTAAATGAATAATTACTCTGTGATAGTTCCTTAGTACGTAGTAATTTTGAAAGAAATGGGAAAAAACGAAAAAATGGCAATCACAGGAAAATCGAACACATACCTATATATACGCCATATCTGGCTAAAAAAAGAAGATAGGCATGGGTAGCCAGATCATCTAGAAACACTTTCCAACACTATAAAATTATAAGTTTTGCGACACTACTTGCCAATTCCTTACGGTAACATGACTAAGCAAAAAAATGCAAAACAAATAAAAAGGGGCACTCGTGGAAAAACGGCCATTCTAATATACGGCATTTCAGAAAAAAAAAATTTCAGCCACGTGCTAGGCAAACCATCAAGGCACATTTTCCGACAAATAAACATATAAATGAAATATTACTCTGTGATAGTTCCTTAGTACGTAGTAATTTTGAAAGAAATGGGAAAAAACGAAAAAATGGCAATCACAGGAAAATCGAACACATACTTATATATACGCCATATCTGGCTAAAAAAAAATAGGCATGGGTAGCCAGATCATCTAGAAACACTTTCCAACACTATAAAAATATAAGTTTTGCGACACTACTTGCCAATTCCTTACGGTAACATGACTAAGCAAAAAAATGCAAAACAAATAAAAAGGGGCACTCGCGGAAAAATGCCCAACATTCTAATATACGGCATCTCAGATAAAAAAAAAAGACATGCACGTGTTAGCCCAACCATCAAGGCACACTTTCTAACACATAAACATGAAAAAAAAATCAATAATATACGGCAATTCCTTACTACGTAGTAAATTTTTACAAATATTGAAAAAAAACAGAAATTGGCAACCGCAGTTAAATACCCAATATACCAATAACTACGTCGTATCTGACAAAAACAAAATCACGCATGGGTAGCCAGATCATCTAGACACACTTTCCAACACTAAAAAAGCAAAAGGTTTACGACACTATTTCGCAATATCTTACGGAAAAATGACTTGGCAAAAAAATGAAAAAAAATGAAAAAGGGACACTCGCGGTAAAATGCCCGACATTCTAATATACGGCATCTCAGATAAAAAAAAAGACATGCACGTGTTAGCCCAACCATCAAGGCACACTTTCTAACACATAAACATGAAAAAAAAATGAATAATATACGGCAATTCCTTACTACGTAGTAATTTTTACAAATATTGAAAAAAAACAGAAATTGGTAACCGCAGTTAAATACCCAATATACCAATAACTACGTCGTATCTGACAAAAACAAAGTCATGCATGGGTAGCCAGATCATCTAGACACACTTTCCAACACTAAACAAGCAAAAGTTTTACGACCCTATTTGGCAATATCTTACGGAAAAATGACTTGGCAAAAAAATGAAAAAAAATGAAAAAGGGGCACTCGCGGTAAAATGGTCCTCGTGGTGATGAACGACATTTTAACTAAAAAATAAATCATGCACATGGTAGCCAAATAATCCACCAAGACTTTCCACAACTGATAACCTATACAAGTTGCACCATTCTACGACAATTTCATAATACGTAATAACTTTGATAATTATGCAAACTACCTTAGAAGGGTAAACTCGGTCGCGCTCGACCCCGACGCGTCTCAGAAATCGGGGAAGGAGTACAGCTACAGCAATGCACATCTGGACACTACTAGAGCGTGTAGGGGAGACACCTCCTGCAGGTCGATCACCCACAAATTCAGTCACGGGGGTGAGTCACGTGAGAAAAACCTGTTTTTTTTTTGACGCTCGGGGTCGCAAACGACCCATCGTACCTATCCAGGGTTAAGGCAATTGACGAACAGTCTCTTCGGCATTTACTCTTGATGCCTGCTGGTTCAACTTACTGGAATTAGTATGGACTGGTAAGGGTCACTTGCCTTAGTTAGATAGGCACTGTGAATCACAAGGAACTAGCTCTCCTTAGCTGAATCTAACCAATTAACCCTCTATAGTTTTAGTCAGCCGATGGAAAAAGAAGATAACAGAATGGTGGCCAGTCCTGGGCATAGCGGGCTACTAAGAATCTCCCAGTTTATAAATACTGAAGAAATATTTAAAATTGGTAATTGGAATGTTAGAACCATGAATCAAATTGAGAAGTTACAGTAAGTGGAGAATGAATTTATGAAATAGAGTTTGGAGATCTTGGCCCTACTGTAAGTGAAACTCATTGTAAGGGGATTGATAACGAAACTTTATATCAAGGATATATATATATATATATATATATATATATATATATATATATATATATATATATATATATATTCAGGAAGAACAGATAGAGATGGAAGAGAAGTGGTAGGAATGATGATGACACCAAGAGCTGAAAATGCATTAACAGAGTGGAGAGCTGTTAATAGTAGATTGTTACTTGCAAAGTGTAAATCAAAGGAGTGCAATAAAAGTTTTATAGTTTTGATATGCACCAACAAATGATTCCCCTTGAGAAAGAAAAGATGGACGCTATGAAGAACTTCAGAGTGTAATAGATGAAATCCTGGAGAGAGATATGAAAATTGTAATTGGTGACTTCAATGCTAAAGTTAGAAGGAATAATCAAGGGATAGAGAATGTGATGGGTGTCGAGGGTCTTGATGGAGTTACAAATGAGAATGGAGCACGCTTCATAAGTTTTGTTCAACAAAAAATTTTGTCATTGGGGGTACGCTTTCCCATCACAAAGAAGTCCACAAGTTTACATAGACTTCACCATGTGGTAATTACAAAAATCAAATAAATCACATTATCATTAATAAGATGTAAAAAGCTTTAGAGGTGCTGATATTGCCAGTAATCACCAGCTCCTCATTACAATACTGAAATTAAAACTGAAAGCACCCAACAAAAAAGTACATAGAATACCTACGTTTGATATAACTAAGCTTCTAGAGACATTTGCAATTGAATTTAGGAATCGATTTGAAGTGTTTGAAACTTTAAGAGACGAAGAGCAGACAATTAATGAAGAATGCTGTGATATTAAAAGCATATATCAGTCAGTTGGTATTGAAGTTTTGGGACACGCAGTTACAAGGAGAAAGCCATGGATATCAAATGATATTTAGGATACTATAAAAAAGGAGACAAACACAGAAATTGATTGTTAAAAGTTTTCAAGGAAGTAATGAAAATTACTAGGTAAAGTATTCCAGTTATGAGAGTGAGGTCAAAAGAAAAGCTAGGAATGACTGGTGTCAATATTTAGGCAGTAAAGTAGATGAGGCTGACAAAGCTCTGAATTCAGGGAGTGGCTATTGTGTAAGAATTGCTCTCAAAATTATTAATAAAATCTTTACTGGGACAAAGAAGAGAAGCATATACCCATCAAAAAGAGAGATGGATCTGTTATAACATTAGAAGAAGAAGAAAGACATTGTTGAATGGAACACGTTAGTGAGGTTATGACTAGTAGAAGATATGAAGGAGATATTCTAATTGATATACCTGAAGCTGATGAACACCTTGATGTGCCTATGAATGAATTCAGTGTGTTTAAAGTCAAAGCTTTCATTAAAAAAACTCAAGAGATGGAAAGCCTCTGGATACGAGGGAATATATGCTGAGATGATACTGGCTGAAAATTAAGTAACTCCCAGAATACTTACAAGATTATTTTGTAGAATGTGGCATGAAGAGGCAAAACCTCATGAATTTGAGCTAGGAGTGTTGGTGAAAATGGCAAAAAAGGGGGACCTGGCTGATTACAATGATTACAGAGACATCACACTTGCGTCAGTGGTTATGAAAATATATAGTATGCTTATACTAAAGAGACTGGAGAGAAAGATTGATGAAAAGCTGAAAGATGAACAAGCAGAATTTCGAAAAGGTAGAAGTTGTACTGACAAAATTTTCATTTTGAGACATGTTGTACAGCACTACGTAGAATATAGAAATCGACTTTTGATGGAATTTTTTGGGTATGAAAAATCCTTTAATAGTGTGCACCAGCCAATTTTTTGGAGAGTCCTGCATTATTATGGAATTCCTCTTAAATATGTGAATTTGACTAAGTCTACTCATGAGCGTAGCAAGTGAAAATTAAATGTTAATGGAGTCCTATCAAATTAATTTCCAGTGAACAAATAAGTACTCCAATGGCATGTTTTCTCATCTATGTTGTTTAACCTCCTCATGGATTTTGTAATGCGTAGAGCCGTCGGAGATGGTGGCGAAGGATTGGTCTGGATTAGGGAATAGCCTTATCTGCATATGCAACTAGCTTATTTTCTAGGCCAAACCCCATATCATGTGTATATAGTATGAAAACTAATGGGCCAAGAACACTGCCATGAAGAACACCAGACATTACATTACTATACTCAATATGGTCCCCATCAACAACAACTCTTTACAAACTATTAATCAGAAATTCAATAATAATGCTAAGAAACGACCCACTCCCAGCTGTTTGAGTCTGAAAACAAGGGCCTCATGATTAACACTAAAATCAAGGCCAGTCATACGAACTTCGTGACCACAATCAAAGGATTTCTGTGCAGCATTGGATATTGTAGGAAGGACATCATATGCTCTAAGGCCTTAACAAAAACCAAATTACAAACTAGGGAACAGATGATTGCCTTTTGCAACCCTATTTAGATGTTTTGCCAAAAGACGTTCTTCTTTGTCTGCATCTTTTCCCACTTCTATGTAGGGTCGATGTTTCTGGCCGGCGTTCTCCATCTACCTCTGTCCCACACTTCATCACCAGTTAATCCCTTCAATCGAAGGCCATCCTTGATACAGTCCATCCACCTTCCCTTTGGTCTTCCTCTCCTTCTCGTTCTCTATACCTCCTTTTCCATCACTCTCCTCCCAATATACTGTTCATCTCTTCTCATGACATGACCATACTACCTCAGTCTACTTTCTTGGATCTTATTTGATAGTTCTCTAATTCCTGTGGTACCCCTAATTACCTCATTCCGTATCTTATCTCTTCTTGTCACCCCACACATCCATCTCAGCATTCTTATCTCTGCCACTTCCAATTTCTTCTCATCTGTCTTCTTTATTATCCACGTCTCCGCTCCATACATCATTGCCGGTCTTACAACTGTCCTGTGTACTTTACCTTTCAACTTAACTCCTATTTTCCTGTTGCATAGTACTCCACACACTTTTTTCCAATTCCTCCATCCTGCTTGTATTCTGTTGTTTATCTCTGCCCCTAGAAATAAACCAAAAGATGTTCAAAAACTTTAATTTATATGTAAGTTATGGAAATTATGTGGTAATCAGTTGGACTTGAGCGACCACATAATTGAGTAATATTACCAGCTCTCTAACAAGTGCTAAAATCTCCTCTTCTTGCTAATTTGCAGAAAATAGAATATATCTTTGGATCTAAGAAATCTGCAGTCTTTATATAAAACAAATGAAAAATACCATTTGGGCCTACACCTCCATAGACATCAAGGTCCATCAAGAGAGCTTTAATTTCACTAGATTGAAAAGTTGACTCAAGTTAGTTTAGCGTCAGGAAAACAGGAAGGAGGAAAATAAAGTTTCTCATCACTCTGCTTACTGTCAAACACATCAGCCAAATGGGATGCCTTTTCCTTTGGACAGTGAGTGACAGAGCCATCTGGTTTAATTAAATAAAGGATGAACCATTGCATCTACACCAAAGAATGCATATTTAAGGGTAGCCTACCACTTCTGTCCCTGAGTTGCACCAGAATGGGTTTCTTTTATGGTTAAATTGTATTCCTTTTTAGTTGAAGCAAAAGCTCTCTGAGCAAAAGCTCTAAGCTGAATATAGTTATCCCAAGACTAATCTTATCTGTTGTCCCTCCAAAGATGATAGGCCTTCTGCTTCTCCATATAAGCACATTTATAGTCATCATTGAACCAGGATTTGTCTTTCACTTGATACCTTAGCACACGAAGTGGGATGCGCCTATCAATTATGATGACTAGATTCTCACTTAAAGGAACAACAGGATTAACGCTATTATTGATCTGTGACCAATTCAAGCCTAAAAGGTCACTCCAAATGCCATTTCAGTCTGCTTGAGATTTTATATAGATCTTATATGTGTATGATACATCAGGGATAGGCTTCTCAGTCCTTACTACTAATGAAATCAAGGCATGATTAGGTGTCCTAACTGGAGAATCAACCTTACTAGTTATAACGCCAGGGGAGTCAGCGTATACGAGGTCCAAGCAATTACCAGACCTGTGAGTAGCTTCATTTATGATTTGCTCACATTCTGATTCAGAGGCAAAGTCCAAATCTCTTAAGCCATGGCGATCAGTAGGGAAAACAGAATTCAAGCACTACCTATGATGAACATTGAAATCACCAACAAAAACAAAAGAGGCCATTCTATCATCTTCTTGTATGTTAGCCATAATGGTAAGATAACAGTCAAAGGTAGAATCATCCATATCTGGATTCTATTAGATCGAACACACATAGTAGTTGATATTTCTGCCACAAACTTTTATTACCTGAATCGCATGACATCCACATCCACATTTTAGTAAATAAAAGATTACGAAAATTACAATGCCACTTTCTCTAAAAAGGAAAATATTTAATCAGATGGTCCTAGCAGTAAAGACTTATACATCAGAAACTTGGAGCCTTACAAATGTCTTAGAACATAGGCTAGTTTCAACTTAAAGAGCTACGGGGAGCATAAAGAGACGGGAAGAGAGTAACAAGCGGGCAAGGTATATGAGAATGGCAGATGATAGATGGAAATTAAGAATAATAGATTAGGTCCCTAGATATTGCAAACGAAGCAGAGGAAAAAAACAATGGACTGACGAGCTAAGAAAATTTGCTGGTGAAATCTGGCACAGAAACACCATAGACAGACAGGCGTGGAACAACATTGCTGAGGCCTTTGTCTTACAGTGGAGTAGCAACGGCTGATTATATATATATATATATATATATATATATATATATATATATATATATATATATATATATATATATATGATAATTGTTTACAACACCATGCTCTCCATTTACTCAAAAATAATGCAATCCTGCAGTTATCATCTTCTTGCAGAGTAATTAGGGGGTTATTCAAATTCTGGTAAAGCAATAATTAGCAAGATATGTTGAGGAGGGGGGAAGGGGCTATAAAAAGAAAATAGCTCGGTTTCCTTACTAAAATACTTGGAACTGACATGTCAACATAGTCAAACAAACAGAATTCGTGATGCCAGCGTACATAAACAGAAGTTCGTGATGCCAGCGTACATAAACAGAAGTTCGTGATGCCAGCATACATTTGATATACTGTATATTCAAAATATACTTAATTAAAAATTGATTAATTGCTCAAAAGTGTCCATAAAGTATACAATTTTTTACATATAGTGACACTTTTGAGTAATGACTGGCTATTAACTATTTTGTGATCATCATTAATGATGGTAATGTAGAATGGTTACGATCTGTACTTGTTTAGTTGCGAGTTTCAATTTATCAGTCATCTAGAGAAGATGTCTTCAAATCAGAGAATACGAGTGAAATGCTCATAAGAAAGTTTTGTCTTTCCCTGAAATATAACCTTAATATATTTCCAAGCAGCAACTGCAGAGTTGAAAGAAATAATATGCAAAGAATAAATGAAATTATAATTCATCTCATCACTGACCATAACTCTCTCTCTCTCTCTCTCTCTCTCTCTCTCTCTCTCTCTCTCTCTCTCTCTCTCTCTCTCTCTCTCTCTCTCTCTCTCTTTATATATATATATATATATATATATATATATATATATATATATATATATATATATATATATATATATATATATCACAGCGCTGGCAAGCACGACCGGGGACAAAACAACGCCCTCTCTCAAAAATGCGGCCAGTGCTGTTATATACGATTACCAAAACGCGAAAATACGGGTTTTTAGAAAAGTACTTTCCCGACAAAATAGAAGCTTGAAACTTTAGGATTTGCCTCTTCTTATTATTTTTAGGCGATCCTGAAAGTTTCAAGTCCCTATCTTTTAATATATATATATATATATATATATATATATATATATATATATATATATATATATATATATATATATACACACACATATTTATAACTATATATACATACACACATGTGTATATATATATATATATATATATATATATATATATATATATATATATACAGTATATATATATATATATGGGTGTATATATATATATATATATATATATATATATATATATATATATGTATATATATATATATATATATATATATATATACATGTGTGTATGTATATATAGTTATAAATGTATATATATATATATATATATATATATATATATATATATATATATATATATATATATATATAATAAATATATAGAGAGTTATGGTCAGTGATGAGATGAATTATAATTTCATTTTGTGAATGGAGAACTGAGTTAATCCCCCCGCTATTGCACTTACCCTTGTCTATTGCGCAAGATAAACGATTCATAAATTTTCAACAGGGGGCTATTTATGATAATACCCCAAAACACTTTACTTTTATGTATTCGGCAACAAATAGTGTATGATTTCAAATTAACTATGGTTCAAGAATAAAGACACAAGGGGAACTTTTTAGTACGTCTATGTATGAGTCAATACAATAAGAAAATAAATTTTAACCATTTGTCCATTGAAGGGGATATGACTTCACATCGACCCTTCTCTTCATATATGTAATTAAAATAAGTTTAATACTAATGAATATTTTCCACCAATATGCCGAGTTTAACAGTCAAACCTTTTTTTTTAAACCCCAAGTTTAACAAACTTATTTTTCTTAAATAACAGGGGTCGTGACCCCCTGCGACCCCACGTCCCCGGATCGGCTAGTGTAATAGGAAATTAGCAGACCTAGAGTATACTGATGATGCTGTCCTTATTAACAGAACACCACAGGATTTGCAATGCTTGCTTACCAAAATGCATGAAATATCACACGAGGTTGGACTCAAGATAAATAGAAGAAAGACAGAGATGATGAGAATGGAGTATGCAATGGAAGATGAAATATCATTGGAAGGAGAGAGGATTAATGAGGTAGAATCATTCAAGTATCTAGGGACTATGATCTCCAATACTGGTTCTTTAAAAGTAGTTTAGTGAAAAATTGAAATAAGCAAATCAGTCAATGGCTAGGTTAAGTAAAATTTGGAAATCAAATCGCCTGAAATTACATTGTGACGGGCCGAGAGAAGGTTGTGACTCACAGGCAGGTTGAAAGCAACTGAGTAATTTATTATAGAACACTCTCCTTTATATACAAAACCTCAAGGCAACAGGAAATTTCAAGTTCGAAAAACAGACAAAGTTACAGAGGAAAAACGCAGACATGTTTATTCTGGTTCTTTTTAGTGCGAGGGAAGAGCGAAGATACAAGCATAATATATACAAAATGAATTATGTACGATCGTGTGACACACGGCTGGTACATGGCTCTCCCCCTAAAAAATGACATACGGTACATGTTAAATAGGGCGCCCCGATCTAGAGAGGCGAACTGTAGGCGGGTCATCTGGCAGAAGATAATCAGGTTTTAGACGATCAATGGAGACCCAGTCTTCTTTGCCACGAATGTTTAGTAGGAATGCTTTCGGACTGCGTCGGATCACAAGGAAAGGGCCCGTGTAAGGGGGCGTTAGTGGTGGCTTGCTAGTGTCGTTACGCAGGAAGACGTGCATTGCAGAGTGCAAGTCTGTTGGTATGTGATGCTTCGCTGGGTGCTTGTAAGTCTGGCGGCATGGAGTAAATTTTCCCACGACGTGACGTATGCGCCGGAAATCGTCGGAGGAGGTTGTAGAAGGAAAAAATTCGGGAGGGACGACCAACGGGTCGCCATACACTATTCCAGCTGCCGAGACGTCGAGGGCGTCTTTAGGAGTGGTCCTTAGTCCCAGGAGGACCCAGGGAAGCTGAGTAAACCAGTTGGAATCCTTGCAGCGGGACATCAAAGCTGCTTTGAGGGTGCGATGAAAACGTTCAACCATTCCATTGGCAGCGGGGTTGTAGGCCGTTGTCTGATGTAGGGTGATGCCCAGGAGATTCACTAATGATGTCCACAATTGAGAGGTGAAAGTGGTTCCCCTTTCAGAAGGAATATGCTCAGGGATACCAAATCTTGCAATCCATCCAGAGAGTAAGGCAGATGTACATGGGGCGGACGTTGCAGTTTCCATGGGAATGCCTTCAGGCCAACAAGTGGAGCGGTCGATGACGGTAAACAGGTAACGGTGTCCTTGTGATGTGGGTAGGGGGCCTACAACGTCGACGTGAATGTGTGCGAAACGACGCTGAGGTTGAGGAAAGGTGCCCACTCCTGAATCCGTGTGTCAATGTACTTTGGAAGTTTGGCAAGAAGTACAGGCGCGGACCCAATCCTTAACATCCTTAGAAATGCTGTGCCGAATGAACTTTGCCTTCAGCAGCTGTGCAGTAGAACGGCACGAGGGATGTGAAAAACCATGAATGAAATCAAACACCTGCTGGCGCATGGGAGCAGGAATCGCGGTCTACCAGTACTGACGTCACAAAGGAGGGTTGTGTTGGAGTCTTTGAGGGGGAAGTCTTCCCAACGGAGGGACGTGCAGGATGTCCTACATGCTTGATACTCTGGATCCTGTCATTGGGCTTCAGCCAGGGCGTTGTAATCCAATCCCAGTTGAGCGGCTGCCAACGTGTTTCTTGACAGGGCATCGGCAACGGGATTCATTTTCCCAGGGACGTATTGAAGGGTGCAATTATATTCAGCCACGGCGGAGAGATGTCGGCATTGACGGGCGGACCAGGCATCAGACTGTCGAGTAAAGGCGTGCACCAGAGGCATGTGGTCTGTGCGAATGACGAAGGGCGTACCTTCTAAGAAATGGCGAAAGTGACGGACAGCCAAGTGCACCGCCAGCAATTCTCAATCGAAGGTAGAATAACCCGATTCTGCCTTGGACAGTTTTCTGCTGAAGAAGGCCAATGGGCAGGGCGAGCCGTTGACCACCTGCTCGAGTACTGCACCAATAGCGATGTCGCTGGCATCGGTGGAGAGAAGGAGAGGGGCATGTGGGATAGGAAAAGTGAGAGCCGCAGCAGTTGATAGGGCCTTCTTTGCATTGCAGAAGGCTGCTTCTTGAAGGGGACCCCACTTCAGGTCCTTTGGCTTTCCCTTGAGGGAGGCGTAGAGGGGAGCAAGAGTAGCGGCAATGGCTGGCAGAAAACGGTGATAATAGTTGATCATGCCCAAGAATTCCTGCAGAGCTTTGACGGTCGAGGGCGCGGGGAAGTCCTGAACAGCTGCTACCTTCTCAGGGAGGGGATGCCCTAAGAACGACACTTCATTGGCGCCAAAGGTACACTTGTCGTACCGGACTACAAGGCCGTTTTGTTGCAGGCGGTCGAGCATGATGCGCAGGTGACGGAGGTGTTCCACTTTTGAGGAGAAGAACACAAATATGTCGTCCACATAACATACACAGAAAGGGAGGTCCCCTAAGATGCCATCCATGAGACGTTGAAACGTGGCCCCCGCATTACGAAGGCCAAAACAGGAGTAATTGATGGTGCATGTACCCAACGGAGTGGTGATGGCGGTCTTGGGGATGTCTACTGGGTTCATAAGCACCTGATAATACCCCTTCAGGAGGTTGAGCGTAGAGAAAACCTTCGCTTTGTGCAGGTAGGAGGTCACGTCGGCAATGTTTGGGAGGGGGTAGTGATCAGGTTCTGTTTGCATGTTTAGGCGCCTGTAATCCCCGCACGGATGGAGGGAGCCGTCGTTCTTCAGAACGATGTGTAAGGATGACGACCATGGGATGGAGGCCTTTTGGCAAAGGCCCATTTCCTCCATTTCGGCAAACGTCTGTTTGGCGGCTGCCAATCGTTCCGGTGCCAGACGTCTGAATTTTGCGAAGTCTGAGGGTCCCGTCGTCTTGATATGGTGATAATTACCATGCTTGGCAGGAACCGTGGGCGTTTGGCGAAGTTCTGGACGGAAAACTTCCAGGTACGACGAGAGGAGTGGGCGTAGGCATCCGTGGGTGCGCTGATGTGGAGAGCAAGGTTAGAGGGGGCGGGTTGAAGAGGTGTCGACAAGTACGAGTCTGCGTTGACCAATCGTCGGTGGGCGACATCGACCAGAAGGTGGAAATGAGAGAGGAAATCCGCACCGAGGATTGGCAATGTGACGTCAGTAACGAGAAACTTCCTATTGAACTTACCGTTTCCGAACAATAATGTGAGGTTCTCGTAACCGTAGGTGGGTATCGCAGATCCGTTGGCAGCTACCAAGCGGACGTCGGCAAATGTAGACAGACTACGTTGTGTCTTGAAGAGTTCCCTTGGCAAAAGAGAACGACAAGCACCCGTGTCTACCAAAAATCGCACGCCCATTCCTGCATCATGTAAAAAGAAAAGATTAAAAACACTGGAGGCCACCGCCACGAGCGATGGCCTACTTACACGTTTTTTGGCCGCTGACAATCCTCGGCACATTTCTTCGCAGTTGCCCCGAATCTGAAGTGGTAGTAGCAAAGCTGCGGCGGATGGGAGGTAGTAAGTGGCTGTAGAAGTCGTTTGTTGGGGCGGGAGCGATTGGTGGGTGGTGGGCGGCTTTGTCGCCGCTTCGGCACATCACGGGGTAGGCGTATATGTCCTACGGCATTCATGTCAGCTTCGGTTGACGATGAATAGGCATCCTCTTCGTCAGGGGTGGAGGCGTTGATGGAGGTCTTGAAGTGGCTGTCCATAAGGGTGCCGGCTTTGGTCATCAAGTCCTTTATGGGTAAACTATCGACATCGGGTATGGCAGCGTGTATAGGTCCGGGTAAACGGCATATCCAAAGGGCACGAAGTAGGTTCACATTACGAGGAGAGCCGTATGCGGCAGGTTGAAGGCGAGCG
>NC_090726.1:111995659-112023159 GCF_036898095.1 Palaemon carinicauda | reverse complement strand
AACATTTATACTTTTAGTTTTTTTTTTTTTCATGGAATGGGACAAAATATTATTCCAGAAGTGGGATTTTTTATCAATATTAAGCTTTGAAATTTATAATGCTATAATAAAATTTAATTGTTAATTTTGTCTTGGCCAACGTTATAGTACCTCTCTTATATAAGGATATTTACTATCCCTTACTTTTACAGCCAACAACTAGTTATATATAATAATACATATACAACTAAACTAGTGGGGTCCCGGTCATGGCTTGAGATGCATGATTGGGGTCACCTGAAAAAAAGGTCGGGAACCACTGGGTTATGGTTAAAGGCAACGGGCCTAATGCTTAATAATATTCCTTTTAGGCTGCCTTCATTACACAGTTTCCCCATGCGAGGAAGGTAGCAAGAGGCCTTTGGCCTCTACCTCTGCCGCTCACCCTACGCTCGCTTTGCTTCAGTGGCGGGCACAAGCAGTGGCTAACAGAAACTCCATCGGAAGGAGGAGTTAATTGATCCTCTCTTTTGCGAGAGGCGAGATCTTATCTAACACCCTTCTGAGTGGCAGCTCCCTCGTCAGCAAGACGATGTGCCATCAGAAGGAGGAATTGATCGATTTGCGAGAGGAGAGATCTTCTCCAACACCATTCTGAGGGGCAACTCCCTCGTCCGGAAGGAGTTGATCGATTCTCTCTTGTGAGATAAGGGTGGTTATTTCCAATATTCCCTTCTGAGCAGCAGCTCCCTCATATGCAAGGCAGGCTATACGCCATCGGGAGAAGAAGTGTTGATTGACCTTCTTGCCGTAAGGTATTGGACCCGCGGCGGAACTTGATTCATGCATGACCCATCCTTGCTCTTCAGTTCTTGTTGACAATTGATTTAGGTTATTGCTTACAATCCCTACTCATTGCCATCGTATCCTATAGGTACAAAACGAGTCTTGTTACATTATTCCTCTGGGATATTTGCTGTATATGGAGATGACTGCCGGTCACTTGCGGTCACCTCCTTCCCCATCGACGAGTCTCGTAGGCCTTAACGTATCGGGGTTATTGCCACATCGTGCCTTTAGCCACAACAAAGCTCTTAGAGCTTCGTGAGATAAAACTCCTTGGGACCTGCGCCTCGTAGTTTCTAATGCTAATGAGGAAGAAACAGCTTATCTTTAAGTCCAGCACAGCCTTTTTCCTTCCTTTCCTTTCGATGGGATGACACAAGGCTACTCACCAACCTCCTTTTGTGGCTTAGAAGTATTTAGAGGAGAGGCAAGGGAAATTCTCGTTTCTTGCGAGACTCTCGCCTCGTGCAAGACCTTCACCTCGCCTTAATAGACATGGCAGTTTTGCCCGAGGCGAGCCATGATGGTTCACTTTATTACCTATGACGAGTTTGTGAAACCCTCCTCACCAGAGCTAGAGTAGCGTACGCCACTGGCTCTAGCCGGTAAGGAGAATGCTGGTGGTTTATAATTCTCGTTAACTAATTCTCCCGGGCGATTGCCAGCGCTTTGTGGACGCTTGCCAGCATTTGCTAGTATCAGACGGTGTTTACAGACTCTCGCTAGAGTTCTCGAGAGCTTGCCAGTGTTCGTTGGCAATCCTACATGAAAATGTCTAGTGTTAGTGTTCTTTGTGTTCTGGGACATCAAACCCTTCATGCAAGACTTCGCATCTGTATGGGTATCCCTCGGCATCTGAGAAGTTTTTACATAACTACAAACGTTCATAAAAATTCTATATAAGGCCGAAACGAACTCCTATGGCACATACACTCTCGCCAAGCGAAAACCTCAGGGTTATTGCCACAAAACGGATTTCAAGCAAAGTGAAAAATCTATTTTTGGGTGAGAGTGCCATGTCGTCCTGATGGAAGGGTTCCTTTAGGTAGCCTTCTAAGGGATATTTGCTACAGTGATACTCCCAGAGAAATAAACCGAAGGTCTCCAGGATTCTAACTCCTGGCGCGAGTATCTAATTAAGGGATATCGGGGAAAATAGATAGATATTAGGTGAGGAACAGGAATGTGGGAAAATACTAAGCAAAATAACACGAAGAGAAACAATGTAAGACTATTTAAACTGAAAGGAATAGGCCGAACTATATTACGAAAGAAAAAAACAAACTGCGCCTACGAGTCAGAAGGGATCGTTTTTCCGCCAGGCCGCTACAGGCTGTTCTTTCACCTCCCCATAAGTTTTCACAAATATCGGGTTTTATTAATTCCATGTTTTTGGTAAGTTCTGGTATTCAAAGCAAGTTTATAATAACATGTTTAACTTATGCTGAGTGTAATCTATCCCAATTTGTGTTAAAATATGTGAAAAATTACAAAATTACAAAGCGTGCATCCGAAAACAAGCTGCTGTCGTTGACTTCGGCGGATTGTGTTATTAAATTTAGACTTACCAAGACGATTCTTTATAATATATTTATTCTTTCACATTGTTTATTGACAAAACATATATATGATGGAGAAATATAGGTTAATAAATAAGTTTTGATTCACATTACTTGGTAATCATTCGAGAACAATGAAGGTGTTCGGACAAAAATACTTCCGACCAATCAGGTATCAGGAACCTTTCCGAGCTAAAAGGGCACCCCTGTGAGTCAAGTGCAAATATGCACCGCTATAAAAAATAGACTATAGTCACTTCCTGCATCATTTTCCCCTCTCATGGGGTGCAGCATTCGAGGAACCCTGTGTTGATTTTGAGACCTAAGCCCCTCTTGGTGAGGCATGGCCTCCTCAATTACTCTTCACAAAACAAAACAAAAACTCAGCGAGAAAGGATAAGCGTCTTCTCTAGGCTCCTCTTTATTCCTTTCTACCCTCACATACAAGATTCAAACAAAAGCTTGGGGGGAGCGCGCAGGTCCCATGCCTCTTTTTGGTAGAAAACTTCATTAAAAGAAAATAATAACATGATACAGACAAGACAAATCCATTTGACTAGCAAATCA
This sequence comes from Palaemon carinicauda, assembly GCF_036898095.1. Classification (NCBI taxonomy): domain Eukaryota; kingdom Metazoa; phylum Arthropoda; class Malacostraca; order Decapoda; family Palaemonidae; genus Palaemon; species Palaemon carinicauda. Next base: position 112,020,208 of record NC_090726.1, on the reverse strand, counting down.
TAAATTTATCACTTTCAATATCTTTAAAGCTTCCCCAAAAGGAAAAAAAATACATAAATACGTGGAGGAAAATGGGAGAGGAGAAGTGCCAGATCCCAACCTCACGGGAAATTAATACAGTTTTCACAATATGATTACAATTCACATTGATTACTCTTTATAATTGTAATGACCCAATAGCAATAACAAATCTACATTCCAAAATAAACATATATCTTTCAACAATTCATCTATTTCAATAGTGTAAACAAAGAACTGGGTGCATTCTTATTTGACAAAACACTACACCTACCACAGTTAACGAATATTGGGTACATTTTCATACGACAATTAAACCAACATTTAACACCCTTCACAGCTGACCTCGTTCTTCTGTGGGTGAGTTTCGCGCTCTTTGGACAACTGCATATACATGTATATATGGGTTATGTCCCCGTCCTCTTGTCGTGAGGAGGTGGGAAAAAATATACATTAGTAAACAGCAAAGCCCGAATAGTGGCAATGTAAGCTCCAACAAATTAATTCCTTATTCTCCAGCAATGATTGCCACGGCCGTTATCCTGCAAGGATAACGTGGTGCAGGATTCCTCAGGGTATCACTATGCAGTGGCAAAACTGTCCCGGGACAGTTGCCAGCCAGTTGGTTTAGAACTTTTTCCCACCTAAAGGTGAATCTCCTCAGTAAAGAGCAAAAGGTTTGTATTTTGCACAGGAACAAATAACAAATTCAGAAGTAATTTGTATTTTACCCGGCAATATAAACCTGGAGCTCTTTACACATACTGAACCGCCAGCACCAACCCCCTGAAAATCCTGCAGCAATTACAAAAGTGACGGTTAGTCGCTAGTGCTGGTGTGAGCGGGAGGGTTAACCTATCCTGCTCCCCCTACGCTTACTAGCAGTGGGTAGTTACACCCGGGGTTAAAAGAATACCGGGTTAGACCGTCTCTGAGTTATTGTTCACCTTCTTGACGTCATTGGTAACTGGCTGTAGAAGAAAACGAGGAAAACAAGTTTTATGGTCACTATAGTAGGTGTTTCCTGCATAGCACACTTTTCTTTCTTTCGTGACCGCGGACGATAACTTTTCCCTTAATCTTCAGGTACTCTATTATTTGAAGATTAGAAAGTCCATATGCCCTTTTAAATGCCCTCCTGCATTGTTAATTCGTGCAAAGTGTCTCTCACAAGGTAAAAATGATAGAACCTCGCATTTGTTTTTCTTTTATTATCTACTCCAGTTTTTTCTCTTTGTTTTTATTTATTTGGTGCTTTTTTTTTGGTTAAGGAGTTAGGAGAATTCTGTTTAAAACTTATACTTTTTAATGAAAATACACAAAAAAAAGAAAAAAAAAGACATTTAAAATTTGTTGTAGTCTGTAGGTTTAAAGTGGAGCCTAGAGACCCTAGCATGTTTAACATTAACTGCAAAGCGATTGCAAAACTGAAGCCATTTCTGTTGCAGCTCCTGATCTCTAGGAAATCGATGAAATTTCACATTTTGATCTTCCTTTCTCCTTTGACTTGATCTGCAGCCATACACAGAACAACTAGCCATGACTCCTCAGTACCCAGAGGATTAACGAGGATTTATCCAGAGATTAACCAGGTGGATGAAGACCGCGTGGTTAAGAGAGCTTGAGTTCTGGTTGTTTTCCCGAGGAGAGTCAAATACAGACTAAAGACATTTCTTAATCTGAATCTTAACCAATGCAGCTGCTCTGTGACATGCGTGATATTGTTCTTATTTTGGTCATAAGCGGGCTAACCCAGTATTCTTTTAACCCTGGTTACACCCTGACAAAAAGCTTATCGGCTGGTTTCAGCTTCGCCGAAATAATACTCCTCAGTAAAGAGCTCCAGGTTTGTATTGCTAGGAAAAATACAAATTGCTTCCAAATTTATCATTTTCATCAATTCCAATATTTTCCAAACCTTTTGAAAATCTGAATTAATAGGCTAAGAGTACCGAATTGTGTTCCATTTTACAGTTCGACCTACACAGGTGCATTGTTGATTAATTTTCAGTGTTTTACATATAGATGGTATGACTAGTCTTGACTTTAATGCTGCTTTAATTAACCCTAGTTTTCAAAGTTAACAGGCTTGCATTCGTGGGTAAATTCTCAGCATTACTATAGAATTGTTTACTTTAGGGTAACAAATAGTGGGAAAATAGTGGTTGCTGATGGGATCCACATTGAGTATGCAACGGGAATTTGTAGTGGTAGTCAATACATTGTTTTTATCCCCTTGCATTTTATGATATAGTCGCTTTTTATGTGGTATGGCATTGAAAAGATGCTTGTTCCTTTTTCATGTGATTTTTGTAATCACATCGATTCAATTCCATTAGTGAAGACCTGTGGTCTATGAATTTCTGAACGAAGATCCAACCAACATCAATGTTGAGTGAAAATAACGAGCTAGGTGTTTAGCGAAATATGATAAACCACTTTTGAAGGACCGACCAAGGAAAGGGTTTAAGTTAGAGCCCTACCAATCCAGCTCAAGTCTCCTACCGCTCCCAGCCGTATAGCTATGCAGTTGTCACACCTTGGATGATGGTTGGAGTAATGATGAACGTAGGAGTCCACATTTGTCGGTTTTCCATAAACTTGATATTCAAAACCTCTATCATTTCTTAAAATTAACACATCTAAAAATGCAACTTTTTATCTACTTCTATTTTGATTTTGAATTTTATGGAGACAGCTCATTAACTAACCACTTTGATAGTTTATAAGTACAGGTACCTTCCAAGAATACTACCTATTGGCATCCTTTGGGTAAGGTATGTTGATGTCATATTTTGTGCTTGACCCATCAACAAAGACGAAAATATGTTTTTAACAGAAATAAATAATTTAGTGCCGACCATAACATCTAAAATCGAAATAAAAGTAGATAACAGGTTGGCCTTTTTAGACGTGTTAATGCTAAGAAATGATAAGAGGTTTTAAATTTTTTGTTTATAGAAAACTGTCAAATGTGGACTCCTGTGTTCATCATTACTCAAATCATCATCCAAGGACAAAAATGATGGTATTTTCATCTATACTTTATAGGGCACTGCAGGTCAGTTGCCCTGAATTCCTTGAAGCAGAGCTTAGGAAGATTCGGGAAATTACAGGTAATTTACAATATCCGGAGAATTTTATCAACACAGCTTTCTATAAAGCAAGGAAAACTTCTTATGAAACTAACTCTAACTCATGCTTCAGCGATATACCGTCTATATATATATATATATATATATATATATATATATATATATATATATATATATATATATATATATATATATATATATATGTATATATATATATATATATATATATATATATATATATATATATATATATATATATATATATATATATACATATATATATACATATATATATATATATATATATATATATATATATATATATATATATATATATATATATATATATATATATATATATATATATATGTATATATATATATATATATATACATGTGTGTGTATTGCTGAGTTTTGCCATTTTAATTTTAATATATCGACACTTTTCTCTGCTAGGAAATTGTTTTGTCCTGTTGCAAGTGGATATTTACCCATATCATTTTATAATAATTGAGCATTAAATCCACAATAATATATCGATGTATGAAGCTCTCTCTAGGTCGAAAGCAACCATTGTAATTAGTTTAAAGTGCTTCTTCAGCTCAAGAGTGAAGAGTCAGTAAGAAAGAAAAGCGGAAGCTTCTTGGAACATGAAAAAGCATACATCGATATATACCTCAGGATTGTCAATACACAACAAATTTTAGACGTGTTTTTCGAGTCTCATTTGAGTTGATAATAATGATAATAATAATAATAATAATAATAATAATAATAATAATAATAATAATAATAATAATAATAATAATAAACAATACTTTTTCCAATTCTTGGCTCTAAAAGACCCCTTTTCACCCTCAAATAAGCAAATAAACATTCATCTTGTAGTTATGTGGGTATGCAGCATCCACATGTCAGTGTGTAAAAACATGTTTTTTGTTTTTGTTTTTTTTTTTTAATGAAAAGATATGTTTCACATCGTCACGAAAAATATGAATGATAGTGCATCAGAAATTTAACCTTTCTTTATATAACATTGAGTCTTGTTTTATTGTCATATTCATTTCGTGAGTAATGAGTCACAGTTTTCTAAGACTGTCGAAGGTAGGTTAATTCTTTGTTGTTGTTCGCCGCACTTGGAAGGTAGAAGGGAGAGAGAGAGAGAGAGAGAGAGAGAGAGAGAGAGAGAGAGAGATGCTCAAACAAAAGAGTAGTAATGGGTGCGTGGGGATGTTGTATTACTTATAAATTTTTGATTGGCTAGTTCCTACTATCGGAGTCGTACAAAAAATGAGATAAAGTTCCGAATAATAGATACAAAAATATTCAGTCTTCAAGTAGGCCTACAACGTAACAATATCTAATAATTGCTGTATTTTATATTCACAAGCAAAATTATCTGAGCCATAAAAGTAAAGAGTTTGGACAAGTAACAAAGTAAATAGAAATTAAAACATACGGGATAAACTCAATCATTAACTAATCCAAAGTAACATGCCATATTGAATAAAAGGGTTAAGACAGACGATTCCTAGATCACCGTTGGGGACAACAACGATATTTCAATTTTGGTATATTTGGTTTTCTACAACATACAATAAAGTCTGTTGAAGCGTCATCAGTCACTGGAATATCATTGGATTATTCTATGTATAGGTTATGGTTAGGTGGCACTTGCCCCTTTTTTTTCTTAAAAAGTTCTACTATTGTGTTTTATAGCTTTTTACTTAAATAAAAAAAAATATATTGAAGTGCCTTCGAAAGATTATTAAATACTTATATTAAAGCTGAAGAGGATATGAAAAGCTATTATGGATTTTCTAAATTAGTATTCTATTGTTATTATTGCAATTAACATTCTAATTTTGTAATTTCTTATTCCTGCAGTGTTTCTACTGAGAAAAATTTATGAGATTCAGAGAAAACAAAAGACCGAAATGAACAGCAAAGCTTGTCGATGAAAAAACTTTAGTCATTGAATCTTGTAATTCTAAGATTACAGATTTCTTTGTAGTAGATTTGAAAAAGTGCGTTTTAACAGGGGCGCCAAAAAGGTATTGAAGGGGGATCTTGTAGCTCAACGGAAATGCAACTGCAATGTGGAGGAGAGTAAAACGACCAAAGGGTCCTTAAAAATTAAATCTCTTTTAAACCTAAAATGTTCAGTTTTACTGCACTCGTCTAATTGATTACATAATGCCTCGAACTATCATGTGCACACACATGTGCATATGTGTGTATAAAAAAAATTCATCTCTTGGTGTGATAAATTAGCCAAAATTTTCCATATCAAAATTTTGTAACCCTTTCATATAATCGGCTTTTGTTAAATGGAGAGAGAGAGAGAGAGAGAGAGAGAGAGAGAGAGAGAGAGAGAGAGAGAGAGAGAGAGAGAGAGAGAGAGAGAGAGAGAGAGAGGGGGGAGAATATTTTCCTTACTATGAAAAATATTTATTTCACGTTAGATAGTAGAATACTTTTAACGGTTTTTATTAGATAGTAGGTACAATGCGTCCCTCGATAATTTTACAATAGAATAGCGTAAACGGAATTTCTTGCAAATTATACAGAAATAAAAACATCCGTAATGAGAGGGTTTATTAAACAAAAACGTTATAATTGTTGTCAGAAAGATTGTATGATATAAAATTTATGTGCAACGTAAAAGAAAATGCGTTGTCGAATATGGCATTGATGGTTAAGTAATCATCAATAATCATAAACTATGAGATAATTATAGACATGGAACTTGAAGGGAAGTGTGGATTCGATTTGTGTAAAAACCTTGCCATTGACTGTGTCTTCCTAAAGGTGAAAGAACCTGCAAATAAATGTTTAGAAATTATTGGGCTCAGTAAGTATTGCATGTTAGTTTCTTTGCACAACTTTACAATGATGCAATTTTAGATTGTATATGGCTTTATAGGTTTATAAATATGTGTTCACGGGTATTATACTATGTTATACTGCATCATTATCAGGATTTTTTTAACCGTCATTAAAAGATGTCCAGATCATAAGTAGCTAAAGGTTATTAAAGCTTTTAAAACTGAAACAATCTCCTACATGATGATTGAATTATGACAAGCACATGCGTATACCCAACTAAACGCGCTACTACCAAAAGTAAAAAATGATAATAATAATTTTGATGATGATAATACTGAAGACAAAATCAGTCGCATGATGATCACAGAACTCTTCGTTCTTTTGTCATTTAGCACTTGTATGGCTCAATTTTGTAAGTTATTTTTAGACAGTCTATAAAATCCTATTCAGTTATATATGATACACACACACACACACACACACATATATATATATATATATATATATATATATATATATATATATATATATATATATATATATATATATATATATATATATATATGTGTGTGTATATATACATGCATACAAACATACACAAACACACACACACATGTATATATATATATATATATATATATATATATATATATATATATATATATACATATATATGTATATACATATATGTATATATATGTATATATATACATTTATATAGGCACACATATATATATATATATATATATATATATATATATATATATATATATATATATATATGGATAAATATCAACACAACATTGTGTTCAAATCGAAATAAATTTCTACCTCATACTTGGGATCGAACGCTGGCCCCTTCTAATAACTATTTGAACACGATGTTGTGTTAATATTTATCCATATTGACTCATTAGGGGTAATTTGAATGAATTACTACCAATTGTGTCACGTGGTGGGTCGGGAAGTCGGGGAAAACTCGCTGGTGAGAGAATGATGTCTCGCCAGGTAAATCCTGAACTGCTGGGTAGCAGTTAGTTTGCGACTTCTTTTATGGCCTCTCATGGCATGGTTGGTTTCAACCTGGCCTTTCATTAGAAGGGGCCAGCTTTCGATCCCAAGTATGAGGTAGAATATATATATATATATATATATATATATATATATATATATATATATATATATATATATATATGAATGAATTACTACCAATTGTGTCACATGCTGGGCCGGGAAGTCGGGGAATATATGTATATATATGTATACAAACACACACACACACACATATATATATATATATATATATATATATATATATATATATATATACATATATTTATATATTTATATATATATATATATATATATATATATATATATATATATATATATATTCTTACGATGATGGTCTATCGTAGACTAAATATCGTAGTTTATTGATAATTTTATTAATATTTTGTATATTGTCTTCATTTGTACATTGAAGAGATGAAACCCAGCCTGTAAAATGAGCCTCTCTCATGTAGATATAAGTATTTTATGTAAATTATGTAAGACTTTCGTCGTGAATTTCATTGTACTTTTTATTCAAGTCAACATACCTAATTTTAGGTTATTTTATTAGATTTAATTTGTTATTTCTTGTATGTTTGCTACGAAGTCTTACATTGTCTATCTGAAAGTGATATAGGAACAATGGCTTAGGTAATGTTCTTATATATTTTATGATGTATTGCATCATGTTTGAGAGAGAATTCCTGAACATGTGCTTTAGAATGTTCTTTATCACGTGCTTTCGAAGGTTCATGAAGGCCCGGTGAGAGGAGGGTATCTTTTTTTTAGTTTCGGTGACAACAGGTGGGTAGAGCTAGCTCTGAAATCATCTCGCGGGTGCGTTGATGCGTATCTGGGCATTTTTATCTAGTTGGAAACTCTGACACCCTTAGGCAGAGGTCACGTTTCCCAAAAAAAAGTTGGAACCTTCTGGAATTCGCCAAATTTGATATATAAGGTGACCCAAGGTTGGGTTAGAGTCAGAGACAGACAGACATGGAGATCGAGTTATAACCGCGGCCTGAGATAGCCTCTCTCTCTCTCTCTCTCTCTCTCTCTCTCTCTCTCTCTCTCTCTCTCTCTCTCTCTCTCTCTCTCTCTCTCTCTCTCTCGCACTAGCAATCCAGCGTATTTTTTAAGTATTCATTATGTTAGTGTGTCTTCTCCTAAGTGACTCTGTTCCCCAAAGTAAATCGTGTGTCACGCAAGATTAAAAGGTGATTTTTTAACTCAATATATTAGAGTGAGTGTTGGCATTGTATAAAGTTTTTTGTAAACGGCCTTGTAGGCAGAATAGGTTTGTAAAGGGATCTGGTTAACTATTATTCATTAAGATTCAAACTTAAACATTGCATTATTTCAGAATTATTTCAAGCATTTGTATAATTTTCATTGCATTGTTTCTTTTCTTAGACTAAGGTTTATTCAGATATAATAGTTCAAGTCAAGTTATTATAAATTTCAGATCGTAACATTTTTGTCTTATTCTAAGTTTTATTCAGAATTCAAATTTTCCAGTGACTTATTTTGTTATGTGAATACTTTTCAAAGTATTGTAATTTATATAGAATATATTTACTTTTGTAAAGGGTGTATTATTCCAATCATCATTATTTGGGACCGGATTCCGCTCGATTGCTATTAAGAACCACAGCGATAGTTAAATAAGATTAGATAATGCATAAGAGTAATCCTAGTTTGGTTTTGAGTTGGTTAAGAGTATTGCTGTCTGGAGTTATTTAACGATCTCAGAATTCGTGTATTAGTGTTTTAAAGTGTAACAGTTTTAATGTAAAAGCATGCAAGGTAGTTTGGAATTTAAGAGGTTGATTAACTTGCCAGTCGAAGTATATATAACATTATATGTTTGGTTCCCAGTCACGAGCCATAGTATAATATATTTTTTAGTGCCCAGACCAGAAAACCATACAGAATAATATATTTTGGGTGCCAAGTGTACTAACCGTGTGTCACACGATCATACATAGTTAATTTTGTGTATATATTATGCTTGTATCTTTGCTCTCCCCTCGCACTAAAAAGAACTTGAAAAAACATATCTGTTTTTCTCATCGGTAACGGTGTCAATTTTCGAACAGGAAATTTCCTGTTGCCTTGAGCTTTTGTATATAAAGGAGAGTGTTCTATAATAAACTAACTCAGTTGCTTGCATCCTGTCTTTGAGTCACTCACCAATGTGACGGGCCGAGAGAAGGTTGTGACACAAAGACAGGATGCAAGCAACTGAATTAGTTTATTATAGAACACTCTCCTTTATATACAAAAGCTCAAGGCAACAGGAAATTTCCTTTTCATGACGGGCTGAGAGAAGATTGCTTTCATCCTGTCTTTGAGTCACAACCTTCTCTCGGCCCGTCACACAAGTCCACAGGAGCCATACCATATAATATATTTTGGTGCCCAGACCCTTGGAATCAAGCAAGTCTGTTTTAGATATTGGTGATAACAGGGCCGTGTTTTTGATTAAAGGTTTTTGAATAGTACAGTGTTGATAGGATTTTGAGTATTGCCAGAATATTATTTTTTGGAGAGACATTAATTATTGTAAAATTACGAGATGGCACAGTTTAATATCCAAGAGTTTTTAAGTAACCCAAGTGTTTAGGAATTGTCAGAAGCTAATGTAACTAAAGTTCAGCGGCTCTCGATCTTAATGGCGTGTGGTGGCCATGCTACGAGTGGGATGATAAGGCCCAAATTAAGTGTCTAGCCTTAGAAGCGTTGATAAACTCGGGAAAGTTGTCGGGAGAGAATATTGTGGCCGCTCGTGAATTGTTGGGGGATGTTGAAGAAGAATTTATAGTGAAGCAAGGATCAGCTGACCTAGAAACTTTAGGGATGAAAGCAGAAGTGGATGTAGAGTCTGAGATTTGACGTATTGCAGCGGAAGAGAATTTCATTAAGTTGCAGATGATGGCAAGACGAGAAGAAAGAGGGGCAAAAGGTGTACGACATTTCAGGGAATTAGAACTGATAAATGTTCGTGCAAGGGTGGCAGATCAGATGTTTGATATGGCAAATGCACAGGTGTTGATCCCCAAAATTTGCAGAAGCTCTGGATGAGTTCTTCAATCATTTTAAAACTGTCACGTCGATGATGGAATGGCCAGAAGATAAATGGTCCCTATTAGTACAGAGTGTGCTCTTTGGGAAGGGCCTCAGTGTTTACTTATCCTTATCTCAGGACCAGAGGATGGAATATCAAGACGTGAAGAGAAGTGTGCTGCAAGTGTTCCAGATGCCCTCTGAATATTATAAAGAAAATTTCCGAAATTTGTGGAAGGACAAAGAAATGACCTTCCTGGATTACGCTTATCAAGTACGACGATATTTTAAAAGATGGATAAAGGCTGCTAACGTAAAGGAGATGGCTGATTTTGAAGAATTGATAATACTAGAACAGTATCTACGAGGAATTCCTGAACACATTCAAACGTACTTGAGAGGAGAGAGAAGTGATGAAACTTGATAAAGCCGCTTCGCTGAGTGCAGATTACAATATTATAAGTCGTAAACCCTCCACAGGCACGAAGTTTCAACCGTCTTTCCGACCAAGTGTCAAGTGTTCACCGAATCATGGGAACCAATTCGGAAATAACTACGGGTACAAGTTCAACAGTTACAACATAAGTAGCACTGGTACTGTCCCTAAGCAGAATGCGATAGTACCACAGCAACAAATGTCGAATCATCCTCCTTCAAGTATTATGAAAGACGTGCAGAAGGTTGATATTGTCTGTTTTAAGTGTGGTAAGAGAGGCCATATTAGTAAGGAATGTTGGTCAAACAAACCGAAAGCAGTCGGCCACGTTATTAAAGATAATTCAACTTCACAGAATGCGAAGACTAAGAAGCAATCGTGAAAGGACATAAAGGAAAATGAACCAGCCACCATTTACACGACGAAGAGAACAAACTCAAACGGCATGGATGCTTTTAAACCATATATTTATGGAGGTATGTTGGCAGCAATAGACGGGAGTGAGCGAGCCCCGGTCAGGATATTGCGTGACAAAGGTTGTAACTATAGTGTGGATGTATGGGGAGTACATCCTATGGTGGAACAGTCTCTTACAGGGGACTCAATTATTTTGAAGGGAATAAAAGGTGAAGAGGTCACCACTGTTTGCCATTTAAAATTGTCATGCAAGTTGGTGACAGGTAATTTTGACTTTGCGGTAAAGGATTCAATGGCTGTCGAAAGAATAGATGTTCTGCTGGGTAATGAGGTTGGTGGTGTGTCGTTCGTGCCTTGTCCCATAGTAACGGAGAAACCTTTAAAGTATAGTCCTACGACAGGACTCAAGAAGGACAAACTGTCTCTGTTTCCTAGTGGTGTGACGACTAGGAGTATGAAGAAGGAAGTGGCTGTCTAGGAAGAAGAAGAAATTGAAGGAACAATGAACTTAGAAGATTTGTCCTCCAAAGAAGAGGATTCCCTTGATAGTACGCAAGAGGAGAAGTCCCGAGTAAGCCCAAGCAAAGATATGAATAGCCAGCCCGTAAAATGAGTTCCTCTCATGTAGATTTAAGTATAATAGTTAAATTATGTAAGACCTTCGTCGTTAATTTCATTGTATTTTTTATTCAAATTAGTATATGTAAATTTAGGTTATTTTTAAGAATCCACTTTTTGTTTCACTTATGTTTGTTACGAAGTCTTACGTAATTTGTTTAAGAGTGTTATGTGACCATATGAAATATGAAAAAGGGCTTATGTAATGTTCTTTTATATTTTTATGAGATATTACATCATGTTTGAGAGATAATACGCATTTTCCACGTGCTTTGGAAAATTTACGATATCCCTAGTGATAGGATGTTATCTTTTTTACTATTTTAGGGATAACGGGTGGGCAGAGTTAGCTGACTGAGGGAGCCGTCTGGCGTTGCGTGAGTACACGTTGAAGAGAGAGCAATACTTGGTAGCTCTGATGCCTTAGCCCATCCCCCCATATTTCCCAGACCTTTGGGAAGTTTCTGGAAGTTGCTAAGTTTCATATATAAAGGCAACCACAAGGGATGTGTAGGGAGATTTCCAGTCGTAAGAACGCCATCTCCCCTCTCTATCACTCTCACACGCAACCCAGAGTATTGTTTTGAAAGTGTTCAATACCTATAGTGTGTCCTCTCCAAAGTGTGTTTGTGCCCCCGTATATATAGTGTGTACTGTAGTGAGGTAAAACGTTGCTGTAAATTTGGGAGGTGATAACAAATTCACGGTGTTGTTGCGAGTGTTAAAATTGTGTAAAGTTTTTGTAAATGGCCCTGAAACAACGTGTAAGGTAATTGTACCGTGATCTGGTTATCTATTTTCATTAAGTATCAAACTTAAATGTCGTATTCAAATATAATTTCAAGTGAAATAGTTGATTGTATAATTTTCATAAGTATTTCTTTTGTCTTAATCTAAGATTTATTCAGATTTAATATTCAGTCAAGTGACTATATAATTTTCAGATAGTAACATTTTTGTCTTAATCTAAGTTTTGTTCAGATTTAAAATTTTGAGTGTTTTATTTCTTTTATGTAAATTCTTTCAAAGTGTTGTAATTTATATAGAAAAAGTGTAAAGAGTGTATTATTGCAACCACCATTGTTTACAATAGTATTTTTGGGCTCAGGCTATGTCGTCCTGATGGAAGTTCCTTCATTAGTAGCTTCCTAGGTATATTTGACTACAGTGATATATCCCAGAGAATTTACCAAAGGTATCCAGAATTCTAACTCCTGGAGCGAATATCCCTTAAAATTTAAAAGGGATATCGCATATTTCAGAGGACGTATTCTTGACACGTCTCATAGCTATCTACACCCCCAATAGCGTTTTCGCTTCAAGAGGGAAAAAGTGGCAAGAATATAGGAGAGTCGTTAAAGAGGCGATGCTCTCGACACTCCTATTGTACTGTAAGTAGTGCGCCGAATCGCCACCGCGAGGCGCCACCAAGCCATTCTTTCGTTTGTAGCTTTGCTGACCGGTGTTATCCCGTGTTATCTCTCGCTATTTTGGAAGTATTTCGTCACTATGATGTCTTCACCAGCCTCATCAGCTTCTGGAAAGTTAAGTAATATCTTTGGATTGTGTAAATGTAAGCTCTTGCCAGTTTTACTCTTCGATTGAGATCGTAATTAACGTAACAAGAGCTGTTGCCAGCCGGATGGCGTCATGGACGCACTCCTTCTTCTTGTTCATTTAGTTAGCAAGATCGATTTCCCGGCATTATTTCGCTTTAATAACTTTAGCTATTTAGATATTTAGCTAGGGAATTTTATATAATGTCATTGTTGTCGTGGATTTGGCTATTTATGATCGAGCCTCACGAGTGCTAGGCTTCCTAGCCTAGGCACCTACACACTTCATGCATGATATAACCTTCCTGGTTAAGTTTTATTGAAGCTCAGGCAATATTTTATAAAATTAAGATATTACTGCATAACATTTTCCTCTTCCAAGATAGTATACAAGAGAGTTTCGGTGAACGATTCTCTATGCTCCTAGACTTAATAGCCTAGGGGCTTTAGTATACTTTCTTACATGTCCCTTATTGCTCTTGTATTGTCTTTTAAGGGGAGACTGACACCCCCTATAACTTTTAAGTCGATACTATCTCTAACGAGATCTAAGAGCAATTCCCCTTCCCTCTGATCAGCTTAGGCTACCCTCAGTTAACTTTGCTGCGAACTGTGTTCTGGCAAAATTTACTGGGGTGTTTCGTCTCTTTCTCTTAACCACTGACATGGTTTTGAGCTGAGAACAGAAAATCAGAGTAAAGTCTGTGTTAGGCATCCTACTGTCTTGGTGAAATGGCTTCCCAAGTCAGGTTAGGTTGCCGTTCAGGAGGCTAGTCCTCCCTAGGCCATACTGGAGGTTCTTGTATATCAATTTCCTCACTCCTCGGTCTAGCAGACAGTCCTGTACTAGTAGATCTTAGTATGAAGAAATGATTTCTTCCTTACTTAAGATCTCTGGTACGAGATTCTGTTCTCTAGTGAGATTGTGTCCTATGGCCGCTTTCTCACTTAACTAACCTAACCTGGGGAAATGATTTCTCCTACTTGAGGTTACTTTATGAGATCAGAATCCTTCAAGTTAGGTAATGCTCTAGGGTTTTACCTTACTTATAGGACTTTTACCCCTTCCCCACTGTCTCTTTTGTGTTGGATGAACCATCACCCTTCTGGCCGTTGTTCTACATTTGACCCTACGGGTAATCTATAGAATTGGCCTGAGGTTCCCTGTCTGCTGCCGGCTGGGCCGGCTGCCGGCAGGTACCCTCATATCTTTGAGTGTGCTCTCCAGTCCTCCCTTGGACTGCCTTCCATACCCCATATGAATGGGATATGGTTGAGTGGAAGCCCGAATATAATTCCCCCTTCAACTTGCACCCTCTTTCGGGATGTAGGCCGGCAGGGCTGAGCCTTTGCCGTCCCCCATCCTCTCTTTCTCTCTGCCTTTCCATATACTGGGCCGGCCGCCGGCAGCTAGTAGCTGTCGTCGGCCATGTTGGGTGTCTGTCGGCCGGCAGTTACTCTGCCGCCACTTGCCGTGGGTGTCACTGATCGACAACCCAACGACAATGAACATACTATGACCGGCTGCCGGCAACTGAGTTGTCGTCCGGCAGCCAGCCACCCAAAATTCATATAGTTGTCGCCGGTTGCCGCCAGGTCCTACTTGATAGAGGGATCCTTCGGCTGCCGGCTGGCAGAGCGGCAACTGCTGACCTGCTGCCCACTACTTTGAAGACAGTATCTGTTTCAAATGGCCCAGAATAGCCCCGGCATATGTCGGCTAGGCCAGCATATGCCGGCAGGCCCGGCATATGCCGGCGAGTCTGGCATATGTTGGCAGGGACGGCATGTGCCGGCGGGCCCGGCAATACTGGCGACATGCCGCCGCCAGTCATTGCTGTAGCCCAAAAGTTTTCCAACCTACAAGTGGATCATGGGCAACCAATTGTGAGACCATCACTTTTAGGGAGTGATTCTCCCTACCAATTAATGGTTATTACCCATTAATTTAATCCCCTATATTGAACATGGAAGATTGTGTTAAGAAGACACCTTATATCAAGGATATTATCTTCCCCTTGAATTCATTATGAATCTATAGTTCAATATTGGAGGAGGTCATAGCAATGGGCTGGACAGGAAACACATGTAGGTGTCTTTCCTACTTTCTAGCTTACTCTATCCAAGCTAATATTAATTAAATATTGATTAAGTATTAATTAAAATATGTATGCTGAAATCTGAGAATTTCAACGAATACTTATAGCTTTTCTTTCTTTACAGGAGGAGCATCCCGTGTGCGGGAACAACTTTTGCAGGGTCCGTAGTAAGAGCTTCAACGGACATGGCATGTGCAGGGCCCATGCTCCCTGCGCAGTCACCAAAGGGGCGCTCAAGTACTGGGACCCACAGGTATGTACCGTTTGTGACAAACTGATTAAAGAGGCTTTTGATGATCAAAAGTCTACTGAGTCTAGGGATGCAGCAAGGGACACGCTGCGAAAATGGGTTAGGGGTTTTCAGAAGAACACCTCTGGCCCATACCTTCCTAATGAGAGGATGAGGGATTGTCTCTTCCCTAATGCATCTGCGGATGCAATTGTTCCCCAGGCTCAACCTGAGATCCCTTAGTTCAGATTCCGGTAGAACCTGACGTTTCGGATGCCTTACAGAGCATCCAATTAGAGGACAACATGTCTGTTGTCTCGGAGGAGACTAAGAACAATCTCCTAGTGGATGAACTGGAGCAGGAGGATGAGATACCTCCTGAGACTGAAGCCGAGAAAACTGAAACGATTTCGGTATCGTCTGCAGCGGTGACTGAACCGACGCCTTCAACTTCTTCCACCGCACCCCAGTTGGATTCCATTACAAGTACGCTACATTCGCTACTGTCCATGGTGCAGGACATTCAGAAGAAATCATCCGAGAAAGAAGCATCTTTCCGGACGGAGATTCATCAACTAGTTGCGTCACGTTTAGCCACGAAGAAGTTAAACGTCAAGGACCTCCCTGCCTTCTCTGACGTTAACCCATGGAGGTACGCAGAGCATATGCCTATGTCGGGTGGGAAGATCTTCCTCTCAGAGAAACTGGGAACAGTTCCAGTAGAGGAAATCAAATTTTGGCCTAGTAAAGGGGCCTATCCGGATTGCTATGTCCGTCTGAGGACGGAACCAGCATCCAAGGAGGAAACAGAGCCGAAGGAGACGATTGTCCTTGAACTATCTAAGGCACAGGCCTTATATACAACCACCTTGAAAGAGAGGGCCTTTACTAGTTCCAAGGTGCCGGCTCTCAGCAAAAGCACCCATCCTTTATTGCTGACCCCAAACGTGCCTTCCCCTTTATGGACAAAGGGTTTAAGGCAGCCTTAAAGGCAGTTGAGGCAGGGAAACCTTGCCCTACACTTGAAGAGTGTAGACCATTTTCCCTCTCCTTCCCTTCAGATGATAAGGATTGGAAGGATGTCCATAACACCTTCACAGTTGGGAAGCTAGAGGCAGATATAGCTGGACGGCAGTTCAACGAAGATCTCCCGAAGCTGTCAGAGTTTCTCTTGCGCAGGGAACAGGAGACTAAGGAACGTCTCGCTGCTTCCATGTCTCTGCAGACTGGCTTAGAGACTATGGCAAGCATCCCAGACACCCCAGATATGTACATGGTCTTTGGCAAATCTCATTTGGCAGCAGTCACCAAGGATTTGTACAATTTTATCAAAGCCAGAAGGGCTTGTAGGGAGTTTGTGTTCGCTTTTGCTACAGTGAAGCACGAACCAAGGAAGCTGATAGCTTCCAATATCTGGGGAAAAGACCTCTTCCCAAGTGAAGTGGTCAAAGAGGTCGTAGATAAAGCCGCTTCGGAGAATAGGAATCTCCTCTCCAAATGGGGCTTGTCCTCTAAAAGGAAATCTTCCGCTGATGAGGGTCCCTAGCCGAAGAACAAGTCAAAACGACCAAGAGTGCCCTCTCGGCCAAAGCAACAGCAACAGCTTCCCATGGCCACGATGCCCCAGACGGTGGCACAACTAACCACCACCTTTCAACTGGTGCCCCAAACGCTGGCGACCCAGTCGCCCGTGTTCACCCCAGTATTTGAAAGGCAATCAACTACCTTTAAGCCGAAGTCTCGAGGTAGGGGCAACAAAGGTGGGCGTGGCCAAGGAGGCAAGTCCTCCAACCAGCAATCCAAGTGAGATGCTGCCGGTAGGAGGGAGACTTCTCCACTTCCGGGATCGTTGGACCTTCGATCCCTAGGCCCACAGCCTAATCAAGAAAGGACAAGGGTGGAGTTGGAGCTCAACTCCACCAAACTTCCCTCAATTCTTCCTACACTCAACCCCCGTACTGGAAGAATATGTTCGGGAACTCTTGAACAAAAGAGTTATACGGAAGGCAAAGTCCATCAGATTTCAAGGAAGGCTATTTTGTGTTCCTAAGAAGGATTCGGAAAAGCTCAGAGTCATTCTGGCCCACAAGTTCAGAATGTTGACGCTTCAGCACATAAGGACCCTTTTGCCCAAACGGGCATTCACAGTCTCTATAGACATGACGGATGCATACTGGCATGTTCCAATCAACCGTCAAGTTTCCCCCTACCTAGGGTTCAAACTACAGAAAAGAAAGTACGTTTTCAGAGCCATGCCCTTCGGCCTAAACATAGCCCCAAGGGTATTCACAAAGCTTGCGAATGCATTCATTCATCAACTACGCCTGAAAGGAATCCAGGTGGTAGCCTACCTGGACGATTGGGTGGTGTGGGCAGCATCCGAGGAAGAATGCATGCAAGCCTCCAAGGAAGTGATCCAGTTCCTGTAACACTTAGGATTCAAGATCAACTTGAAAAAGTCTCGGCTTTCTCCAGCTCAAAAGTTCCAGTAGCTGGGTGTCTACTGGGACCTACAGTCACACTGCCTTTCCATTCCATCAAAGAAGAGGAAAGAGATAGCAGGATCTGTCAAAAGACTCCTTCAATCCGACAGGATATCAAGAAGGCAACAGGAGAGAGTGTTGGGGTCCCTCCAGTTTGCCTCAGTGACAGATCCAGTATTGAGAGCACAATTAAAAGATGCATCAGGAGTTTGGAGAAAATACGCATCAAACGCTCGAAGAGATCTACAAAGACCAATACCAAATCGTCTGCGATCACTACTCAAGCCATAGTCGGAGGCCAAGAACCTAAGAAACAGGGTACCCTTGAAACCACCTCCTCCAGCAGTCACTGTTCATATAGATGCCTCGAAGGAGGGGTGGGGAGGTCATTCTCATCATCGGAAAGTCCAAGGAACCTAGTCTCCCCTCTTCAAGTCCTTCCACATCAATTTTCTGGAAGCCATGGCAGTTTTTCTATCTCTGAAAAAGCTGAAACTTCGCTGCTCAATCCACATCCATTTGGTTCTGGACAGCGAAGTAGTAATGAGATGCCTAAATCGACAAGGCTCGAGATCGCCTCACATAAATCAAGTGATATTGGCCATCCTTCGTCTAGCCAAGGAGAAGAGATGGCCCTTGTCAGCAGTCCACCTTCAAGGGTTCCGCAATGTGACGGCGGACACTCTATCCAGGGTCAACCCGATAGAGTCCAAATGGTCTTTAGATGCAAGATCATTCTCTTTCATATTACGCAAAGTCCCAGGACTGCAGATAGACCTCTTCGCAACGAGTGACAACAAGAAGCTACCCCGGTATGTAGCCCTGTACGAGGATCCTCTAGCAGATTCGATAGATGCAATGTCCATAAATTGGAACAGATGGTCCAAGATCTACCTGTTCCCTCCAACCAACCTTCTGTTGAAAGTTCTCGACAAACTGAGATCCTTTGGGGGGACAGCAGCAATAGTGGCCCACAAGTGACCCAATAGCATTTGGTTCCCTCTAATAACGGAACTACGCCTGAAGCTGATCCCGTTGCCGGAACCAGTTCTGACTCAGCAAGTGCAGAAATTGACTGTCTCCGCTTCATCAGAGAAAACCCAGAACCTTCATCTCTTGATTTTCTGGCCCTAGCGGTCAAGAAACGGTTTAGGATTTCTAGAGACAGTATTAACTTCTTAGAAGAATACAAGTCAAAGTCAACAAGAAGACAATATGAGTCTTCCTGGAAGAAATGGGTGGCCTTTGTCAAGGCGAAGAATCCTGAGGAGATTTCCACGGATTTCTGCTTGTCCTTCTCCATCCATCTGCATGAACAGGGTTTAGCAGCTAATACGATTACTACATGTAAATCCGCCCTAGCCAGACCAATACTATACGCCTTCCAAGTAGACTTCTCTAATGAAATCTTCAACAAGATTCCTAAAGCCTGCGCTAAACTTCGGCCTGCAGCTCCTCCAAAGCCCATTTCATGGTCTTTGGATATAGTTCTTTACTTAGCATCAACCCTGAACAATGAAGATTGCTCGCTGAAAGACTTGACTCAAAAGGTGATATTCTTATTTGACTAGCCTTAGGAGCCAGAGTTAGCGAAATAGTGGCCCTCTCAAGGGATGATGGCCACATTCAGTTCACAGACAGCGGAGAACTGAACCTCTTTCCGGACCCGTCGTTTCTCGCCAAGAACGAGCAGCCCACTAAGAGATGGGGTCCCTGGAAAATCTGCCCTCTGAAGGAAGAAGCATCCCTCTGCCCAGTGGAATGCTTAAAGGTCTATCTTCGTAGAACTTCAGACTTTAAGGGAGGTCAGCTTTCCAGGGGAGAGACTTCTGGTTCAACGTTATCCTTGAAACAGATAAGGGCGAAAATCACCTATTTTATACGCAGAGCGGATCCAGACAGTACACCCGCAGGTCATGATCCGAGAAAAGTTGCCTCGTCTCTGAATTTCTTTCAGACAATGTCGTTTGAAAGCCTGCGTGCTTACACTGGTTGGAAGTCTTCCAGAGTTTTCTTCAAGCACTACGCGAAGCAATTACAAGAAATAAAATTTCATATGGTAGCGGCAGGCAGTGTTATGAAAGCTGCCGCTTGATTACTGCGAAGAACAGTGCACTAATTGGGACTTTTAGTGAAGGGTGTACATGATAGACTCGTAAGACATATCATGTTGAGTATTGTGTTTAGGAAGACACTATAGACTGTTCTATCTATACAGGTGACATCAAGCATAATAAGCTGACACAAGTGCCAGGCATTCTTATATGCACAGTGTTCCTAGTAATAACAGCATACATAGTGAAATATATTTCCCTTTGAGTGGCTAACTTATTTATTTTCTGTTATTACTGTTTATGCTTTTACGCAGAATTGTTCAGCGTAAGATATAATTGATTACAACCATGATTTCTATTTTTGTAATAAACAATAGAAGGAATCTTTGCGTCTCTTTCGCCTCAAATATTCAAAATTATGTATAAATCAGAGTATCCTTGATTCTCTTAATATTTAAGGAAATATTGGGGAACTAGGGTTTCTACCATTCCAAGCAAACAGGTAAGAACTGATTGTACTAACTGTTTATCTTACTGATTTAAGGTTTCCTACATGTATACAAACCTGTCTGTCTCTTTATATCCAGACTTGGGAGGATTCACTAACCTATACAGGACTATACCATCTAAGTACAAACTATGCTTTACGTATATAATGACACTAATATACATACTGTTTGCTAGATTGTTCCTTGAACTCACAATCCTCGGGATTTTTCCTAAAGTCTACCTAGACTTTTCCCTGTAGGGGGCAGGAAGAACTGACATATCTTATGATCAGTTAATTGATTTATAATGGTAACATCAAGTGTCTCTGGTCCAGAAGACCAAATAGGAAATATTTATCTCGAGATAACGGCACTATTGAAAATCCACAGATACATTAATGCTCTGATAAACTTCCATCTGGACGACATGGCCTGAGCCCAAAAAACGGATTTTGAGCGAAGCGAAAAATCTATTTTTGGGTTAGGTAGCCATGTCGTCCTGATGGAACCACCCTCTCTTTGACAAAAGGATAATGAATCCCTCCCTATGGTACTGTATCTGCAACACCTACAAAGCTACGAAGAATAGCTTGGTGGCGCCTCACGGTGGCGATTCGGCGCACTATTTACAGTACAATAGGAGTGTCGAGAGCATCGCCTCTTTAACGACTCACCTATATTCTTGCCACTTTTTCCCTCTCGAAGCGAAAACGCTATTGGGGGTGTAGATAGCTATGAGACGTGTCAAGAATACGTCCTCTGATATACGCGATATCCCTTTTAAATTTTAAGGGATATTCGCTCCAGGAGTTAGAATTCTGGATACCTTTGGTAAATTCTCCGGGATATATCACTGTAGTCAAATATACCTAGGAAGCTACTAATGAAGGAACTTCCATCAGGAGGACATGGCTACCTCACCCAAAAATAGATTTTTCGCTTTGCTCAATATCCGTTTTGCTTGTATTCTGTTAATTAACCATAGTAAGTTTATTCTTAATAATAATTACTCAGTTTAGTTTTGAGTGTACTTAAATGACATTTGAATATTCAGTGTTTCATATAATGCTGTCTGGAAGTTATTTAGCTGTCTCAGAGTTTGTGTATTAATATTTCCAAGTGTAACAGATTTAATGCAAAAGCAAACAGGTGAGTTAGGAATTCGAGAGGTTGATTATCTTGCCAGCCGTATATATATATATATATATATATATATATATATATATATATATATATATATATATATATATATGTATATATATATGTTTGGTTCCCCAGACACGAGCCGTAGTATAATATATTTTTGGTGCCCAGACCTGGGAGTCATATTCTACTCTCAAGAAGACTAGCTTTGTAAGATATATATATATATATATATATATATATATATATATATATATATATATATATATATATATATATATATATATATATATATATATATATATATATACAGTATATATATATATATATATATATATATATATATATATATATATATATATATATATATATATATATATATATATATATATATATATATATATATATATATATATATATACATATATATAAATATATATATATATATATATATATATATATATATATATATATATGCGTAAAAATCACAGGAAAACGTGATGCTCAGATGCAGAAGAACCACAAGGAAAATGAAAATACGGAATATACACTTGAGTCCTGACTAGTTTCGTGATACTTCCTCAGAGGACTGAGGAAGTATCACGAAACTGCATATATATATATATATATATATATATATATATATATATATATATATATATATATATATATATATATATATATATATATATATATATATATATATATATATATATATATATATATATATATATGTATATATATATATATATATATATATATATATATATATATATATATATATATATATATATATATATATATATATATATATAGATATATATATATATATATATGTATACATATATATGTGTGTGTATAAATTCTCACAAAACTGGTCTTCATGAGAGTAGAATATTTTATTCCGCTATTTTCCTTGTGTGTTTAGGAAATGTATAGCCAGCTCGTAATGTGAGTTACACTTACGTAGGATTAAGTAATGTATGTAAATTACATAAGATATTTGTTATTCATTTAGTAGTATCTTCATTCAGTTCCGTATATGTAAATTTACGTTATTTTAAAGAATTAAATTTTTATTTCACGTAGTTTTGTTACAAAATCTTATGTAAAATTGTTAAAAGGTATGCTGTATGATACAAACACTAGGGATTGCATCATGTTTCCACATAATAGGAAGTTACACGTAGGTTCTAGACTAAAGTTTAATTTCTTTTTTTATGTTATGATAGGAGGTGACTGGAGTTAGCTGAGAGAGGTGCCTCGCCATACAACGTTACTACCCTACTTCAAAATGCCAAGCTGGTAACCTTGACGTTGCTAGACCATTCTCCCACGCTTCCAGTAAGCCAAACCGGAAGATTCTGGAATGAATGAAGTTGATATGTATAGACCCTAGCGATGCATAGGAGACGAAGAGATCCAGCCTAACCCTCAGAATAGCCATCATCCGACAGTGCTCTCCAGCATCTATTCACCAACTATGTATCCCCTCTCCAATGTGTATGGTGTTTTCCTTTCCAACGTCAAGTGTTTTCTCTCAAATGTGAATAGTGTTTGTTCTTACATTGGAATTTCTGTGGTTTAAGTTAATAGAAGTGCCGTGTATATGTGATTTCTGGTATATTATAAGAATTGATTTTTTTTTTTTTTTTGTCAGGCCCTGTGATGTTTGGTTCAACAGTGACGTGTATTTATTTTGCTTAACCGTTTGGTAAGCTTGTGTGAGCCAAAGGACTTAAGTGTAAATCTGATTTATTTTCTATAAGTGTTAAGGTATCATTTATTCATTAACTTTCAAAATTAAATGTTTCCATAAATCAATTTCCAGTGAAACAAGGGATTGTATAATTTTCATGAAGTCTCATTTTTTCTTAGTCTAAGGTTTAGTTCAGATTTAATATTTTAAGTGATTTATTTTTGGTGTTAATTTTGAATTGTTATTTTATAGAATATATATATTTTTGTAAAGTATGTATTATTTCGATCACCAATAACTATTTCAGAGCTTTGCTTGTATCCAATGAATAAGAACCGAAGTAGGAGGTTGATTTAAGAATAGTTCCCTTTAAAGGTAAAGTATTCACCCACTTTTGTTTTGAGTGGAAAGTAAAGAGAAATTTTAGATATTCAGTATTCATATACAGTATATTATTGTCTGGAAGCTGTGTATTATTCTCAGAGCTCGGAGGTATTTCTCTTGTATATCATATTATGTATTATAAAGCAGGTGAGTTTTGGAACTCGGGAATTAACGTAATTCGCTAGTTGTTAATATAGGCTATATATATATATATATATATATATATATATATATATATATATATATATATATATATATATATATATATATATATATATATGTATATATATATATATATATATATATGTATGTATATATATATATATATATTTGCGATCCCTTGTGAATGGGTATGAAGAAATACATGGCCCTCTCAAGGCTCAAGGGTATGAAGGCGTATAGTGACAAAATATGTTTGTATGTATGGAGGTATGTATGATCCTGGAAATGTGTACGTGTAGAGAGAACGAAAAAATGAAATCATCATTCTAAAACAGCTGTAACGTGAGCGAACATCATTCACCGCAACTGCCAACCGAAATAAAACCAATTGGATTATAAAATGTTTTGCGTCATAAAATCTACATTCAGGTTCGGAAGGAGAGAGAGGGGGTAGAAAAGGAAGGCGAAACAGGGGAAGTGTTTCGTCAGTAGCTTCCATTTTGTCTTGATAATAAACCCGTTTGTGTGTGTTTGCTTCTAAAAATTGGTTTTACTTAGCCCTCCCTGCAGGGCTCTCATAAAGGCTAGCGTTTTACATGTGTAAATACAGTATATATATATATATATATATATATATATATATATATATATATATATATATATATATATATCAATTCTTTTTATATACTCTTATTTTAGTGTTGTGCGATTTTTTATATA
>NC_090726.1:111955659-111983159 GCF_036898095.1 Palaemon carinicauda | reverse complement strand
ATATATATATATATATATATATATATACATATATATATATATATATATATATATATATATATATATATATTTCCTTGGTCTAAAATTTACTTACTATTCCCCTTTCAACATGTTTCACTCAAAGCAAAGATATCCAACCTATATTTCATAAATTCATTCTCCACTCGATGTAATTTCCTTATCTGATTCGTGGCTCTAACATTCCAATTACCAATTATCAATTTTTCTTCCGTACTTATAAACCAGGAGATTCTTAGCACCCCACTGTGCCCGGGACTGGGGGCCCTTCTGTCATTTTCTCTATCCATAAACTGGCTAAATCTATTGAAGATTCATTGGTTAGATACATCAAAGAATAGCCAGTTCATTGTGATGCATTGTGCGTATCTAACTAAGGCAAGTGACTCCTGCCGGACCATACTAATTCCAGTAAGATCATAAATTCCAGTAAGATCATCCGTCAGACATCCAGAATAGAAGCCGAAAAGACATCTTGTCTATCGCCTTAAATACAATCCGTCACCCTGCTGCCAATGACTTCATCCCAAAGTTCTTGTTACTCCACCAAGTTATCCATCCTCTAATATAACTGTTGGCCAACATGGACTGCTAAGATACACCACCTACACACACACACACACACACACACACACATATATATATATATATATATATATATATATATATATATATATATATATATATATGCAAGTATTTACACACACACACACACATATATATATATATATATATATATATATATATATATATATATATATACATATATATACATATATATATATATATATATATATATATATATATATATATATATATATGTATATATATATATATATATAAGAGAGAGAGAGAGAGAGAGAGAGAGAGAGAGAGAGAGAGAGAGAGAGAGAGAGAGAGAGAGATTCTTTATAATATATGCATTTACATTAATAGATTTATAAAGGATTTTAATGTGGAAGGATTGTTTAACTCTGTTATTTTACTCTAATAGGAAGGGTAAAAGCTAGAAGAGCGCGTAATAATATTTCATCAGTTCTCAGTGACACCATGGCCTCGTGTACTGTCAGGTTTCTTTTTTTCACGCGGCAAGTTATGATCATAGATTATTAATCTAAGTGTGCAATGATGTTTTATATTACTCTACAGTAAACTGTCAATACTTTTACATGGTCTATTCGTGTGTACTTTATTTAGTCGCTTGGGAAGACCTGAAAATTAACAGCGCTGCCAATTTGATCACACGAATTATGGAATCGAGCTTTGCACGCTTCTTATTTGCATTTTCCTCACGTAGTAAAGTTGAATTATTAGCATTGAATAAATACAAGAACAAGGAAACAACTAAGGTATATGTGACCGTAAGCAATTCTTCAAAAGATTTCCGCTTAGAAAAAAACTTTACACCTAAAGGAATGTTGATATCCCCTCACACGGTGGTGACATTAGACACTTGCACATTTTTTCATTCATAGGGTATTTGATATATGTATAGATAGGTATATAAATACACTCCCACTCACATATACACACAGACACACACACAAACATATATATATATATATATATATATATATATATATATATATATATATATATATATATATATATATATATATATATATATATATATATATATATATATATATATATATATATATATATATATATATATATATATATATATATATATATATATATATATATATATATATATATATATATATATATGAACTGATCGTGGTAAGTGTCAACGGATTTTTTTCTCTTTGTTTAGAGGAATGACGGTTATTGTGGTTGGCACCACAAAAATGACGGTTACAGGTTAGCTTGGGCTTGGCGTCACCAAACCCTCTCCCGATTGGTTGTTAAAAGACTTTCGGGTCAAAACAACCAATCATTGATCAGGCATCGCGAGGCCCATCTATGGGCGATGGGGAAACTGCCCATAGGGGACAGTCTAGTTTCGAAGGCCTAGCGAGTGTGTCACGTAAGGAATGGCAGGTGCCAACATGTGTGCCAAACCGAGTACCATTTTCTGGGGGCTTTTTCTTAGTAACGTAACGTAATCATAATTAAGGGCGCCCTTGTAAACTTAAGAGAATATAGTCTGTGTGAAATTATCAACTTGGCTATTATTTGTGCATGAATTCCCCCTCTATTCGTGTTTTCCTAAATTGATTGAACCCCAATACGACCCAGATTGGGTCATATTAAATGGTGTCAGGTGTGGGGTTTTAACAGATTAACGTCTGTGCTAAGTGATTTTAGCCGACGTGAGATTTTTGAAAAAAAGGAAACAAAAGATAATAGTGATAATGGTTAACACGAGAAGTTCAACGTCAAGTGGCAGTGGCGGAGAGAGGGGCGAAACGAATCCTGTAGCTTTTGTAGACACGGTACTCGGTGGAGAGAATTTTGGAACGGGCGCACCGATATACATACAAGCACTCATGCGCGAAATGGCGGAAATACGTAGATACATGCAGAAAGACCGGAACAGTGGAAGTGATATTACAACCTCAACTCGGTCGGGAATTGATGCGGGACCTCCTTTGATAGAACCAGTGTTAGCGCGTGATCTTCTGGTACCAACGACTCCGATTGTCGAGTTCAACGATTCCCACCCCGCTGAGGGATACTTTTCGATTGAAGCCTTCTTGGGGCTCGTAGAGTATGCTACTGCAGGATGGTCCGATAGACATCGGATTATACTGACCAACCAGAAGATAACCGGAGCAGCAGCTGGCAAGATACTAGGATGGAGGGATCGGCCAACGGACTGGGAGTCCTACAAAAACGAACTCCTGAATTGGTTTGCCCTCTCTGAAACTGAGAAGACGACCCTATGGCAGAAGTACCAGCCAACCTTGCGGGCAGGAGAATCCCTTTCGTATTTCGTCGAACGGATATCTACAGATTTGAACAATTTCGCTCCGGAAGGCTGTAAGAACCCAGAGTGGCGAGAAAGATATTGCAAACAGAAACTGATGGAAGCGCTCCCCTTGTAAGTTACGGCTGCCCTACAAGTTCCCGGGCAGTCCTTGTACGATGTCATTCCTACCGTACAGGCAGCACTGAGAGTATACAGGGAACAACAAGCAGGGGGAGGGGCAAACCATTGGCCGCCATCCATAATAGCTGCAACCCAGACGTCGAGGCAACCCGGCACCCAGCCGGCTTCGACAGCCTCCCAAGGGCGGGGTGCCCGTAGCAGTGGACCTCGAAGAGGCAGAGGTCCGAGAAGTGGAAATGCGGTGGATGGCAGTTGCTGGAACTGTGGGGGAAGGGGTCACCTCCGGACTGTATGCCCCTCCGATGAGCAGCAGCGGTGTTTTGGATGCCATGCCACGGACCATCTACTAAACAGCTGTCCAAAAAACGGCGTCGGCACAAGAGACCACGCTTCCCCTGCACCAACAAGAGGAAGGGGAAAACGACACAGGACGGGGACCAAGCCAGGACTGGGGGCAGAAGTGCCAAGGAGTCAGTCGGCCCGCCCCGGCCCAACATCGGCGGAGGCCAGTCAGTGCCCCAGCCAGCAGTAAGGGATACCCCCTTGTCAGCGAGCGCGGCTTCCCCGGGAGTGCCTGAGGGGGTTCGGGAGGTAGAGCAGCCGCCTCTCACCGCCGCTCCCACGCATGCGAGTAGGAATGCAGATCCCGTTCTTAGAGTAGAGTTGAGATCGTGTGTGCAACGCGCTCTGCTGGATTCTGGGGCCAGCGTATCCCTTATGGAAGAACATTTGGCGACAGATGCCATCCAAACGTCGAAGGAGTGCCTGGTGTTGAAGACGGCTGGTGGTCACAAACTGATGACCCGACGTATTGTCAGACAACGATTCAACCTTCAAGGTCGAGAAGTGACCCATGCCTTCTATGTCATCCCGACATTAAATATGGGGGATATTCCCATTATCCTGGGAATCGATTTCATCAAGGAGAAGCAAGTGACAATACGGGGGACCGATGGGGAGTGGCTAGAAGTGAGGTGGAAAGTGGGACCAGGAGAAGAGACAGAGATACCCGTTATTGGGGAAACTCGGCCTCGAGTTAGGGTCGCCCTTACTACTGAGGGGATGGCATGGGCAGTTCCTGCCGGGCCGGAGGCAGGTGAATCAATCCCCCCCTCCACCCTCTACTCCCTATCAGTGGCACCCGCACCGGAAATGCGCGAAGGTGACCTAGTGTACGTAAAACCACATCAAAAGTGGCAGGATTTCATGTCGCCAGGAGTCACCACCGTTTCCGAAGGAAAAGTCGAAATTCCCTTTATAAATGTAAGTACCCAGTGGTTCCACTTAGGCAGTGAGTCAGTCTGCGACCTTGAGTTATGTTTGATTGTGACAGCCGAACAGACACTGGCGACCTTGTCTTTCCATGGTCAAGGTCCCGGTGGGGACAGGCTGAGAGAGCTCCGTCAAATCGCTGTTGGAGCGACCCCAATTAATTATTATAAGAGAGTAGGAGATATTGTAGAGAATTTTGCAGACGTAATTGCAGTTGGAGATGAACCCCCGGGGAGAATTACTAAGTTTCCATTTAACATCGAGACTGGCAGTCACCCCCCAATTTGTTCCAAGCCTTATAAGACTCCCGTCTGTCATGTAGAGGCAATTGAAAGAGAAATTAATAAATTAAAAGAACAAGGTACGATTCGAGAAAGCGAGTCCCCCTGGGCCTCTCCAATTGTGATGGTTCATAAGAAGGATGGTTCTTTTCGGTTATGCGTAGATTATAGGAGAATAAATGCTGTTACCAAGGATAACACATACCCTTTGCCCTCTATCGAGGAACTGTTACTTAAAGTCAGGGAAAGCAGGTTTTTTTCTACGTTAGATTTAAAGTCCGGGTATCACCAAATTCCCTTAAATGACGAAAGTAAAGAAAAAACGGCCTTTATAGCAAATGATCAATTGTTTGAGTATAATCATCTCCCTTTCGGATTGAAGAATGCTCCTGCCCATTTTTCTCGTGTGATGATGTCTGTATTAGCTTCATTATTAGGACATAGTGTTTTTGTCTATTTGGATGATATAATTGTAATTGGGGCTACGGCAGACGAGCATGAAAAAAATCTTATACAAGTGTTAGAAGCCTTGAGACGTCAGGGGATGAATATCAATTTAGACAAATGTAAATTTTTTCAACAAGAAGTAGAATTTTTGGGGCACATAGTAACACCCGAAGGCCTAAGGCCTTGTGCAGATAAAGTAGCTGCAATCAGGGAATTTTAAGAGCCAAAAAATGCTAAGGAAATAGCCAGTTTTCTCGGGCTTGCTGGCTATTACCGTAAATTTATACAGAACTTCGGTCACATAGCACGACCGCTAGATTCATTGAGGAAGCGGCCCGAGTTTCAGTGGGGAGAAAGAGAAAAAGCTGCTTTTCAGACATTAAAGAATGCACTCACGAGCGACGAATTGTTGGGTTATCCAAGGTTCGATGGGCCGTTTTTGGTAACGACCGACGCGAGTCAGATCGGGATCGGCGGAGTCATTTCTCAAATTGATGATGAAGGGAATGAGAGGCCTATTTGTTTTGCTTCACGAGCTTTAAAGGGACCAGAGGTTAGATACAGTACCTTCGACAGAGAGGCATTGGCAATTCTATGGATGCTGGAGAGACACCGCTACTTTTTGCTTGGGCATAAAATTAAAATAAATACAGATTATCGGCCGTTGCGGGACTTGTTCAAAAAAGGGGAGTTAAATACTCAGGAAGCTCGGTGGATTGAGCGGTTGTTAGAGTTTGATATTGTGAATTTCAAGCATATTGCGGGGAAGTCAAATAAAGTAGCAGACGCTCTCTCTAGGACCGCCATAGCGGCAGTAACAACTAGGTCTGTAAGGCGGAAGGAAAACCAACAGGGGAGTTCAGGTTCAAATACACCTGTGGGAGAAGCGCATAGAAAACGGGGAGATCTTGACAACTCTAGTGCGAGAGAGAAAGAGAGGACGAGGGCTGTCCGGAGAATGTGAATGCTGGGAGTTCCGCGGGGGGAACTCAGAGAGAATGCCCCGTGAATGAGTGAGTGGTTGATTTGTGTGGCTGGAATGTGGGTGAGCTTGTTGCCGGACAAAAATCTGAATCTTGGATTGAGCAGGTCAAGGATTGTGTAAGAGATGCGAGTGGCAAGCTCCCGGATTTCTTGCGCATGCGAAAGGATGTGTTCTTCATCGAAGATGATATCCTATTTTATAAATATGAGAAGAGACCAGGAGATATCCGATCTCGCGTTGTTCTTCCTTCCTCTTTGATAGAGAAAGCCATCCATGTAATTCATGTAAGTCCTTACGCAGGACATGTAGGTATAGAGAGGTCCTTGAGAAGGGCCTGAGAGTCATTTTTTTGGTTAGGGATGAAGAAAAACATTGTTAGGTTTATTAATAAGTGTCATGTGTGTAACACTATGCGGAACCAAAACCATGTGATCCCGAAGGCCAGAACATGGTTAGTAGTGCCTGTTAAATTTAATAGAGTGCATATGGACGTCCTGGGTCCATTTCCCCTCCCCCCCGGTGACAGGCAGTTTAAGTACGTGTGTGTGTTTGTAGATGCATTCACACGCTTTACACACACGTATGCAATGGTGGACAAAACCGCAGTGTCGGTTGCGAAGGCGTTGTGCTCCTTCATAGTGAGGTACGGATGTCCACGTACATTGATAAGTGACAATGGTAGAGAGTTTGTGAATGAAGTGTGCAAGGGGGTAATCCAGATCATGAAAATAGATCATTTCACTATCGCCTCTTATCGGCCATCAGCAAATGGGCTCGTCGAGTCCCATAACCGAGAGGTGACAAATATTTTAAAGTATCTTGTGGGGGACAACCCAAACCAGTGGGTGGAAATGTTGCCGTGGGCGGAGTTCGCACTAAATACGGCATATAATGGCTCTATTCCGGATACCCCGTTTTTTATGCTCTTTGCGCAGGACCCTGTGCTGCCGTATACCGTTGTTATGGACCCCCACACCTTGCCATTATACAACACAGAACAATACCGGGTGATGATGTGTAATTTGGCTCGGAGAGTGTTTCAGATAACCCAAAAGTACTTGCTGAGGGCCAATGAGAAGTATCAGACGAAATACGATCAGCGTTTCCGAACGCGAACGTCTGATATACAGATAGGGGACAGAATCTATTTTAAAAGGTTGCAACCGAGGAAGCATAAACTGGAAGCCTCATATGTTGGACCGTATCGCGTAAAAGAAATTAAAACCGATACGGCGGTCATCCAACACATCCGGACCGGGACCAAAGGCGAGTATCACCTTTCGCATATTGCCCGGTCCGAGAGGATAACTTGGTGAGGTATTTGAATAAGCCGGTACCCCCTTACTCCGGGCTACCTGGCTACTTGGGGGAGGAAAGTGAGGAAGAGACACAAGCGTGTGTCAGTGCCGTCCTTCGAGCACGAGAGAGTGCGAGAGGACATGGGCCATGAGATAGTGTCTACCACAAGGTGATTGAGGTCACGGAATCAGGTTTATTTTGTGTATGTTACTCCAAGTGTTTTGTGAAAAGATGAATTAAATTTTGTTTCGTTTATTTTGGTTTTGTTCTAAGCATATCACGAGTATTTCATTCATCATACTGAGACATTTCTGTTGCATTTATGTTTATGTTGGAATTAATTCAAATTTCGTTACCCTATATTGATACTTATTTTGTTGTTACCAATGGTTTGATGTGTGTTTTCAATGTTAATATACTGTATTTAAAAAATTTCATTTGTCTCTGTGGTAATTTTCAGTGCTGTTACAGGTAACTGTTAATCATGGGTTGAAAATTGAACATCATTACTTATGTTTTTGTTTTTCAGGAGAAATAATATTGCTCGGTTATTGATAAGTATTTTTCTTTTTTATTATTACTCACTGTTTGAATTTGCTCCTTGTTGCAGTGTCACGGATGTGTTAGAAATGGTTTTCTTATAATGGTAAATGTGTCAAAGAGTGCTGGGATTGTAAGTTATTCATTTTGATTTCTCTTAATTTTTATCATTTTCTTTATTTTGTGTATGTAATGATTTGTCGGTTCATATAAAAATTTTATTGCATTGAAGGAACTGTTGGTAAAACATTATTATTTTTCTGATTTTGTGCTCCAACTTTCGGTGATGATGTAATAAACCTGAAATTTGTGTTTCTGTATGACCTATTGTGGGCGTGACATTCATCTTTGTGTAACTTGCAATTGTAACATGCCAACCGGCCCTCTGATTTTAATTTTTAATTTTTGCATGCACCCGAAGAGGATGGTACTCCACGGCAATGTAAAGAGAAACGAAAGTTTTTTTAGTTTCAGTGAAAAAAATAATAAAAAAGTTTCATGAAAAAAAAGGAAAAAAATATTTTGAGAAATAAAATCTGATGTGTGAATTTTGCGGGACGTAAAATCTGGGGAGGGAGTGATGAACTGATCGTGGTAAGTGTCAACGGATTTTTTTCTCTTTGTTTAGAGGATTGACGGTTAGTGTGGTTGGCACTACAAAAATGACGGTAACAGGTTAGCTTGGGCTTGGCGTCACCAAACCCTCTCCCGATTGGTTGTTAGGACACTTTCGGGTCAAAACAACCAATCATTGATCAGGCATCGCGAGGCCCATCTATGGGCGATGGGGAAACTGCCCATAGGGGACAGTCTAGTTTTGAAGGCCTAGCGAGTGTGTCACGTAAGGAATGGCAGGTGCCAACATGTGTGCCAAACCGAGTACCATTTTCTGGAGGCTTTTTATTAGTAACGTAACGTAATCATAATTAAGGGCGCCCTTGTAAACTTAAGAGAATATAGTCTGTGTAAAATTATCAACTCGGCTATTATTTGTGCAGGAATTCCCCCTCTATTCGTGTTTTCCTAAATTGATTGAACCTCAATACGACCCAGATCGGGTCATATTATATATATATATATATATATATATATATATATATATATATATATATATATATATATATATATATATATATATATATATATAAAATTACTGCTGGCTAATTATGTAAACCCCCGAGCTCTAAACTCACCAGCTTATTTTTTATATAAATTTGTTATACTTGAAAAATACCCGAGTTCTGAGGATATTACGAAACTATCAGACGGGAATATATATGAACACTGAATATCCAAGGGTCTCTTACGTTACTCAAAACAAAACTAGGTGATTACTTTACTTGAACTATTCTAAAACCAACCTTTTACTTTAGTTCTTAGTTAGGGAATCGCGACAAGCACTGAGAAAAAATATTGGTGATGGTAATAATATACACTTTACAAAAATAAATATATTCTAAAAAAAAGTTAATAATAATTCAAAATTAACACCAAAATCTGCACTAAACCTTAGACTACGACAAAAGAAAGACACTGAAAATATTATACAATCCCTTGTTTCACTGGAAATTAATCTATAAAAATATTCAATTTTGATAATTAATGAAAAGAATTAACACTTCAACACACTAATGAACATACAATTTTGAAATATACATAAATGTAACTGTTACATTTACGTCTTTTGGTTCACACAAGGTTAAAGAACAGTTAAGATAAAATTTCAATGAAATTCACTGGTTAACCTAATCTCACAGAGTCAGTTACAAAAATTTATGTTAAGATATACTTACATCACCACACTACACTTGAATTAACATCCGATAATTTCAGAAACGTTTGAACAACACAATACACAATATAGGTACTTTTCACGTTTAAGAGGGCACACACTTGAGAGGAGAGAGGGCAGGCAGATGTTGGCTCTTTCAAAGGGATAATCTGGATATCTTATGTTGCTTATGCATTCCTAGGGTCTATATATATTGACTAGATTCGTCAAAAAATTCTAGTAGATCATTCTCGTAGCATGGGGGGGGGGGGGCCATGGCTCTAGCGGCGTGAGGTTGCCACCATAGTAATTTGAAGGAAGGGGTACTAACCTTCCTTGCGAGGAAAATCTGATCCTGCTAACTCTGCCCATCTTCCTCTCGTGACAATAAAAAAGAGAAAAACTTTATTTTGGAATTTTCATGTCCTTTCTAACCATGTAGAAACATAGAAATGATGTAATCCCTCGTGCTCATACCTCGAGTGTGTCATATAGCATACCTAAAGATTACATAAGACTTCGTAACAAAACTACTCGAAATAAAAGTCAATTCTTTGAAAAATAATGTAAGTTTATATATACTGAACTGAATGAAAATGCAACTAAATGAATTACGAGAGCCTTATGTAATTTACTTACATTTACTTAAACCTACATGAGTGGAACTTATCTTGTGAACTGTTTCTTCATTACAATGGGACAAGGCACAAACGGCACTCCACCATCCTCATTACCCAATAGGACTTTTACTCCTTCGACAGCCAATGAATCCTTTACCGCAAAATCAAAATGACCTGTCACCAACTCGCATGATTCAAACGGCAAATAGGAGTAACTTCCTCTCTTCCTATTCCCTTCAAAATGACCAAATCTCCTGTTAGACATTGTTCCACCAGCAGGTTTACACACTATGGTTACAACCTTAGTCGAGCAATATTTTGACCAGGATCTGCTCGCTCCCATCTTGATTGGTTAACATACCTTCATAAATAAACTGTTTAAAGGCATCCACACTGTTTGGGGTTATTCAGTTCATCATGTAAATGTTAGCAGGTTTATTTTTCTCATCGTCCTTTCCCGTTTGTTTCTTCGTCTTCGCATTCTGTTAAGTTGAATTATCCATAACCACTTGGGCGAGTGCATTCGGTTATTTCGACCAACATTCCTTACTGATATGGCCTTTCTTGCCACACTTATAACAGACAATATTGATCTTCGGCACGTCTTTCATAACACCTGAAGGAGGACGATTCGATGATTGTTGCTGTGGTACTATCACATTCTGCTTTGGAACAGTACCAGTGGATCTTCCACTGTAACTATTGAAATTGTTCACATAGTTATTACTGAACTGGTTTCCATTGTTCGGCGAATACTTAACACTTGGTTGGAATGACAATTGAAAATCCATACCCGAGGAGGGTTCACGACTGATAATTTTATAATCTTCACTCAGTTAAGTGGCTCTATCAAACTTCTTTTCCTCTCTCTCTCTCAAGTACGTTCAAATATTTTCAGGAATTCCTTGTAAATATTGTTCCAGCACTATCAATTTTTTCTAAACCAGCCATCTCTCTCACTTTAGCAGCCTCTATCCATCTCTTAAAACACCGTCGTACCTTATAAGCACAATCCAAGAAAGTCATTTTTTTGGCCTTCTCCAAACTTCAGAATCTTTCATTATAATATTCACGGGTCATCAGATACAATTGCACCATACTTCTTTCAACTTCTTGATACTCCTTCCTCTAGTCTTGAAACAAGGAAAGATACGCACTGCATTCTTTTCCAATAAGGACACTGCAATAACACAGGCCATTTATCTTCGGGCCATTCCATCGTCAACGCGACTGTTTCAAAATGATCGAAGAATTCGTCGGGAGCTTCTTCTGTGAATTTTGGAATTAACCTTTCCGCATTTGTCACATTAAACACGGGGTCATGCATAGCAGGGGTCATCTTTGTCTGAGTGGCCGACCTTGCACGAGCATTCAAGAGTTCTAATCCCCTAGCATGTCTTGCTTCTTCTCTCTCTCTCTTTCTTCCTATCTTGCAATTTATCTAGCTTGAGTTTCCCTCACATGTCTGGCAATTTCTCTCACCTCTCCTCTCTCTTTTCTTCTATTTCCCTCGCATGTCTCGCAATTTTTCCTGCCTCTTCTCTCTCTTTCTTCCCATTCTTCCCGTTCCGTAATCATCTACTTAATCAAATTCTCTTCCACTGCAATTTGTTAAATCTCAGCCTCTACATTCCTTTCTGCTTTCATTCCTTCAGTTCCTAGGTCAACTGATACAGGCTTCGCTACAAACTCTGCTTCAGTTTTCTCCATAAGTTCGCAACTACTACAATATCTTCTGACAACTTTCCCGAGTTTATCAATGCTTCTATGGCTAGAAACTTGATTTGAGTTTTAATTATTCTACTCGTTGCCTGGACGCCACATGCCATTAAAATAGAGAGGTACTGAGCTTTAGTTACTTTAGCTTCTGATAATTCTTGAACAATTGGGGTTTCCAAAAACTCTTGTACATTTAGCTGTGCCATCTTGTATTTTACAAAAAATTATACTTCAAAAAAATATATCCTAACAATAGAGAATCCTATCAACACTAAAGTGGTTAAACCTTAAATCAAAACACGGCCCTATTATCAACAATATTTAAAACAGACTCGCTCGATCCAGGGTCTGGGCACCAAAAATATATATTACAACTAGCAAATTACATAAACTCCAGAGCTCCAAACTCACCTGCTTATGTTTTACATAAATCTGTTATACTTGAAAATCACCCGAGCTCTGAGAATATTACCCAGCTTCAAAGGTCTCTTGCGTTACTCAAAACAAAACTAGATGATTACTCTTTAACACTCTAATGAACATACAATAATGAGATTTACATATATGTAACTGTTAAATTTACGTCTTTTGGTTCACACAAGGTTACAGAACGGTTAAGCAGAAATTTTAATGCACTTCACTGTTTAACCTAAATCTCACAGGGCCAGTTACAAATATTTATGTTAGAAAGTACTTACATTAACACACTACACTTGAATTATCATCTAATAATTTTCCCAACGTTTGAACAACACTATATGCAATATAGGTTGGGTGGAAATCCCTTTTCACGTTTGAGAGGACACACACTTGAGAGGAGAGAGGGCAGGCGGACGTTGGCTCTTTCAAAGGGATAGGTTTATATATATTGACTTGATTCATCTAGAAATTTCTAGTAGATCATTCTCGTAGCGTAGGGGCCATGGCTCTAGCGGTGTAAGGTAGCCAACGTAGTAATTTGAAAGAGATAATTAACTCTATAACAGCTAACTCCGCCCACCTTCGTCTCGTGACAATAAAAAAAAAATAATCCTGAAATTTTCACGTCTTTTTTATGTGGAAACCTAAAAATAACGTAATCTCTCATACTCATACCTCATGTGTGTCATACAGCATACCAAATGATTACATAAGACTTCGTAACAAAACTATGTAAAATAAAGAATAATTCTTTAAAAAAATAATGTAAATTTACATATACTGAAGCGAATGAAAATACAACTAAATGAATG
This sequence comes from Palaemon carinicauda, assembly GCF_036898095.1. Classification (NCBI taxonomy): domain Eukaryota; kingdom Metazoa; phylum Arthropoda; class Malacostraca; order Decapoda; family Palaemonidae; genus Palaemon; species Palaemon carinicauda. Next base: position 111,969,959 of record NC_090726.1, on the reverse strand, counting down.
ATGAAAGTCTTATGTAATTTACATACATTTACTTAAACCTATATGAGTGGAACTCATCTTATGAGCTGACTATACATCTCTTAAATACAAAAATGAAATACATGAATAAAATATATAATCTTATGCTAGACGAGCTTTGTAAGAATATATATATTCTTATGAAGCTGGTCTAGTGTAGAGTGAATACAGTAGTTTATTCATGATTTTATTCATGCTTTTATATGTGCATTTAAGAGAAGTTAGCTGGCTCTTAAGATGAGTTCCTCTCATGTTGACGTAAGTTTGATATGCAAATTACATGAGACTTTCGTCGTTTATTTCATTGTATTCTTCATTTCAAGTCAGTTTATGTAAATTTATTTTATTTCTAAGAATAACTTTTTTATTTCACGTAATTTTGTTATGAAGTCTTACATAACTGTTTGAGAGTGTTATGTGACCAGACAAGATGGAAACAAGGGCTTATGTAAAGTTCTTTTATATTTTTTATGAGGTATCGCGTCATGTATGTGGGAGAATACGCAATATGCCATGTGCTTTGGAAAATTCGCGAAAAACCTAGAGATAGGATGTCATCTTTTTTTTTTATTTTGGGGACAAAGGGTGGGCCGAGCTAGCTAACTGAGAGAGCCGTATTGCGTTGCATGAGTACACGTTCGAGAGAGCAATACTTGGTAACCCTGACTCCTTAGCTCTGCCCCAACATTTCCCAGATCTTGGGAAGTTTCTGAAAGTAGCTAAGTTTCATATATAAAGGCGACCCCAGGGTTGCAGAGATAGATAGAGAATTCTACCCTTAAGACAGCCATCTTCCCCACTCTCACTTTTGCACGCAGCTCAGTGTATTGTTTTTGTTATCATAGTGAGGACTTATAAAAATTCTCTTGGAGTTTTTGTAAACGGCCCTGTAGGAAGGTGATAGGTTCTTGTATTATGATCTAGTTATCTATTTTCATTAAGTGTCAAACTTAAATATTGTATTCAGATTTAATTTCAAGTGAAACAAGTGATTGTATAATTTTCATAAGTATTTCTTTCGTTTTAGACTGAGGTTTATTCAGATTTAATATTTAACGTTGTTATCATATAATTTTCAGATCATAACATTTTTGTCTTGATCTAAGTTTTGTTCAAACTTAATATTTTGAGTGATTTATTTGTGTTATATAAATTCTTTCAAAGTGTTGTAATTTAGATAGAGTATATTTAATTTTGCAAAGAGTGTATTATTTCAATTGTAAGTGTTTAATGCATATTCGCTCATATCCTGTTAATGATCCGAAGTTGTAGTTGTTTGAATATTTGTAATAATAATTACCTGTTTTTTTTTTTAATGTACTTAAGAGGCCTTTGGATATCCAGTGTTTTATATATAGCTGTCTGGGAGTTATTTAACTGTCTCAGAGTTTGGTTATTAACATTTCCAAGTGTACCAGATTTGATGTAAAAGCAAACAGGTGGGTTTGGAATTCGAGAGGTTGTATAGCTTGCCAGCCGTAATATATATATTTCATTATTTGTTTGGTTCCCAGACACGAGCCATAGTATAATATATTTTTGGTGCCCAAACCCAGGGGTCAACAACATGTATATATATATATATATATATATATATATATATATATATATATATATATATATATATATATATATACAGTATATATATATATATATATATATATATATATATATATATATATATATATATATATATATGTGTGTGAGTGTATGTGTGTGTGTTGGTGTGCGTGTAGCTAAATGAAGGTATGTGTTCTTGTGATTTTTTGTGTGTTTTTCTATGTATGTTAACTGTTCAGTCATTTCGGAACCTCCTACGTAGAAAACTTCAACAACATTGTATACTTTTTCACTTACAAAGGACTTCTCTGCAGTGAGTCAAACCCTCCTACAAATACACCATCCCTTTTATCAATCTTTCACTTCATTTGTTCTACATTTTTCAGGTCTGCCTGTTCTCTTTCTCCATAACCCATCAGAATAGTTATAAACTTTCCACCAACTTATTCTCCTCCAAATTTCTCCCCCTCTCAATTCTTCTTTTGTCTTGCACAAGAAATTCTTATATATATTTTCTTTGATTTTTTTCTCAGCCGTCACACTTCACTTCCATATAGGAGATTTGATTCTACCTTCCTGTCCTATATTTTCGTTGATAGAAACTCCTAGTCTCTTTCATATCTTCTACACAGACCCTGCTGCCTTCTTTGCTTCCCCTGTTTTGCCGCTTCTTTCATTCTGCCATAAGCATTTATATTTACTCCCAAATACTTAGTTGAATCAATTTACTTCCATACTTTCACTATCCATTTAAACGTTTATTGCTCAATTTTTTATAATTGTATTTATCCTCATTATAGTATTCCGGTCACATATTTCTTAACTTTCTGTTGTAAACACCTCCATGGTCCTTCACCTCTTTCACTTGTTTTTGCAACTTTTCATCATTTTCCGAGTAGTAGTATATCAGCTGTAAACATACGCCACCCCAAATGTACGGGACATATGGCATAAATTTCAGATCCAAATCAATATAAATTATTAGTTGAAAGATGCTGGTTTAAATTTATCCAATGATGTAATATTCTGGGTTTACTATAATTTTTCTCTAGCTTATACCCTCCTTATTTATCCAATGATGTAATATTCTGGGTTTACTATAATTTTTCTCTAGCTTATACCCTCCTTATTTATTTGGATTTGGCTTTTAAATATATAAGCAGAATCTTATCATATTATTGAGTATGATATCCTAGTTTCACTATAATTACTGATGTATGCGGACTGGGAAACAAAAGACATGAACTTCTGATTATGTTCGCAATGACTTTATTCCACATTGTTCCCACTGCCAATATTGGATGTAGGAAGGGACTCATCCAACTGAAGCTAAGTATTCATTATATGAAATCACCTTAGTGTACATCAAGAACGCCGTCCTTTTCTGCTTTTTCGATTTAGAACCTAATCCGAATCTTATTGTTGTTCAACAGTCGATTTAGTGGACTTTCTTCCTCCTATCACATGACATGTCCCCTCTCCAATACCCAATACACTCATTAAGATCTTCCTTATTGATATATCTCTGTTGTAAAAGAATAATTCACCACTACCAAAGCTAATCTAGATTGAAATCTTCAACCAAATTAAGAGACAATTGGGTTCTCTTATTTTGGAATCAATCAAATTTTGCTTTTATTTAAGAACAAACTCTCGTAAACCTCTTGATGCTTTAAATCTACAATTACAGATATACGATCAATTATGTACTGTACTTTCATTCCGATTACATGATATGATTACTGCACATGACCCGTAATTGCTTTGTTCACAACTACATGAGATGACATGTGTAATGTTAATGTGCTTGTAAGAAACTTCGATATTGTGAATATGCGAAACCACCTTTACGTAAGATAATGTTGGATTCAAACACTATTACAAATGTTAAGGCCAACAAAACTCCTTAATCCCGACGAATGAGGTTATTTGTATGTAAAGTAACTGTTATTTTACTTTGATTTCTGTTACAGGAGATGACATTCGGTTATGATCAAGAAACAGTTTATACGTTTTTGTAATGGAGGGTGAAATGAAATGCTTACCTTGGGAAGGTCTTAGACCTTTTTCCACACATTGGCCTTGACTTTATGCGATGGTAGATGTTCAGTGATTCTGTTTATCTATTTGGTTATAGTTATTTGTTTAGGGATTTAGAATTTTAATGAAGCTTGAAAGCTCGGAATGTAGTCTGGTCTGATGACGTGTATGTTTTCATGTAGAAATGTGTATTTTTTTCTGACATTACTTGCCTAATTGAAGTGACTAATATAAATTGAGGATGTCATGTAAGGAAAAGAAGTAATACACAATCTTTAAGAAAATAAAGTCTGTGAAATATTTTTTTTTAAATGTATACATCTCTCTTTCTTTCTATAATTAAATATTTAGTATTTTGAGACTTCAATCCTGTGATATTCTAAAACCATCTCAATTACATCGCACATAGCACTCATCTCTATTTTAACATTAGAAATATGTCGAATATAGAATAGAAATATCTAACTGACATTTTTTAAATACTAAACACTATAGTCATTTCCTTCTGCACAGGATCTTAAACAGCTCACGTGTTGTAAGCGACTAAAAACCCTAGACCTGAGCAGTGGCAATAAGGAAGTGCGAGGCTTTCCTATTTTGGATGGTCGTCAAAACAAAATTCTGTTGTAATGAGTGTGATACAACTATTCAAACGTCCCCGCTTGTTTACTTTGAAATTTTTATGTTAGTTTAGGTTAAAGTTATTTAAATGCATTTCTTTACGAAGTATATACCGTTATATCCTCTTGTTTACATTTACATCTCGGCCTTTATTTTGGTTTTCTTATAGTGAACAGGCTTAGGTCATACTGCCACTCCCTGCCCCTTTTGCAACTGGTCTACAGCAAGATTGTATTATTCCTTCCTGGATTGAGCCTAGTCAAGGACACCCGCTCTCTTCTACGACCCCCGAAGCAATCTTCCCCTGTAGCCTGGTCGCTTGTCTTCATGCTGCTGCGAAAGGCTCTAGGAAATGTCTTCCTCCCGACAGTCTCTGGAATCCCTCTCCCCTACCCCTACCCTCCCCTTCCCTTCCCCTTCCCCTTCAGAACCCCTTCGAAACCTAACCTCCACCCGATTCCAAACCCTTTTTGGCTGCAGACCTCAGCCAATGTCAGAAGCTGCTTGTTTTTATCTATGTTTGTTGATCACATTTCCTCTGGGTGTTCCTTGGTCGTGATTTTGCTAAAAATATGCCTCATTTCGTTACACCTTATGTAATGATTTGCAATTCTATTTTTGTTGGCGTCATATAAAGTTGGTTGAGAAAAGAAACTCAGATTTCTTAAACGTAAAACTACTTGTTAATTGGAGATTTCTATCCATGAATACATTAACAAAAGGTCAAGGTCAAGGTAGTCTAAAAATAGAATAGGCCACAGGTGTCAAATAGATCTCTCTCTCTCTCTCTCTCTCTCTCTCTCTCTCTCTCTCTCTCTCTGTCAGTATTTTTGTTCACATTATATCAAAGTTTTGATTGACCTTGATTGTAAGGTTGTAAAGGATATAGACAGGAATTACTCGTTATTTCATTCATTCATACATCAGAAACATGACGGCAAAATATGGAAAATACATCAATGATAATAAGTCACTTTATATGTCAATTGAATTTAGAATGTGAACTCTTAACATCTATCACTGGCGGAGGTTATTGTTGTAACTTGAGTATGTATCGCTATAAAATGGACTCTCCATGCTTTGTATTTCATATCTAGATGAATCCAGATTTTACCTGTTTCATCCATCGTTTTTCCATTAATCATCATTATTCATATAGCAACAGTCAAGTTTATTTTTTTGCTTCACTTATAACTTCTTTTTTTTTTCAAGAAACAGTAGTCATTAAAATATTTTAGTATCTTTTCGCAGAGTTATTTAGATAATTATTTACCAGTTTGGCCAGAAAGAACAGATATTTCTTTAACATTTGAATGTCGGAATATACTAAATTAACCATTATTTTCGCCGTTACTTTCAGGTTTGTTTTTGAGTATTTGCCTAAACCTGATGTTTATGGTAGTTTTGTAATACAGTTATAAAGAAATATTGGTAAAATATATTTTATTTCCAATTTGAAATGTACGTTGTATTGTGGAAGGGGCTTGTTCGTATCCACTACGTTTCAAGTGAAATGTTTTGTTTGGGGTCACACTTGGGCGATACGCCTTGGCGATCAGAGAAGATATGGAAAAATCCCGAAAATTTAAATACCACAGGTGCTTTCAGGCGATATTCCAGCACACATTTCTCGAAAGGCAGGACACTGTGGCATACACGACTCATCAATGGGGAGTAGGCGACCAGGGGAGATTGAACACTGCAGGCACAGAACAATAAGGGTGATATTATATATGGGGATACATCGCAATACGATACCCCCGCTGTATATGGGATCGCATCACAGTGAGCAAGTTGTGACATCTCAATTGGTCTGCCATATTGTGGTGGTGATCTTTATGTACATAATATACATGCATGCGTGATCCACGGGACTCCCGACTCTCGTATATAAAAAGTTTTCCACCACTCCACTCAAGCATTTTATATCGTAAAAACAAAAGTTTCTTTCTTCACAAATATTATATTTCATTTGTTACGATGTTCTGGCTTTGTAATTTTATTTTGAATATGACAAAATATCTCTCTCTCTCTCTCTCTCTCTCTCTCTCTCTCTCTCTCTCTCTCTCTCTCTCTCTCTCTCTCAAATCATAACTGCATAAGAGTATTAATATTATGACCAACTCTATTTCCTACTTTTTTCTATGTCGTCCATCTACTTCATTGTGCTCTCTCTCACTCTCTTTCTCTCTCTCTATCTCTCTCTCTCTCTCTCTCTCTCTCTCATCATAACTGCATAAGAGTAATCGACCAACTCTCTAATTAGTATTTGTTTTTATGTCGTCCATCTAATTCAATGTGCTCTCGCTCTCTCTCTCTCTCTCTCCTTTTATATATGCGCGGCGAGGCATGTTGCCACATCTCAGATAGGGAGGTATACCACATGTATAGTTTTGAGAGGCGAATAGGTAAGCAGTCCCAGGGGAACAGAACACCAGTAATGCGATGTGTTATTTCCTTTGTATCCCAGGTGTCCGATAATCATCGCACACTAGGCGAAAAAATGAAGCAGGTTTCATTTTCTCTGCCAGTGTTGCTATGGAGCGTGGCAACCCGGTGTGTAAGGTAAATATAGTCCGCCAGGGATCACGGACCCTGATCCCTGGCGCTCATAGTCCTACGGACTATGTGCACTAGGGATGGTAGTCCAGATGGGACTTTCATCTCTGCCCCGTATTTTTCTTTAAACCCTTTACACAATATATAAAAGAGTACAGAACCTAACAAACCCATCTAAACTAACCTAGTAGTTCCCAGGTCACAATACCTAGCCGGGGCCAAGCCCCCGTACCCCCTTCCCAGGTTACAAACCTTCCCAGGTTACAACCCTTAGCCAAGGTTCTACCTACAAATATGTAAATATATATATATATATATATATATATATATATATATATATGCTAAAAACATAAAAATAATGAATTTTAATAAAAAACACATTATTTATCGATTTCTAAGAGTTTGCAGTGATATTGTAGGGGATTCCGGTAATTTTCAAGGGGATTCCAGTATTTACTTGAGGATTCCAGTAAATCCGGGGGATTCCAGTAATTCGAGGTACCTTCTTCTATGGCAATGTTTAATTTTGATGAGCCCTTTAACTCGCTTTCTTACGCAGGCTCGATCGGTTCTAATCACAGTTTATTGGCCGAGAGCTGTGACATCATTATGACGTAATGGTTACACTGGAGAGAGGTGTAGTTAAAAGTAATATGAACAAACATAACTACGGGACTACTTTGCTCGGCAGTGTGGAACAATATCACAGAACTTAGTCTGTTCGTTAGGCATTCAATATATACATAATGTGTAGTTATTCATCCGAGGGTGACGATGGACAAGTGCCCCCAGGTATAATAGTACGGGTTGGACTGTGATCCCCAGCTAACGGACATCTATCCCTAGGTTTTCATAGTCCGGCGGATTATGATCCCTAGAGTTTAAAATCCTAGGACTATCATCTCTAGGACTTATAGTCTGGCGGACTTCCACACTGGAGGACTGTGTAGCCTATGACACCTGGATGTATCCCACACGTGATGACGCTCATCTCGGTCCGTGGGATTTAGCGCGAAACACACCCGGGATGAATGAGGATGCATGGCAATAAGCTCGAAATTTAGTTCAAATTCACAGCTCACCACATCGCCATGGCTGTATAGACCAAATGTGACCTCAGCTTAAGACTTTTCTGGGTCGACCTGTGACGCCCGGTGAAAAGAGTCCTTCTTTGCACTTTTCTGATATAAATACTTCCAAATATACCAGAGAAATTTAAAGTATGGAATGCAGAGGTTATTACCCTCGCGCGAACACCCAGTGGGCGTCGTGTATAAAGCAGGGGCGTGTGAATACCACTATTCACAGGCTGTCTTCCATTTAGATAATTTCTTCATCAAAGGGAAGGGGCGTAACAGAGGCCCTAGCTACCTTACCTGCGCCACTCTACCGACGCCCGATGCTAGCGCCCTCTGATCTTCATCCTTCTGTTGGACTTCGTAAGCGTTGTTTGGTTTTTTGTGTGCCGCTTGGTTTTTCACTGATTTTGTGTAATTTCATCATGACCGTGGATCTTCTTGCGACTGCACCAATGTTAAGTACCATAGATTGTTTTGACAGGTTTGTTAGTACTGGGCTAGTATTATCTTTGTTATTTTAGTGTTTTTAGTGCGTACGGCTTTGGCCTTCCTAGACGATGGCGGCCATTGTTCTTGTTTACGATGTTACGTTTAACTTGTTATGCCCGTTGGTACTCTTGTCATCTTAGGTTCATTATCCTTTTTATTCTTAGGCCTTATGCCATTGATATTATTGTATTTTGAACCATTTATTTATTCAGTCTTGGTACTTTTTATCGCTTACGAGTCCATTGTCTGGTCGAACCAAGAATAGCGTTCAGGGCTTTGTTATAGTTGAGTTATTCCGCTTTGCGGTATCATAATTTCGTCAGTTCTCACTCTTGTTCGTTCTCGTGTCGCTATTCTTCGTTCGTCTCTTTTTATTGTTTTTTGTTGGACATGGAATTTTATATGTTTTTGATTTAAGGTTCGTTTTATTTTTTGTTATAGTAACCACGAGAGAGAGAGGCTGGAGTTCCCGTTTTCTGTTCTTACGGTCACGTGTCTCCCTCTCTCTCTCTCATTTATGTTAGTTATACCTAGTACGAGAGCTGGAGTGCCCGTTTTCTGTTCATACAACTACGGGTTCTCTCTCTTTATCTCTCTTCCCCTTGCGGGAATTATGATTTGTTTTTATTTACATGTTTATCTTGTGGTTACTTTTAGTGTATTTTGGGGCAAGTGTTTTTATAGGTCCTGTCGTGTGTGAGTCTTTTGTATTGGTTATTTGGATGGCCCTGAGTCATCATTAGTTCCCCTAGTTCCATCCTCTCCCCGCTACGGCCTTGGGAGCTGGATCTGAACCCCTATCCAACTCCGCCTTACCATGAACCGGGAACACGTACCCTTCTGTTATTCTGGTGCACTCCTCCGGCTGGGTTTCGGACCCTCAGTGGTCTCTTGCACTTGACTCCGGCTTCGGCCCTCCCCACACTACTTATTCACCCTCCTCCTTCAGAGTTCTTAGGTAGATCATTCTACTTGTTTATATAATGTAATGGGGGTATTTATTTTAAGGACCTACCATCGGATCTCCGGCATCCCCGGAGATCTTCCAATCACTAGTCACTGTTCTTATGTAATTACTACGAGCTCCAGCTCACTTTCTATAGTTTACTCCGCCGCACTACGGAGTGAGTTCTCCTTCAGAGTTCTTACGTAGATCATTCTACTTGTTTATATAATGTAATGGGGGTATTTATTATTTCAAGGACCTACCATCGGATCTCCGGCATCCCCGGAGATCTTCCAATCACTAATCACTGTTCTTATGTAATTACTACGAGCTCCGGCTCACTTACTATTGATTACCCCGTCACACTACGGAGTGGGTCCACTCGTTTATTTATTGTAATATTTACAACGGAGCTTCGGCCCTTTTTCAGACGAACCTTAAATATCATAATTATTCTCAGACTCTTTATAACCTCTTTAGTTATATCATAGTTCCCGAGAGCATACAGACTTATGTCTTCTTTTTATTACAGAAAGTTCAGTGTGCTACCTAGGGTTGCTCCGCCTCCTTTAGTGATCCGGTAGGCCACGATGTCTGCCGGTCTCACGCTCCTTGTGCCATCCCCTTCGTCCGTGAGCCGGGCCAATCCCCTTACAGGGTTGGGTTCCCAGAGGCATGCACGCTATGTTATGACCTTACGTCAATCCTGTGGAATGACGATGTGAGTATTTTTAATTTTCATTGATATGGTGATAGCATATTTTGTGTTGAATTACTTGGTCTTTTTCTGTAATAATGATATTTGATACTATTGGGGTATTTTCCCTGTATGACCCAAGGTAAAGCCCCTACGCAATTACAAACCTAAGTCTCGTACTACAGCTTCGCCAGTCTCTATATCTCCGGTCCCAGGACCCTCAACCTTCCAAGAAAGGAAAGTCCGCTAAGGATGAGGCTTCGTCGGAGTTCAGTTCCTCGGAACCCCCATTGACAGAGATGATAAAAGAGATAGTGAAGACTCAGATACAACTACAATCTGGGGCAATAACGGACTTGAAGGCTATGGTGACCAATCTTCTCCGAGCGGGGAACCAGGTTGCACCTCCGGTAGCCCCAGACTCTTCTAAGTCGCCTCCTTTCGGGAAGAACAACCCATGGAGGTTCGCTCACCATGCACCCTACATAGATGGTGCATTAACCCTAGAGGGATTAGGGACCCGCCCTCTAGATGATCTTAAATTTTACCCTCCGGGGCTTCAGTTCCCCTTCAATGGCTTCGTCCGGCTGAAGGAGCATGCTCTTGTTAGGATGGATAGAGTCCCTAAAGGGACTATCATCTTCCCTAAGGAGCAAGCCCAAGCTGTCTGGGATAGAACTCTTGCCGACTGGGGCTGCGTCAACTCCACTGACCCCCCATAAAGGTTCCTATACAATTTTTACCACGACTCAATCCGTTCCGTCTCCTCTTACGGATAAAGTGGCCGAGTTGACCATCCAATCGGCCAAGGAGGGCTCCCCTGTGCCTGTCTTCAAGGAGACGGACCCCACCTCGCGGCTTCTTTCGGGCTCCTCCGCCCTTTGGAAGGATGCCTCTGCTTTTCGGTGAGTAAGCTCGACCCGGACTGCGCCTCATCTCTCTTCTCTGAGAAGCTCCCCAAGTTACCGGATCACCTTCTCAAGTTAGAGCTCGTCATTTGGAACAGACTTCCTAGATCGCTTCACACCATGATCTCAGCAGAGATGTTAGCCTCCCTATACCCGGATGAATCTCTATTCCGGGTGTTTGCTAAGAACATCCTCCAAGCGTTCCAGTTCGACCTGCACGTTTTCTGGACATCCCGGATAAACTGCAGGAAGTATGTTCTGGCGGAAGCGCCCATTAGGCATGTGCCAAATAGGCTCATAGCCTCCTCCTGTTGGGGCAAGACCCTGTTTCCACAGGAGGAAGTAGACAAGGTCTTACAGAACGTTGCTAGGGCTAACCAGAACTTCCAAGCGAGTTGGGGTCTTTCGACCAAAAGGAGTGTAGATTCAGGGAGGCAGTCTTTCTTCAAGAAGAGACAACGCTTCACCCCATACAAGACCAGCCGTGGTCAGTTCCATCACGGCCCTCACTCGTCAACCCCTTCTACCTCTAAGACGGCTTCTCCGCATACAGCTCCTCCACCGCAGGTGGTCTACCTTCCTGCTCCTCAAGGTAACCATCCTACCCCCATGGCTCCTTGGATGCCCTCCCCGGCCTTCAGTCCAGCTTACGAAGCCTCTAATACCTTTCGAGGATACTCTAGAGGCAGCAACAAGGTAGAGGTCAGTTTCGCCACCGCGGTGGGCCAAGAGCCAGGGGTCCTCGTGGAGGTCAGGGGTCTAAATTCACCCCCTTTCAATGAAAGGAATCAGGTAGGAGGGAGACTATACCTCTTCCGGGACCACTGGTCTTTCAGTCCTTGGGCCCACAGCATAGTAGCAAAAGGCCTAGGCCGGAAATGGTCACAAGGGTCTCCACCTCCAACAGTGACCTTCTTCCAGAAACCGACTCCAATCTTGGAGGAATACACCAAAGAATTACTCAGGAGAAGGCCATTAAGAGGGTACGGTCACTAAAATTTCAAGGGCGCCTGTTCACAGTCCCAAGGGGAATTTGTCGGCGATGAGAGTAGTCCTGGACTTGTCAAAACTGAATTCTTACATTCTTTGCGACAAGTTCCGTATGCTGAATGTCTCGCAGGTGCGGACCTTACTTCCCCGTGGGGCCGTCACCACCTCTATCGATCTTACAGACGGCTATTATCACGTCCCAGTATCACGAACTTCTCCCCCTACCTCGGATTCCGCCTAGACAAGAAGGCCTTCGCATTCAATGTCATGCCCCTCGGTCTCAGCATAGCCCCCAGGATATTTACAAAACTGGGGGGAGACAATGCTCGAACAACTCAGGAACCAAGGGATCAAAGTGGTTGCCTATCTGGACGGTTGGCTAATCTGGGCACAGTAGATCCCAGAATGCAACAATGCTACAGACAAAGTGATCCAATTCCTCAGAAGGCTGGGTTTCCAGGTCAACTTACAAAAGTCTCGCCTGCAACCGGCAAGCAACTTTGAAGGGTTAGGCATCCAATGGGACCTCACAAGTCACAGGCTCACTCTTTTCACCGGGCGTCACAGGTATCTCCCCAGAAATAGATTTTCCTTTGTCAAAATCCCTTTTCTACAAAGGATACAGTGTATGCGTCCAGTCTGGTGGATTATAGTGTGGAGCTCTGATAGCTTTCTGCTTCCTTAGAATTCCTTAATTCTATTATTGTGTATGCTGTTTCCACATATTATTATCGATATTATTTCTAAGAATTGGCCTTGTTATCAAAGGATCATTGTTACGAGATTTGTTATTAAAGATATCTTTATACATATATATATATATATATATATATATATATATATATATATATATATATAAACAAGATTAGGGGAACTAGATATCATACAATAATCGTCTTCCATATATTTTGAAAGAGCATTGGCTTCCAATACATAATACCGAAAGGATTGGACTTCACGTCCCAACTGGAGTATATCAAACAAGTATTGGATAATTATGAATTTTGTTATGGAATGTTCTTGGAAATTTTATGACATATTAAAGATCATTATCGATGTAACAGTTCTACAGTATTCTCCGCTTGGTGTGTGGAGGGGATGGTAGTTGGAACTTGATACTGTCCTCTATATAGTGCGTTGTGGCTGCAGCCGAGTCAGGACCAAGGACTGATTGTGACTTTGGAGAGTGGACATCAAAAGACTGACTTGAAAGCGTAAACATACAAGATTTTGAAAGTTCATTAACAGTGGTTCAAACATCAGGCTCCCTTTTACAGTTTTTCACACTTGATATTGGCTGCGAGCATGTTTTTAAGAAATAAAAGATTACTTCAAGACATGACTCTCTTTGCTTTATAAGAAAAAAAAAATTATTTCGTGTACCACTTACTTTTTGTAAAAAAGTAGGAATAAGATTGTTTTTCAAATACTTAACAGGAAATATACAGAGTTAGGTTATAAAAAAAAAAAAAAAATTATTCTCAATCTGGTAATGAAGAAAGTAGTGAAGAAATAGGAAGGTATAAACGCAGGTCCTAACCTTGAAATTAATTAGCATACCTTCTCAACGAAGAGACAAATTTATATTCTTAGGGGAAAACAAAAGTTGGAAGGGAATGTCACCTTCTGACTATCTAGCTTAGAGGAAGGAAATATACTTAATCATACAGCTGGGAAATTCTGATCTACAGGAAATTTGTTACGCGGCTATTTGGCAGAAACGAAATATTCTTTTTTTTTCAAGATTTAGAAATAGTATAAACAATATTTTATTTATCATGATTTCTCTCTCTCTCTCTCTCTCTCTCTCTCTCTCTCTCTCTCTCTCTCTCTCTCTCTCTCTCTCTCTCTCTCTCTGTCTCATCACTACATGATCGTAAACTCCATGATTACATTATTTATAAACTAAAGATGTTCAGAAAGCGTTGGTAGTAGTTCATAATTTGGAAGGAAATCCATACGATTTTCATTAAAGAAATATTGCACTTCATTTACTTATGATGCGTGTACGTTTATCAATTAGTCTCTTGTTCCTGATACGCCATGTGTAATTCATTACACAAATTGCGTGAAGAAATAATCATTTTTTTTTTTCAAGAAAATGCTGAAATGTTAGTTTTTTATCTGTAAATAAGAGACTGACTATATTTCAGGGTAACCTACTACCAGAGAATTGTAGTGTTTGGTACGGAATGCATTGGGAATTAATGAGTAGCACATAGGCATTCGGTACTTATCGTGCAGTAATATAGAACATGTTGGAGTGAAATCTTATTCTTTAGGACTTAGAATTCATACATCAATAGTAAATGTCACCGACTTAGCAGGGCAAGCTGGGCGATTTTAGGTATATTATAATCCTTGTCTTACTAACTAAAACACATTAAAATCTT
>NC_090726.1:111890659-111950659 GCF_036898095.1 Palaemon carinicauda | reverse complement strand
CTTTTTGTTTTGTTTCATTGTTGGTGTCGGCTACCCCCCAAAATTGGGGGTGGTGCCTTGGTATATGGATGGATGGATGGATATATATATTTATATATATATATGGATATATATATGTACATATATATACATATATATATCCATATATATATATATATATATATATATATATATATATATATATATATATATATATATATATATATATATCAACTGTCTATCGCTGAAGCATGCAATTAATATATTTTTCACTAAGTTGGAGAAGGATCAGAAAAATTAAGTTTTGTAAGAGCGGTTTTGTATTTGTATACCGCTTCAGGACCAAAGGGTACAAAATGTTGGGATGAGTTTCAAAATCACCTTTGCGACAGTAGTAAGAAAGAATATAATAACATAAAAATTACTACAAAGCTAATTCGCAAACTACAGCGAGTTTAAAAATTATAATTATTCAAATACATTGCTTACAAGCAATTCCTCTAGTTTGTACATTCCTGGGATACTGTTGATCAAATCCACACGGTTTTTCTTTATAATACATGATTCTGAAATATTACGCTTTGTTATGTCCTTTCGATACAGTATTTTTTTTCTTCATATGCTGAAATAAACTGCTTGTTTGGTTACCTGTTCGAACATTATATTCATGTTGTCTTAGTCTTGTTTCCAGATCTTTTTTCACTTTGCCCGATATATCTTTTATTACATTGATTACATGGGATTTCATAAACACATCCATTGTTTTGTACAGGTGAATTTTTTTATCAGCATATCATTCAAAGTACTATTCTTGAAAATAGCAATGACGATAAAAGTTTTCATTAATTTAGGAATTGTTATGAAATGATTATGGAAGGGTTGAATAAGATTTTTTATGTTAAAATCCGTTTTAGAGTCAGTTTCATAAAAAGTTTTCCTTGCTTTATAGAAAGCTGTGCGGGTAAAATTCTCCGGGTATTGTAAATTCCCTGTAATTTCCCGGATCTTCCCAAGATCTGCTTCAAGGAAATACCATCATTTTTGTCCTTGGATGATGATTGGAGTAATGATGAACGCAGGAGTCCACATTTGACAGTTTTCTATAAACATAAAGTTTAATACCTCTTATTATTTCTTAAAACTAACCCATCTAAAAAGGCCAACCTATTGAAAACAATATGTTAGTTTTAAGAAATTTTAGTTTTTAAATATTATGTTTATAGAAAACTGTCAAATGTGGACTCCTACGTTCATCATTACTCCAATCATCATTCAAGGACAAAAATGATGGTATTTTCATCTATGTTTTTAAGGGTACTGCGGGTCAGTTGCCCTGAATTCCTTGAAGCAGATCTTGGGAAGATCCGAGAAATTGCAGGTAATTTACAATATCCGGCGAATTCAATTTTTAATTTGATATGATCATATAGACTTTATTTTTCCTTAACTTAAAGAGTAAAATTGTGATGAAAACTTTATTGAAAAGAAAATGATGTTATCCAGCTTTGCTTAAATCACTTTCAGGACGTCTGTAGTAATGTTTAGTCATTATTTTCAATAAATTTTTTGTGGTGTTTTTGATAGAGCCATTTGAAGGTCATTTCATTTTACCTCGCAAGATTGTACGTCTGTTTGCTGCCCGACAAGAGCTAACCTCCGTCGCCTTCGGCATCTCTCTCTCTCTCTCTCTCTCTCTCTCTCTCTCTCTCTCTCTCTCTCTCTCTCTCTCTGTTGTCTGGGGTTTTCCGCTCTCACATCAGCTGAGGAACTTCTTATAGACTCAAAAGTGTATCTCTTCTCTCGTCATAGATTTTAGGGATTGATAAGGCGAAGCCATTCTATAAGCACATTGGTGATGATGATGGTATTATCATAAAGGTAATAATCATGGTTAAAGAGGCCACATTTATGCATTAGTAAGTACGTACCAGCTTTTGTGAAAGGAACCTTTCCATTAACCAATAGTTTAAACCATTCATCCATTTTGTGATTACGTTAAAGCGATGATGGAAGTAACTGAATATGTTAATCCTGATTTATTTAAAGACCAAATGTTTCACCCGATGCCTCTATGGATAATAACTTACAGATTAAGCATTGCGTTATGACGGACATTCGCAATGTACAGTATTTTTCAAAATTATATGAAAGAGTTCAATTGTATCCATGAAGTTAAAGTATAAAAGTGTCATAGGTAAGATCTAGATTTTATCATAATTATAAGAAAATTAATTCGAGTTTATTTATAGAAATAAGTTTCAGAACTCAAACTATGCATTGAAAACACTGAATGTAAGATTTATATCCGGTTATTGTACTGAATTAATATTATAAATAAAATCGTTTTTCTAAAAATTTGCAATTTTTGTAGCATTTTTTACAGAATGTTTAGACTATTTTCTGCATTAACTTTAAATTGATGTTAATGCAGTATATCGCATAATGGCAGTTTTCATAGTAGTATCTGCTTAACGTTTAATAAACTATAGGGCTAAACCCCATATACGTTGAAACATTGCAATTTCAACAACCGACGTGTAATAATTCAATCTTTCTGATATATTTTTTAAACAAAAATTGAAATCCTTGTTCCCAACTTTCAATTGCAACACGTCTGTCTCGTGACCTATATTCTACTTGGAAAAAATCTTGTCCGTCGTAAAGATTTCAATATATAAGTATAACCTTCCAACCATCCACAGTTTTTGCACGTATCCTTAACATCTTCAGAATCTACTCTTGAGACTCGGTTGCCATTCCAAGCTGCTGATAAAAAGTAACGTGAACTGGTGATGTTTGCTTACGTGACTTATCATAGGTTTCCTCAAGGCCTCCCACCCAACTTTAACTTCAACCAGCTCCACATTGTCGAAGTATTTCAATTGCTTATTGCGTACACTGTCATGCATCTAAGAATTTGTTGGAGAGAATGATCACCCACTCCCCCCCCCCCCCCCCCGCCCCCCACCCCGCCCCAAGCAACAGGAAATTTTCTTAAGTTATATGGTTTTCATTAGAATCTTACAGTTTGATGCATTTTCAATTGCATTTTCAATTTCCTTATCACATCTAGAATATTTGGAAAAGTCCGAAACATGTTGGTTTCTATCAATAATAGCTATCCAGATCAGCTCATAATCTCCTTCTAAATAATTTCAAGAGATGTCTTGTATAAGGGAAAACAGGCAGACTCCCAGACCAGACATAGTTGAATACAGAAAATTAACTTGAGGTATACTAAACAAATAAACCAGGTGTTTGTAGCAATGTCAATCTTGCAGATTCTTTATTCATATCTGAGAAACACATATATCAGCATAAAAAGTAAAATCAGCTTTATGCAGAGAGTTGTTGTACTAATGTTTGGCTTTTATAAAAAACACATGCACATTTATTCTTTTCTTTATATACTCTATATGCAATCTTTGTTTTGGTGTGTCGAGATAATCGAAATGAAACATTAGTTTTACATCCAGTTACTTTTGACATCAATAATTGAACATCTATTATTATTATTATTATTATTATTATTATTATTATTATTAGTATTATTATTAGTAGTAGTAGTAGTAGTAGTAGTAGTAGTAGTAGTAGTAGTAGAACCTAAGTTACAACCCTAGTTGAAAAAGCAGGATGTTATAAGCCCAAAAGCTTCAACAGGGAAAAATAGCCCAGAGAGGAAAGAAAATAAGAATATAAAATACTACAAAAGAAGTAATGAGCAATCAAAATAAAATATTTTAAGAACTGTAACAACATTAAAATAAGAAAGTTATGTCAGCCTGTTCAACATGAAAACATTCGCTTCAAGTTTGAAGTTTTGAAGCTCCATATGCCAATATTTTTTGGTTGCACATAACATACTGTACTCTCAACCACCTCTATGCATATTAGTGTTATATACACACACAGGTGATTATACATAATCACTGCTTACAATAATAAATAATTCACCATGAATTTGTTATATGCATTGGTGGATTTTTATTGGGAGAGGTCTGCGATGTTCACGCGATTTTTTTTTTATATATATATATTTTAATTCTCCTCAATCTCCGGATTTGATGATTTTCCGTATTTGAAATCTTGTGATTACAACGATTACTATAAAAAGTTTCTGAATTTATAGCAGTCGACTCTAAAACTGCGTTTTCAGATATTTTAACTCTACAATAAAGAAGAAAATATTCAAATTGTTTTCTTGAAGATAAAAATTGACTTTCGGAAAACTCGTTATTTTCAGTTGCTTACGGATATACATACGCAGAAATCTATTTGGATCATAGGCCTATTTTCAATAAAATTCTCAGGTAAAATTACATTTTTTACTAATTCCAAACCCGAGTACAACTCTTTTAAAGTAGCAATCTTGCTTTCATTGTTTTCTCTCTTTTTTTTTTTTCAAGAAAACACCTATTGATGAACTCTCCCTACCTAGTATGAATACCTCTCTTAGTTTCTTCCAAGGAAAGGCAGAAATTTACTTTCTCTAGAAGGAACGTATACATTTACCTAAACGAGAGTCCGTGAAAATGCCGCAGGCATGTTATTAGCAAATAAGAGAAGGCGTCTCTCTCAAGATAAAGCTCAAAACTCATTTTTCATGATGTAGACAAACACGCACATACACATAAGGTTTGCCATTAAAATACCAGTTAAATAAATATTACAACGTAAAACTTTGAAACCTACGTCCAAATTATAACGATATAAGTTATACGTGTATAATTGGATATATATATATATATATATATATATATATATATATATATATATATATATATAATATATATATATATATATATATATATATATATATATATATATATATATATATATATATATATATATATATATATATATATATATACATATATATATGTACATATATATATATATATATATATATATATATATATATATATATATATATATATATATATTTATATATATGGAAATCAATACAATATCATGCTCAAATAGAAATAAATTTCTACCTCATACCAAGATCGAACCCTAGCCCCTTCAAATGAAAAGCCAGGTCGCTTCAAGCCATGCCACCAGAGGCTCAAAAGAAGTCGGAACCTAACTGCTAACTGCAATTCACGATTTACTTGGCGAGACGTCAGTCTCTTACCAGCGAGTTTCCCCCGACTTCCTGGCCCACCAGGTGACAGAGTTGATAGCATTTAATTTGAATTACCCCTAATGAGTCAATATGGAGGAATATCAACACAATGTGGTGCTCAAATAAAAATAAATTTCATCCATATTGACTCATTAGGGGGTAATTAGAATTAAATGCTATCAATTGTGTCATCTGGTTGGCCGGGAAGTTAGGATAAACTCGCTGGTAAGAGGCTGGCGTCTCGCAAGGTAAATCCTGAATTGCAGTCAGCAGTTAGGTTCCGACTTCTTTTGAGCCTCTGGTGGCATGGTTGGAAGCGACCTGGCCTTCCTTTTGAAGGGGCTAGGGTTTGATCCCGGTATGAGGTAGAAATTTATTTCTATTTGAGCACGATATTGTGTTGATATTCATCCATATTGACTCATTAGGGGTAATTCGAATTAAATGCTATCAATTGTGTAACCTGGTGAGCTGGGAAGCCGGGGAAAACTCGCTGGTAAGAGACTGATGTCTCTCAAAGTAAATCCTGAATTAGAGTTGGCAGTTAGGTTCCGACTTCTTTTGAGCCTCTGGTGGCATGGTAGGAAGCGGCCTGGCCTTTCCTTTCAAGGGGCTAGAGTTCGATCTTGGTATGAGGTAGAAATTTATTTCTATTTGAGTAAGATATTGTGTTGATTTTTATACATATTGATTCATTAGGGGTAATTTGAATTTAATGTTTTCAATTGTGTTACTTGGTGGGCCAGGCAGTCAGGGAAAACTCGCTGGTAAGAGACTGATATCTCACCAAGTAAATCCTGAATTGGAGTTAGCAGTTAGGTCCCAACTTCTTTCGAGCGTTTCATGGCATGGTTGGAAGCGACCTGTCCTTTCATCTAAAGGGGCTAGGGTTCGATCCCGGTCTGAGTTAGAAATTTATTTTCTATTTGAGCACGATATTGTCTTGATTTTCATCCATACTGATTCATTAGGGGTAATTCGAATTAAATGCTATCAATTGTGCCACCTGGTGGGCCTGGATGTCGGGAAAAACTCGCTGGTAAGAGACTGATGTCTCGCCAAGTAAATCCTGAATTGCAGTTAGCAATTGGGTCCCGACTTCTTTTGAGCCTCTGTTGACATGGTTGGAAGCATCCTGGCCTTTCATTTAAAGGGGCTAGATTTCGATCCTGGCATGATATATATATATATATATATATATATATATATATATATATATATATATATATATATACATATATATATATATATATATATATATATATATATATATATATGATTAAAATAAACAGAATATCGTGTTCATATAGATCTAAGTTTCTACCTCACACGATGATTTTCATCATATATTGACTAATCAGAGATAATTCCTTGGAGGAAAAATATCTCAGGTTGCCCAGACCAAGGGGATTTAATTAAACCTCTTTGGTCCTGACCCGGATTAAGCAAAACCAGGCTAATTATCGGTCAAAATAACAGTTCTCGATTCCCAAGTTAATCTCCGTCACTGTACTGGAACTTGGAGCTGGTTCTATTCAGACCTTTGTTTATAGACGTTAACCCTTTTCTTGTGCTTTTTATTAGCGATCGCTACTTTCTGTGCAGAAAAATTAATGTTAAGCTTGCTGTTCAACTTATTGGTGAATCCGTTATAAACTCCTTGCAATATCGACTAGAAAATAACCTTGAGTTCATAGTATGCGAGGGAACAATAAAATTTCTTAGCATATTAAATGATTTATTTGATATCTATTGCAAAATAATCTAGTCTTGGTCGCCAGGGCAATAGCTGAAAAGTACCTGCAGGTACATTATTCCTGTGCAGGAAAACATCTTACAGCCACCACGCAAGCAAATAACAAAATGAAAAGTCGCTGAGCCTTCTTATACCTTATTCACATTATTGGCCAGTTGAAATCTAGATGATATATATATATATATATATATATATATATATATATATATATATATATATATATATATATATATATATATATATATATATATATATATATATATATATATATATATATATATATATATATATATATATATATATATATATATATATATATATATATATATAAGTAATTAAGTAATATTTAAACCATGTGACCTGAAATTTAGTATGGAAATGTGTACTGTATAATGTATACCCATAGGACGTTATTCACATTTTTGTATACACTACTTCAGAATGCATAACGGGTCCTTCGAATAATTATTTATATCCCAGAATCATCTCCACCACTGACAAGACCTTAAATTTCATTTCGGTAATGGATATTGATGAAGTGATAACAATATATGATATGTTGTTTTTTCATGTACTTTCATTGTATGTTATTTTGAATGCGAGTTTCCTGATAAAAATCTATCAAATGTTACGCTGTCATTCGTGCATACTTCATTGAATCAACCTTTAAAGAAGAGGTGGGTACTTACTACCTCAAACTACGTATAAAAAAAGCAGGACAGATTGGGCAAAGAAAGATTTATAGCTCTTTAATAGAAGTAGAATTTTCTAGTAAACTAAGCGGATATGCCTCAGTAAAGGTGAGCATCTGTAGTGACCAACAAATATTGGTACTAATAACTGAATGTGCATGGAAAAATAATAACTATCCTTCAAACTGAATAACTAGCTCTACTGATACAAGTCCTAAAGCATGGTTATCATGATGTTAACACCAGGAGTATGGAAAAGTTGTTTAATACCTACTACTGAGGTGCCTGCATGTGTGTATACTGTAGGTAACTTTGAATATTTGCTGAATATTTACTTGTTCTGTTGAATAGTATATGTGGAGTTTTGGTAAAGGATGAATATTAGTCATCTCCTTGGTATGTTTTTCTCTCAGTTTCTCATATCTTTCTTTTTTTATGTTATCGATTACGAATTTACCTTATGTATGCCCCATAATGCTAACATGTATTCCTGCAATGTTCATGTGTATGCTATTGTAATAGATTTTGCGTTTTTCCCAATATCCTTTTTTTTATTTAAGTCACGTGCGTAATTAATAATGAGTATGGAATATGTACACCTGTTACACTGAGATAAAAGAGCGAACCCTTCATAGGCACATTAGCAAACCCACCCCCCATACCCCCGGTCCATAAAAATGCTTACACGACCCCCACCAAAGGAAAAAAAAGTATGAGGAGTTTACTTTGAAATGACGGCCTGTAGAGAAGATTTTTTCATCCATATCTAATCATTCCTTCGTGCTGACTAACCCTTTCACATGCTTCCTTTAGTATTGCTGTAAGCAGACAAACTATGCATGTTTCTGTAGTATCAAAACTAAGTTTTGATTGGCCACCATTTTTAAAGATGTATGCCATTTGAAGTGGGTTTCCAAGCTTATTAGAAAGAATAGAAATGTGCCCTTGATACTTCAGCGTGAATGTAAAATCTGGAACTTAGTCAATATCCTCTAAATGGAATGGTCTCTTCAGTAAAAGGTGGAGTAAAAAGACCATGATATAAATTGAAGGAAGTATTTGAGTAGAAATTTCAGAATTTTCTTACTCCAGACTATTTCAGAATCGAGAAATATGAGTAAAAAGAGTGGAATTGACGCTAGAATTGTAAAATTCCTTGTAAAATATTATCGGAGTATGAAAAGGCCTCCCCCATAAACGCATTAGGCAAACAATAAGGATATAACACTTACAAATAAGTATATGTATACAATGAAATACCTGTAGTAGTAAAAAACGAAAACAAAGTATAACACGTTGACAACTTTCATGGTGTTAAATAAACTCGAACCTGAAAGAGAATACCGGTACGTATCATGTGATGATGCGGTGGTGCGGGTATGAAATTGTTCAAAGGTCGTGCACGCACCCTCTCTCGTTGCTTAGAATTTCGCTGATTACCGCAAACGTCTCCCTAAACATTATCCTGCCTGTGATGCCAGGACTTATATCATAAAATTCAGTCTTCATTCTACTATACGGTAAACTAAAGCATAATAGCATGCATAACTCAGAATCATAATTATGATTAAGATAAGCTTTCATTGTTATTATATGGTAGGAGACTCGGTCATTTTATTTCTGGAGTGAGGTTGGTCACAAAATGCACTGAACTGTGAGCAGTGAATAACAAATATTGTACATGGTGAAAAAATTCTGTGTCACCGCTTTGTTTCATGTACTGTACACTTAAGAAGTATATCAGTAGTGGTGAGTTGCATAGAACTAATGTTATAGTATTAAGAGATATCCTTAATTTATTTCAGAAATGGAATTCAATGTACATATGTAACGCATGCAATGAAAATATACAACGCATGCCGAGAGATTTATAGCGGAATGCAGTCTGTAAATGCGCTTGTTCCATTGAACTAATATCACATTTCAGTTTACACAGATGTTTTTACTTTGAATAATTTACACACGATGAAAAGTGTACCCGCCATCTACCAGTATCACGGGAGCGGTGACCAGTAAAATCTAACTTACCACCCTCCGTAAAATCCACCTCGAAAATTCTCCCTACAAAATTTCCACTCAACTAAATTTCCACCCCACCAAATTTTCTCTCTTTAAATTTTCACTACACCAAAATTACACCCTCCGCCCAACCAATACATTTCAATGTTATGATTTTTTGCTGTTTATTTTATTGTGAGTTGTTACCTATCTCTGCAATTAAAGATAATGATTTTGAAATATTATCAAAGTACACTGATAAAAATTTACAATTCTTCCAATTTATAATTTCACACTTTTTTTTCGATAGCAGCGTATTTTTTTCTTTTCTTTGCTGAGTATCTGCGCCTAATATATGTAACCTTTGCTTGTGCCATAGTTTCATTCTTGGGCAGGTCCCACACAATTTCCATAGATTAGTGTGAATCGGAGTAATAGAAGACTGAATAGCATCCGGAGTTCTTCACTTTGTCTCTCATGGCATTTATACCTCTTTGGCTCTCAATTCCTCATTAGGTAAAGCAAGTGAAGGACTACTAACGGTAGCAAGTATAACCGGCTTAATTGAATTATAGTCATTGTGAAAACGGAGACGACAATCATTGTAGAATTTTTCACAACGTCGATGGGTTCTTGTTTTAACACATTGTCTTTATGCTTCTCGTTTATGTAATTTTCTTTGTCACTTCATTTTACTTTCAAGGAAGAAATGTACGAGAGGGACATGGATGCAAAATAAATAAATAAATAGATAAACTTTCTATGACAATGATAAGAAAGCAACTTAAATTTAGATGGAATGCAATTTTTAGTGTATAGTTTCACTTAAAATATACAGTTTATTTTGAGAAAAATAATTGCTTAGCTCGTGTGATTATAGCTTTGTTTGCTTATTAGGGGGGGGGTTGAAAAGTGGTAGGGGGATGAAAATAGTGGAGAGAAAGTTTCTTGGAGTCGTAATTTTGTCACGGACATGGGTCGGGATCTTGAAAGGTGAAGGAACCACAAACGAGTCCAATGTATATATACACTGATGGATAGTTTGATTCTTAGGTTACAATATTCTGCAAAACGTTATTCATTACTTACCCAAGCAATATTAGAAAAATGATGGGTATTACATTGTATATGATAATAGAGAGTATATGATGTCAAATGTTGCATAAACAAGCATAAGCAAAATATATATAAAGTCATAGTGAAGATTTTCTCAAATGTTTCCCATGGGTGTAAGTGCCACATATATCTGTAAATTAGTAGCCGGTCATTAAAGAGATGTTGCATGTTTGTGCTTGAGGATTTATCAAAACAAGTTACAAGAAGTGCACTCGTGAAATTTATCCCAAATCTTACTACTTCATTTTCATTACCCTACTACTAGAGTCTTACGGCTAAGGAAGTAACCTTCCATTATCAATCGTAAAGAAATCAAAACAAAAAAATCAATAGAGTAGTAGTTGCTTCAAGCTAAGATGATGATTGGACGCTGCAGTTTCTGTCATGAATAATGGTATTAAAGCAAGAATAATGTCACATTATCGAGTCGACAATCACTTTGTTATCTACAAATCTAACACAAGTGACTCGTTCGGTCACTATCTCTTGTACTCAAATATTGGGAAAGATCAAGGAAGTAACAGATACAAAAGGACAGAGAAAATAATGCCATATCACGACTGAACTAAACATTCATTAACTGTATTCCCTCCTAATTCCCAGTTTTAACCAGTACTAATCCCGAAACATTACTAAAGTAATGTGTAATGATGGATAGAGAGAGGGTGGCCGCTAAATTTCTATCTAATCAAACTTACCGGGCTGTTTGATGATCCATTTTTTCACACACTGCTTACTTGAATCTTCAAAAAGTAATATCGGGTTTCTTCTTCGAAGCTTTTTAACCAGTGGGATATAAAATCGAGTCCTGTTAATTCTCAAAAGACAATCTACCATTCCATTTGAATTAGGCATAATACCGAACTGAAGGATCCTAGTCATTAGCTGTTTTTCGGAGAACCCAATAACTTGGCCAATTCAGTAAGGGAAGACGAGAAGAGGTATAGAAAAGAATGGCCAATTCTTTCCATATTCAACTCTCTCCTCATACACCTGACAAGACTGAGATTACCAAATAATTCCTCTTTGCTTAAACGATTTTCATCAATATAAAACGAAGTCAGATCCACTCTGATTTTGGGGAAACTTCCTCTTCGCTTAAAATCTGATTTTGGAATAACATACACGATTGCAATACTGGATTTTGTAACAAATAAGGAATAAATGTGTATGTGTGCGCGCACGCACTTGTGTATGTGTGTGAAGGATATTAGTTGGTGAAGAGTTGACATATGTGGAACTAATTTTCATATACCCCTTAACATACGTCTTTAGTGATACGGATAGCATAAAACATCCACTTATCTTTCATTTCATATTTGGAAGTTCGTAAAATTATACGGTAACGGAACATTATAAATGATATGATTAGCTGAATAGCTGTATTGCCGATGAATAAAGATTAAACTCTTCAATTTCCTAAAGGGATAAAGTAAATGTAAATTGTTTATTGTTTTTTCTCTCATCAATAAAGAAACCGTGCACTACAATCGAATTAAATGATATATATTGTTATTGTTATCATTAATACCGTAAATTTTAATATTGTTACTGATGCTCTAGTTGTTGTTATTATCAATATAAACAACGCAATAGTGATGCAGTCTTGAAATCTTGGCGTACATTTCGCTACTTATTCAAAAAAAAAAAAAAAAAAATGGACAGAGAGATGGGTACTTTTCCATAGGCTTAAATTGAAAGGAATGTGGTCAAGGGGAGGAAGACCTCGTTGGTCGACTTCAAGATACCCTTGATAAGGACAAAGTCCATCTTGCTTATTGTGAATACTCTGCCATCACATCAGTATCTCGGAATTGGGCGCTGGGTTGTATTTTTGGGCTCAAGCCATGTCGTCCTGATGGAAGTTCCTATAGGGTAGCTTCCTTGGGAATATTTGACTACGGTGATATTCCCAGAGAATTTACCTTAAGGTACCCAGAATTCTAACTCCTGGAGCGAATATCCCTAAATAAATGAACCAGGGATATCGCGAAATATCAGAGGACGTATTCTTGACACGCCACATAGCAATCTGCACCCCGAACAGAATTAACACTTCGAAGGGGTCAAGTGGCAAGAAAACGAAAAACGAGAAAGAAAGGAGAGCCGCTCGCAAGGTACCTCTCCTCTTGTTTCGTATGCGTGCATAGCGCCGCCGACGGCGCCATCTGCATTCCTTCTTGCGTAGCTCAACAACTCGGTGTTTTCCTTGTGTTATCTCGCGTTTCTTGGATTATTTTCAACATCATGAGGCTTTCTCCAACTTCTTCTGCCTCTGATAAGTTGAGTATTATCTCTTTTATGGATAAATGTAAGCTCTTGGTGATTTTAAGATAATTCGATAGCGATATTTTCGTTACAAGAGCTGTTGCCTACCGGAGGCGTCCTGGACGCTGTCGCTCGCCATGCATGAGTCATTTAGTTAGCCAGAGCGACGTTCCCGGCTGTTATGCTTTAATAATTTTAGCTATTTAGCTTTACATAGGAATTCTTTATATGATGCTATTAGTATTTTCGTTTTGGCAAATGATTTGCCGATCCTGGCCTACGCTAGACCTTGTAGCCTAGACGTTTGGCCCTAGTACTTTCCTGCATGATATTCAGATTTCCGAGTGTTTTTAAAATCTTATTGAAGCTTTAGGCAGTTTTATACATTTAAGATTTTGTTGATAGTATACGAGTGAGTTTCGGTGATTTAGGTAATCGATTCTCTTCGCACCTAGGCTAGTTGCCTATGGGGCCCTAGTATACTTTCTCACACTCCCCGGTTGCTCTCTTCTCCTCGGAGAATATTTGCAATCCCTTTTCTCTCTGTTTAAGCCTTGGGCTTAACTCTAATGGTTTATCTGAATTGACTTTAGATACAACTGGTGGGTGGTCTTTTTGTCCAATGTCACTTCGTCCGACGACACTTCGTCCACGTCTTTTTGTCCAATATCTTTTCGTCCGATGGACTTTTGGTCCAACGACACTTGGTCCAATTTCTAAAGAAAACAAGTGTTTTAAGGGATTGTTATTACCGTTTACTTTACTACTGTGTTAAAAGTTTATACTTTATTGACATTTATTATAAAGTAATAAGCTTGTTTTCTAATTACCCCATTAGTCTTGCTTAACATCTCCTTTCTCCTTCTCTCTCTTTAGTATGGTACTATGTATATAGTGTGCTGCAAGTTTAGTACTTCAGTTTCTGGATCTGGCCATTACGAAATGGCAAAGTTCATACAATCAACAAAGCTGAAAAGAAAAGTAGTAGATGAAAGTAATTACATCTACGATTTTCATTCAAGTAACACAAAACTTGGAAAAGAATACTGGTGTGAGAAGAGGCAGCTGTGTTCGGTGCGCATTCACACGGTTACGGAAGACAATGTACCAAAAATTATTTATTCTTCTGGTGAGCACCTTCATCCCGCAAATTTAGATGCATTGAATGCTAGAAAAGCAGTTGCTGAAATCAAGGAAGAAGCGATTGAAATCATGGTAGCAAGTTCGCGTAGCATATTATCGAGAAAGTTTACGGAGATAACTGAAAATACTTGCTCTCAGCTCCCTCGTGTGCAAGTACTTTCAAAGACTATTCAAAGGTGCCGACAAAAACATTCCGGATTTCCTGCTAATCCAGTGGCTAGACATGGATTTGAAATCACTGACGATTACGGTAAACTTGATAATGGCGAACAGTTTCTAAGATATGATTCAGGCATCGAGGATCATCAAAGAATTCTAATATTTGCATCAGAAAGAGCTCTCGAAGATATAGCATCATATTGTCATTGGGCATGTGATGGGACGTTCAAAATTGTGCCAGAACAGTGCTATCAACTATTTTGCATTCATGTACAAGTTAATGGTAGCAGTTTCCCACGGGTTTTTGCATTACTGCCGAATAAAACCAAGCAGACATATCAATCACTTTTCGAGCAATTTGAAATTATGCAACCTAATGTAGATCCAGTTGATCTCATGGCAGATTTTGAAGTAGCGATTCATAAGTCATTTAATTCATCATTCCCTAATTCATTTATCGTTGCATGTTTGTTTCATCTGGGGCAGTCCATATTTAGAAAAAATGTTGATCTAGGTCTCAAAGAAAAATATAACAAACACTGAATTTTGTCTTAGAATACGATGTTTTTCAGCATTAGCATTTCTCCCCACTGAAGATGTTGAAGAGGCATATGAGGAATTGATTGACGATAACGAAATACCTTCCGAATTAATTGCTTACTTTGATGTGACTTTCATGGGAGTAGTAAGAGGACGTGGTGCGAGACGAAGGAGAGATCTACCTATCTTCCCAATAGATGTATGGAATGTTAATGAGCGTATTCTTCAAGATTTACCCAGAACAAACAATGCTGCAGAGTTGTTTCATTCTGCTATAAAACGTTCAGCGGGTGGAGCTCATTTGTACATTTGGAAATTTATCGAAACCTTGAAGGAAGAAGAAGGATTTATTCAAGGTAAAATGACTCAAATACTCGAGGAGATCCGTCAAATTCTTGTTCCCAATATCAAAAAATCACCGACAGTCTCAAAAGATTGGTAACTGGATATGAGTCAACGAGGAAAACAGAGTTTCTGAAGAATGTGGCATATAATTTGCACCAATTTTAAATAATCTTTCCATTTTTTTAAAATAATTCATTATTTTACACTGTTAATATTAAAATTATCAACTTTTATTTACGTTTTTTTATTTTCACTTCAGATGTTATTTCTTAGATTTCTTACCTTGAATACTTAAAGATTCAGCTACGCTAAAAAAGTTATTATTCCGCAAAGGGTAGTTATGTTATGTTGAGCAGTTTTTCTTTAGTTCTATATTATGAACAAGAAGGGAGAAAGAGGTCTTTACAAGGTTTAATTATCTATTGGGGAAGTTATGGATTAAAGAGATTTAAAATTGGACCAAATGTCGTTGGACCAAAAGTCCATCGGACGAAAAGACATTGGACAAAAAGACGTGGACGAAGTGTCGTCGGGCGAAGAGACATCGGACGAAAAGTCGGTACACGGATACAACTATATTAGGGTGTCTCTGTTCTTTCCTGTTTCCAGTAAGTCTGGCTTCAGGAGGGGGCAGGACATCAGAGTTCATAGTCTGGGTCTGTTTCTTTCTAGCATTGTGATTGAGATTCCCTTGCTAGGCTTAGAGCAGACATAGGAGGCTTAGCCCCCTTAAACCACTTTCGAAGGTTTCTGTACGAGATGATTCCTTCTTTTTGTGATCTAGCAGACTAGTCCAGTGTTGTTGTTCTCGGTGTGGAGGATGAGAGCCTCCTTTTCTGTGAATAACAACGCCTACCTTGCTTTGGTTCCGATGGAGTTGGCAAGTACTGCCGGCCTCCCTCCTAGGATTCCCCCTAAGCTAAGATGAGTTTTCTTGGCTGCGGGGTGATTCTTTATTAGAGCAAGGTTGGCAGGACCCTCTTTCCCCCTTCCCCCTCTTTCCTTAGTGATGGCCTAGCCAATACATCTCTGTCCGTCATTCTACATCTGTACCTAGCATAGGTTAGGATGTGGAGTTGAGTCAGTCCCTTGCCGGCCGGCAGTGCGTGTCAGCCGGCAAAGGCCTTCTTCTTTTGAGTGCTCCGCAGACCTCCCTTGGTCTCTCATCCATGTTTGCCTGTAGAGCCAGATGGCACTGGACACGTAAGCCTGTATCTATATTCTCCCCTTCCTTATGTGCACTCTTTCTGGTTGCCGGGCTATGAGGCAGTACCGTCTCTTATCCCGGCATCCATCCTGTTTCTCTTCTAGTGTTTGTACCCTAGCCCGGCTGTCGGCCTGAGTGGCCGGCAGCCGGGCAGTTGGAAGTTCTCTGGTTCTTTTTGCTGCCAGCCAGCATTGGTAGTATACCCTTGCCGGCCGGCTATAGTAACACACCATAGTTCTGCCGGCCACTACGATTAGCGGCCGGCAGCCGGGTGCTATCATTGTTTAGTTGCCGGCCGGCAGCCCCTGCCGGCCGGCAATAGAAACACACCAAAGTTCTGCCGACCGCTACGATTGGCGGCCGGCAGCCGGGTGCTATCTTGTTTAGTTGCCGGCTGGCAGTCACTGCCGGCCGGCACACGTATTCGAGCCAGCGTTCTTCCACATAATAGTCTAAAAGTAGTATACTTTGTAACTAAGTTAAGGTATATGCCGGCCGGCACGTGCCGGCTGGCACATTATCTTATATATTGTAGCCAGTATTTTTCAGTATAGGATATACTGCATGGAGAAAACTATAGTATAGAATATTTTACAACACTAAGTTTTTCTAACACTCTTGTGTTGTCTTGTACAGCCCTTTGGTGAAACCATACAGATAAAGAAAGTGAGTTCTTTCTTTTCTACTATCCAGTATTTTAAAATTACTTATTTTGGTGTGAGCTACACCTATTTTCCTCTGGAAATTACTTATTGGTCACTCTAGTACAGAATAATCATATAATTTTATTATCTGGAAGGTTACAGCAATTGACTGGGCAGGTAATACAAGTGTTCGTCTTTCCTTCTTTCCTTTCTAGCTTAGTTACTTTAAGCTATGTATATCCAGTGATATATGGTTCACTTGATACTCATGGAATTTTCTTCTCTTTACAGGAGGACCATCCGAAGTGTGGAAGTGTATTCTGCAACTTCCGCAGCAAGAACTTCTGCGGACATGACTTGTGTAGGAGGCATGCAGCATGCGCAGTCTCCAAAGGTGAACTCCGGTATTGGGACCCGCAGGTATATACCATATGCACAAACCTGATTACCGAGGCATTTGACTCCCCTAAGATGGCGGAGTCAAGGGACGCAGCAAGGGAGAAGCTCCGTACCTGTGTAAGGGGCTTTCAAAAGAACACTTCTGGTCCCTATCTTCTAAGGCATCAGCGGATGCAGTGATTCCCCAGCCTCAAGCGGAGATGCCGTTGGTTCAGATCCCGGTGGTTCAGATCCCGGTGGATGCTGAAGTCGCGACGCCCTGCAAGACATCCAACGGGACGATAGGATGTCGGAGGTGTCCGAGTACACGGAAAAAGACCTTCTGGCAGAAGACCAGGAAGAGGAGCTGACCCAGGCTCCAGACAAGGAGGAGGAATTCGACGAGGAGTCGGCTACCCCGGTTCAGGCCCCTGAACCTGTTCCCTCAACATCGTCCTCTCTCCCAGAAGATCTGGGAAAGACCCTTTCTTCCATCGTTGGGATGATCCAACAGATGCAGAAGGAAAATAATGAGAAGGCTGTTGCAATGAAGTTAGAGATGCGAAGACTTGCAGCATCACGTGGGCCCCAGAAGAAGCTCGGCGTGAAGGACCTTCCCTTATGCTCGGATGCCAACCCTTGGAGGTATGCCGAGCACATGCCTATGACGACGGGAAAGATCGTCATCTCGGAGAAATTGGGCTCAGTTCCCCTTGAGGAGGTGGAATTCTGGCCCAGCAAGGAGTCGTACCCGGACTGCTATGTCCGCCTAAGGAAGGAACCAGCCTCAAAGGAAGAAACGGAGCCGAAAGAGTTCATAGTTTTTGACCATGCTAAGGCTCAAGCCTTGATGTCAAGCTCGATGAAAGAGAGGGGCTTCACAAACTCAAATGTACCCGCTTTGAGTAAGAAGCACCCTTCCTTTGTGTCCTCTCCTTCTAGAGTCTTCCCCTTTATGCAGAAACGGTTTACGGCCGTGCTGAAAGCGGTCGAGGCGGGTAAGCCATGCCCCTCCTTGGAGGAGTGTAAACCCCTATCCTTGGCCTTACCCATGGACCAGAAAGACTGGAAGGACGTCCATCTTACCTTCTCAGTCGGGAAGTTGGAGGCCGATATTGCCGGACGTCAGTTCGGTGAAAACCTCCCGAAGCTGTCTGACTTTCTTTTGCGCAGGGAGCTTGAGACAAAAGAAAGACTTGCTGCCTCAATGTCACTGCAAACGACTCTGGAGACAATGGCAAGTGACCCCAAAACCCATGAAATGTTTATGGTAGTGGCTAAGACACATCTAGCCACAGTGACGAAGGACCTTTACAGCTTCGTCAAAGCTAGGAGGGCGTGTAGGGAGTTCGTGTTCGCCTCGGCTGCGGTGAGTTACGAGCCAATGAAACTAATCTCCTCCTGCATTTGGGGCAAAGACCTCTTCCCTAGTGAAGCGGTCAAGGAGGTAGTGGATAAGGCCACCTCGGAGAATTGAAACCTTCTCCAGAAGTGGGGCCTATCTCTTAAGAGAAAGTCTTCCCCGGATGAGGGTCCCCAACCAAAGAGGAAGACTAAGAAGCCTAGGCTACCCTCTCGGCCAGCCAAGCCATTCAGACAGCAGCAACAACAACTTCTTTTGCCTACAGTGCCCCAGATGGTGGCACAAACCCCGGCCACATACAAGTGGGTACCCCAAGCCGTGACTACTCAGTCTCCGGCATTTAGCCCAGCGTTCGAAGGGCAGTCTACTACCTTTCGAGCAAGAGCTAGAGGATCAGCCAGAGGTTCGTCTAGACGCCCCTCAAGGGGAAAGGGATTTAGGGGTGGTCGTGGTCAAGGAGGCAAGACCTCAGGTCAACAGCAGCCAAAGTGAAATGATACCGGTAGGAGGGAGACTTCAGATTTTTCAGGATCGTTGGACCTTCGATCCCTGGGCCCACAGCCTACTTAAGAACGGACTGGGTTGGAGCTGGTACAGCACTCCTCCCCCGTGCCCACGATTTTTCCAACACTCCACCCCCGTTCTGGAGGAGTACATTCGAGAACTCTTTTAGAAAAGAGTAATCCGAAGGGTAAAGTCCATCAAATTCCAAGGTAGGCTGTTTTGTGTTCCCAAGAAGGACTCGGAAAAACTCAGAGTCATTCTGGACTTGTCGCCACTCAACAAGTTCATAGTGAACTGCAAGTTCAAGATGCTAACACTGCAACACATCAGGACCTTACTGCCCAAGCGGGCGTTTACCGTCTCCATAGACTTGTCAGACGCTTATTGGCACATTCCAATCAATCGTCAACTCTCCCCCTACCTAGGGTTCAAGCTACATCAAAGACTCTACGCCTTCAGAGCCATGCCATTCGGGCTAAACATAGCCCAAGGATCTTCACGAAGCTTGCGAGCGCAGCTCACAAACAATTACGCCTAAAAGGAATCCGGGTAGTAGCCTACCTGGACGACTGGCTGGTGTGGGCAGCATCCAAGACAGTGTTTGCAAGCTTCCCTACAGGTGATCCAGTTCCTAGAACATCTAGGCTTCAAGATCAACAGAAAAAAGTCTCGGCTTTCTCCATCTCAAAAGTTCCAGTGGCTGGGAATCCACTGGGACTTAGTGTCACACCAACTCTCCATCCCTGCGAAGAAGAGAAAGGAGATAGCAGGTTCTGTCAAGAGACTTCTGGATTCCGAAAGAATATCAAGACGCAAACAGGAGAGAGTGCTGGGTTCTCTCCAGTTTGCCTCAGTAACAGACCTAGTGCTAAAAGCACAGCTAAAGGATGCAACCGGAGTTTGGAGAAATTATGCATCAAATGCGCGAAGAGATCTGATAAGGCCAGTACCGCCTCGTCTACGTACGCTTTTCAGGCCTTGGTCCCAAGTCAAGCAGCTGAAGAAGTCGGTGCTTCTCCTGCCACCTCCCCCCTCTATGACTATTCACACAGATGCCTCGAAGGAGGGATGGGGAGGTCATTCTCATCGGAAGAAGGCCCAAGGAACCTGGTCCAATCTATTCAAGAAATTTCACAAACTTTCTGGAAGCTATGGCAGTACTCCTTACCTTGAAGAAAGTCTCCCCTCGTCGCTCGATCCCCATAAGGTTGGTACTAGACAGCGAGGTGATAGTGAGATACTTGAATCGACAAGGATCGAGGTCACCGTCACTCAACCAAGTGATGTTGGCCATCTTTCGGCTAGCGGAAAAGAAGAAATAGTACCTGTCAGCAGTTCACCTTCAAGGAGTCCGCAACGTGACAGCGGACGCTCTATCCAGGTTCACACTGATATAGTCGGAATGGTCCCTAGACGCAGGATCATTCTCCTTCATCTTGAGTCAAGTCCCAGAACTGCAGATAGACCTCTTTGCGACGAAAGACAACAAGAAGTTACCCCTTTATGTGTCCCCGTACGAGGATCCCTTAGCGGAAGCAGTGGACGCGTTGTCCCTCGACTGGAACAGATGGTCCAGGATTTACCTGTTCCCTCCTCACAACCTTCTATTGAGGGTCCTCGACAAACTGAGATCTTTCAAGGGAGTAGCGGCAATAGTGGATCACAAGTGGCCGAACAGCGTATGGTTTCCTCTGGCATTAGAACTACGGCTGAAGTGTCTACCGTTACCAGATCCAGTCTTGACCCAGCGAGTTCAGAAGTCGACTGTCTGCGCTTCATCACTGAATACTCGGAACCTGCAGCTCATGATTTTCTCTCCCTAGCAGTGAGAAAACGTTTCGGGATCTCGAAAGACAGTATAGACTTTCTAGAGGAATATAAGTGCAAATCCACCAGAAGACAATATGAGTCATCATGGAGGAAATGGGTGGACTTCTGCTTATCTTTCTTCATCCACCTCCATGGTCAAGGCTTAGCAGCCAACACAATATCACTGTGTAAATCTGCTTTGACAAGACCCATTTTATATGCCTTCCAGGTCGACCTCTCTAACGACATTTTTAACAAAATTCCGAAGGCCTGTGCTAGGCTCAGACCATCAGCACCTCCGAAGCCCATTTCATGGTCTCTGGATAAAGTTCTTAATTACGCTTCGCTGATGAACAATGAGGAGTGTGCTTTAAAGGATTTGACCCAAAAAGTTATTTTTCTGTTTGCACTCGCGTTGGGGGCCAGGGTTAGTGAAATAGTAGCCCTCTCGAGAGAGGAAGGTCGTGTTCAGTTCTTGGATGGGGGAGAACTGAACCTGTTTCCGGATCCTACGTTTCTCGCTAAGAACGAGCTGCCCACCAACAGATGGGGTCCCTGGAGAATCTGCCCTCTGAAATAAGATGCATCTCTA
Source organism: Palaemon carinicauda (assembly GCF_036898095.1). Taxonomy (NCBI): domain Eukaryota; kingdom Metazoa; phylum Arthropoda; class Malacostraca; order Decapoda; family Palaemonidae; genus Palaemon; species Palaemon carinicauda. The sequence continues at coordinate 111,929,038 of NC_090726.1, read as the reverse complement.
TGTCCAGTGGAATGCCTAAAGGTCTATCTTCGTAGAACTTCAGACTTTATGGGAGGTCAACTGTTCAGGGGAGAAACATCAGGCTCAAATTTATCTCTGAAACAACTAAGGGCGAAAATCACCTATTTTATTCGCAGAGCGGATCCAGACAGTACACCCGCAGGTCACGATCCGAGGAAAGTTGCCTCATCCTTAAATTTCTTCAATAGTATGGATTTCAAACATCTTCGCTCATACACTGGCTGGAAGTCTTCCAGAGTTTTCTTTCGTCATTATGCGAAGCAAGTGGAGCAACTGAAGAGGTCTGTGGTATCAGTGGGTGGTGTCGTTAAACCTGCTGTTTAACTCTGCGAGGAACAGTGAAATTAATTGGGACGATTAATTCTGGGGTGGGTGTGTAGTTACGGACTGTTCTACAGACTAAGTGTTAGGGCACTAGGGTGCCCACATTGACTGTTCCATATTCAAAGGTGAACCTAGCATAAGTGCAGACATGTGTGCCAAGCGTTTCCAACGCTAATGTGACTGAATAGTAATACAGACTTTTATGATTTTGATACCTCGGTATTTTAAAAGTGGCGCTAATGTTTTTTCTTTCAGATAAACAAATTTTTTCTGTTTACTATGATGCTTATGCTTATTTGTTGGTTATCCTCCTCTTATATATGTATAATTGTTGTTTAAACTGTTTTATTTTTTTATTGATGGTCAATAAACTAGTTCTTGTGAACCTTGCGTCTCTTTCGCCTGTGTCATTTTACTAGAAATGGTTTAGCATTACATTTACTATGTATACTTTATCATGGATAATTCTAATAGATTGTTCCTTTATGCAAGCATCTTTCATTGGTTTATGCTTTCCCCTAGCGGGAGGACTTCATGCCCTAAGGGGACGGTAGCGGATGTGTAAATTTTCTTCCTACCCGGATATAAACCTTTGTACAATCCAGTAATCGAACGGGGAACTGGTCAGTATTTCATATCGACTCAGTGGTTTTTTTACAAACTATGCTTTACATGATATAGAGTGAGACCACTATATTGGCTTGTCTGTTATTCATACATAGGTATATGTACTCTTCGAGACTTTTCCAGAGTCTAGTACGACTCTTCCCTGTATGGGGCAGGAAGCACTAACATAGTCTATGGTTAGATGAAAAGATGTATGACGGTAACATCTTAGGTCTCTAGGTCTAGTTTGACCGGGAAATACCTTCTTGAGAGTACGGCACGTTTTGAGAATCCACAGATACAGTAATGCTCTGGTATACTTCCATCAGGACAACATGGTTTGAGCCCAAAAAACGGATTTTGAGCGAAGCGAAAAATCTATTTTTGGGTGAGATGGCCATGTCGTCCTGATGGACCCGCCCTTCCTTTTTTCTCTAAAAAGGGCTATAAGACCCCTCCCTACATACAGTATCTGTAGCACCTCGTGTATCGCTACAAGGAATACAGATGGCGCCGTTGGCGGCGCTATGCACACATACGAAACGAGAGGAGAGGTACCTTGCGAGCGGCTCTCCTTTCTTTCTCTTTTTTCGTTTTCTTGCCATTTGACCCCTTCGAAGTGTTAATTCTGTTCGGGGTGCAGATTGCTATGTGGCGTGTCAGGAATATGTCCTCTGATATTTCGCGATATCCCTGGTTCATTTATTTAGGGATATTCGCTCCAGGAGTTAGAATTCTGGGTACCTTAAGCTAAATTCTCTGGGAATATCGCCGTAGTCAAATATACCCTAGGAAGCTACCCTATAGGAACTTCCATCAGGACGACATGGCCATCTCACCCAAAAATAGATTTTTCGCTTCGCTCAAAATCCGTTTTATAATACAGAAAACTCCGGTAGAAAACATTATATCTTTTGACCCATTGGGGATGCAGCCAGAAGATCATTTGGTATACTTTACTGATTTTCTACGAAGGTATTCTTCCATGGAGTGTTTCATAAATAATATGGGAGGGCGAAATTACAATTCAGCTTTGTGCGCATTCTTCTGCCTATTCTTTACGCATAGCGTAAGTAAATGGAGTTTGAGCCGTCCTTAGTAAAATCAGGGAGCATTTATCCACCACCGACTTAAAGGAAAATGACGTTTTTATACTATCTTCTCCATTTAAATTCAAGACCATGTATGTACAGTACATCTGGAAATATACAAAACCTGAATTTTCAATAAAGATTTGCCAAGTACTAAAGAAACGTAATTAAAAAAGTTCTCCTACCGCTTTTAAGCGTGCAAATGTTAGGGTTTCAAATGAATGATTTTAGGGTCAGATTTTTTCCCCACTAAATGCTATGTCTTTATCCACGAAATGTTATTTTGCATGTATGCTTCGTATAATAAAAGAAACTAAGTTGAAATACGTTTTTTATTACCCATACATGTCAATGGAAGTGATTATTACCCATATATGTTAATTTAAGCGAAAGGCCTTAAATCAAATGGACTGCAAGATGAGAGAGAGAGAGAGAGAGAGAGAGAGAGAGAGAGAGAGAGAGAGAGAGAGATAACGGGGGGGGGGGCGTGTGAACTCGTTTGCATCAATTGGCACACAAGAGTGTGTGTCTTAGGATTAAAAAAAAATGCACTGAGAGATGGGTACTTTTCCATAGGCTTAAATTGAAAGGAATGTGGTCAGGGGGGAGGAGGGCCTCGTCTGCATGCAAATGTGTGTCTTATAATAAAAAAGAAAAAAAAAAAAACTGCGTGGTCGGTAGAAACAATGTCACTGTCTAGGGGCATGCGTCATCCAAATATAGAACTCCACGCCTGCCGGTGACCACACACAGAAAACGCCCCCTGGGGGGGGGGGGAGAAGTAGGGAGGGGGGAGAAGTAGGGAGGGGGAAGAAGGGGGGGGGGGGTTGGGAGGGATTGTTTGTAAACATAACCTTACGTTTAAATCCCGAAACTGAGTCGCTCCGACAGACACATACCAGACGAACTGAGCAAACGGGAAAGACCAATGCTGACAATACCCCCAAAAAGTGAGCAATCCTGATAGTACCCCCAAAAAATGAGCATCTGAGGCATATTTCCTACTACATATATATATATATATATATATATATATATATATATATATATATATATATATATATATATATACAGTATATATATACATATATATACATATATATATATATGTATATATATGTGTATATATATATATATATATATATATATATATATATATATATATATATATATATATATATATAAATCAACATATATACATATATATATATATATATATATATATATATATATATATATATATATATATGTGTGTGTGTGTGTGTGTGTGTATATATATATACTGTTTATATATATATATATATATATATATATATATATATATATATATATATATATATATATATATATATATATATGCATGTGTGCATATTATAATTCTTTTCTATATTCATGTAATCTTATATATATATATATATATATATATATATATATATATATATATATATATATATATATATATATATATATATATATATATATATATATTTATGATAAATTTTGCACATTTTTACGTGTTTTTTCATATTCAAATAAGCCATATATATTTTTGATATATTAATGTCTGGATTCTCTTAACAACCTCGGGATCACAGACCCAGGCGAAATCTCACAAAGACAAGAGCTTGTTCGTGGCCAAGTGGGTTAAGTCACTGTCTATATAAGCTTGCCGACCAGGGTTCGATTCCCGGCCGGAGCCAAGCTCTTGTCTTTGTGAGATTTCGCCTGGGTCTGTGATCCCGAGGTTGTTAAGAGAATCCAGACATTAATATATCAAAAATATATATGGCTTATTTGAATATATATATATATATATGTATATATGTATATATACATATATATACATATATATACATATATATATATATATATATATATATATATATATATATATAAGGAATATATATTCATTAATGAAAGATGTCTGCAAACCACTGCATCGTCAGTTGTAAATACTATAATATTCATGACATTTGTAAATAATTATTAATATTAATGAAGCAAGATTGTAAGCAATTATAAGTTTTAATGAAGCAAGATACCGTACATGCTATTTGCTTCTATATACATTTGTTGTTTGCATACGAAAACACTTGGACTACGGTAAAATAGTTACATTTCAAAGCTCTCTGTGGATTAGATTGAACACAGCTCGTGTTAATCTCACAACTGTTGTTACTGATTTTTTGCCTAAGGCAGACAGCTGTGTTGTTATCATGAGTTCAGTCAAATCATATTAAAACCACCTTCCAGAGAAGTAAGTGTTCGATTCGTGTATGGATTTGTTGCTGTTATTGTTCTCGAAATTGAAAATTATTTATAAACAGGTCATAAAACCTTCAAGAATTTTACATGAAAAGTGCCATAAAAAATGTATAAATGAGACAGTAAATGATTAGCAATAACACTAGCTCCGTAAGTATCTTTGGTCCCAAGACCATTTTTACCAGTCAATGGGGGAGGGGCCGCTAAACGGTTAAGTGAAGCTCTGCGTCAGGCCATCTCCAGTAGTATTAATCCTCCTAGGGTAATTCGAATAAAAGTTGTTTATTGGGTCACTTGGTGGGTCGGGAAGTCGCGTAAAACTCACTGGTATGTAAGACAGTGGTCTCACCCGGTAAATCCCAAAATGTAGTGTAAATATATTCTTTTATTATAAATGCTTGTGGCTGGGCAAAAACTCGAACCTACTGTATGTCTCTGAGTCGAAACAATGCCAGCAATAACTCTTGCCAACTGAACTGTCAAGAGAAATATAAGTTCATTTCAAATCCACTGTACATATTTCTGTCAAAATCAGGAATCTGTTCTTAGACTTATAATCAACCCATCTTGATCATGATAGCTGATTAACAAGTTTGTAACACGTGATAATTTTATGATGACTATATATCACTTATACATGTGACTTAGATGTAAATATGAACTGCAATGACATTTGATATCGAATTCTACCTTTGAGAATATACAATTTCAAGTGGATACATATTCCAAAAGGTAGATATATATATATATATATATATATATATATATATATATATATATATATATATATATATGTGTGTGTGTGTGTGTGTGTGTTTGTTTGTAAATATGTATGTATCTTACACCAAGAAGATAATCAAATATACTTCATGAAACTTTCCATGAAGAAAAGGTATCCAAACCAAAAATATCGATGAAGTAATGAAGTCATCGCATGATACAAAAGGTGCATGTCAAAGTGTTCAAGCGTCACAACATGCTAAACTAAGGTCCTGATTTATGTCAACAACAATGCTTTCCACGACGTCTGAAGACTCTGCAACCATGTCTGCTAACTTCCAAGTACAAAGAGACACCCGAAAAAAAAAAATAAAAACTGTTCACAACTAGCTGAAGAAAAGTCTCAAATTTGGCATGTACTTGTATTGGGGTATCCCCTTCTCTCTCTCTCTCTCTCTCTCTCTCTCTCTCTCTCTCTCTCTCTCTCTCTCTCTCTCTCTCTCTCTCTCTCTCTCTCTCTCTTAGGTATGTTTTAAACAATCAGTAACAAAAACAATCTTTCTTCAGTACTAGTAAAATTCTAAATCTAAGCATGGCATCGTCTTTGTTTCAGTGAGAATGTGTAACCAAGTACAGATGAATTATGTTATGTTAATAAGACAACCTGCATAGCCTTCTGCCAGTACAAAAGAGGGTCACATTTAAATAGGTCAGTATATCAAAATGATCATTCCTTGAACCGACAGCAAAACTTTCATCCAGATTTGATAGAGCCATGTAGGATTAACATAGGCTTAATTGGTATGGACGATGAATTACTAGTAAAGATATCAATGTTGAAATAACCTTTAAAATATTGTAGAGTATGCATAGAAAACAATACTGCAGAAGTGCAGAATAATTTTTTACAAATTATCTTCATGACGAATAAAATCAACAGGATAACCTAATTTAATATAACTTTTTAACACCCTTCGAGCTCTCCATTCTTAAAAATAGAAATTTTCATTTAGGTAACGACCTGATTGTTGTAATAATCGTTTCTATGTTTTCCAATGCTTATTTTTTCACAAAGTCAGTACAGGAAAGACAGGAGAGTCGTTTGAATTTTTGTGAGCATTTGTCGCTTTAGTAGGGCGCGTCGACAACAGATGGCGTTGATATATTGTGTGCTTGTCGTCTGCTACTTTCTTACTCAAGTCAGTGTTGCCAGATGAAAATATTTCACCAGCGTTTATTTTCAAACTATGATGCGTGCTTTTTATCAGGTTTGATACAGATATAAGCTACACCATGAATAAAACCAAATTTAACATTGAAAAAATGTACAAATGGTTTTTCTATTTTATTTAAGCTCATGATTATGTCGTATTTCTAACCTTCTCAGGGAAATTTGGGATCTCACAATCTGGTAAAACTAACCCAAGTCTTCAAAACAATGTAACCATGCCAATGATGCCATCGCCATTTGTAAAACAAGAAACATATGGTTTCATTGTAGTGTATTACATGGCAATGTAGCCGGGGGTTTTAACTACTTTTTCTTATAGGAAAAATTTCGCTCCCTTCGAAAATAACACTCGTTCCCGTTGCAAATGAATAGTTTCAGAAATATATATATACATCTATATCTTCCGATAATGGGGGACCCCCAGTGGGAACTCGGGGTTTTGGGTGGGGAAAACATACTGGGGAACCGATATATAAACGTAAATCAATCCTTTTCTTCTCTATACATTTCCTTCTTGTATGTATTATAACCGTAGGAAAATACAAATCAGTATAACTGCATATATTTGGGAGGAGCCGTTTCAAAGGTTATTTCTTGTAGTAATACAGTAACCAGTGCTGCCAACGCCTGATGTAGATTAAATGTTAGCATTCCATTCCTGATGTAGATCAAATGTTAGCATTCCATGCTAACATTAGCACCCATTTGTACGTTCGTTCGTTCGCACCAGTTTCCAACCTGCGCTTATATAACCCCCCTGCGCAAGAGTTTCCCCTCCCAAATTACTCTTTTTATTACCGTATTTTTGGGCTCAAGCCATGTCGTCCTGATGGAAGTTCCTCTAAGGTAGAGTTTTTTGGTCTGAGTCTGTGTTTGTCTGGCTTGGGGTAGAGTCTCCCTCGCTTGCCGGACACAGACGTAGGAGGCTTAGCCTCCTTCGGTCACTCTGGGAGGTTTCTGTACAATATGATTCCTTCTTTCGGTGACCCATCAGACTTGTCCCTGTTGCTGTGCCGGGTGTAAGGTTGAGCTCCCTTTCCCCGGCATAGCAACTCCTTCCTTGCTTTGGTTTGCTGGGAGGCGGCAAGTATTGCCGGCCTCCCTCCCCGGATCCCCCTTAGGCTGAGATGAGCTTTCTTGGCGGTGGGTGATCCTTAACTAATGCAAGGTTGGGCAGGACCCTCTTGTCCCTTTCCCCTCTTCCTTCCGTAATGTTTCATTACTGTCTGCCTTTCTACATCTGTACCTAGCATAGGTTGGATGTGGAGCTGGCTTGGTCCGTTGCCGGCCGGCAAAGGTCCTCTGTTCTCGAGTGCTGCCCGGTCCTCCCTTGGTCCCTAAACCACGCCTGGCTGTAGTGCAGCCGGCTGTGGTCAGGAAGCTTGAATTAGATTCTCCCCTTCCTGTCGGCACTCTTTCGGTTTGTCGGGCAGTGAGGTAGTATATCCTCTTAGCCCGGCATCCATTCTGTTTTCTTCTTATGTGTTGTACCTTTCCGACTGCCGGCCTACGTGGCCGGCAGCCGGGCAGTCGGAGTTCTCTGGTTCTCTGCTGCTGGTTGGCGTCAGTTGTTGACCTTTGCCGGCCGGCTATTGTCTCGCCCTTGTCTGCCGGTCGCTATGAGCAGTGGCTGGCAGCTGGGTGCTGCCTTGTGTAGCTGCTGGCCGGCAATCATTGCTGGCCGACTTTGGCTGTTGTCGATCGGCAGTTACTGCCGGCCGGCGCATGCATTGGAACCAGCGTTCTGCCGTCTTTTAGCTGTCAAGTCGTATACTTTAAAGCTATTTATAGTGTGCGCCAGCCGACTAGTGCCGGCCGGCGCACTATCTTCTATACTGTACGAGTATTCTTCAGTATAGCATATACTGTAGGAAGAAAACTATAGTATAGTATTGGTACAACACTGTCTTTTCTAACACGATTGTGTTGTCTTGCACGACCCGTTGCTGTTGGCCTTACAGATAAGAAAGTGAGTTCTTTCTTGTCTACTATCCGGTATTTTAAAATCATTCCTTAGGTGGGAGCTACACCTATTTCCTTGGGAAATTTTCCATTGGTTAATCTAGCATAGATTAACCATACGATTTTAATATCTGGAAGGCTACAACAATTGGTTGTGCGGGAAATACAAGGATGTGTCTTTCCTTTCCGATTTGTTATGCTACTGTGCATATCCAGTGATACGTAGTTCACTTGATACTCATGGAAATTTCTTCTCTTTACAGGAGGACCATCCGTAGTGCGGATGTGTTTTCTGCAACGTCCGCAGTAGGACTTCTGCGGACATGGGTTTTGTAGGAGGCGTGCGGCATGCGCTGTCTCCACGGATGTTCTCCGGTATTGGGTCCCTCAGGTATGTTTCGTATGCACTAACCTATTTATTGAGGCTTTTGCTTTTCGCTTCGCTCAAAATCCGTTTTTGTCTCCCCTAGAACGGTGGATTCAAGGGATATAGCTAGGGAGAAGCTTCGTACCTGGGTGAGGGGCTTTCAGAAGATCACCTCTGGACCTTATCTTCCAAGTGAGAAGATGAGGGCTTCCTTTTCCCTAGGGCATCAACTGTTACAGTGATTCCCCAGCCTCAAGAGGAGGTCCCCCTAATTTAGATCCCGGTGGATGCTGAAGTCGCGGTCGCCTTGCTTAGCATCCAGTTGGACGACAGGATGTCAGACGCGTCCGAATGTCTGGAGGAAGACCTCCTGGCAGAAGGCCAGGATGAAGTTCGAGCTCCGGACAAGGTAGCGGTAGAGGCCGAGAGATGTCGGCTGCTCCGGTTCAGGTCCTTGAACCTGCTCCCTCAACATCGTCTGCTCTCTCAGTAGAGCAGGCCCTCCCCTCCATTGTTGGCTTGATCCGACAAAGGCAGAGGGAGAAGAATGGGAAGGCAGCTGCATTGTAACTGCAGGGGCATATCCGGACTGCTATGTCCGGTTGAGGGAGGTACCAGCTTCAAAGGAAGAGACAGAGCCGGAGGAGGTCGTAGTGATAGACCATGCTAGGCTCATGCTTTGCTTTCATCTTCGATGAAAGAGAGGGGCTTCATGAACTCAAAGGTAGCTGTATTTGAGTAAGAGGCTCCCTTCCTTTGTGTCCTCTCCTGCCAGAGCCTTCTCCCCTTTTGCTGAAAGGGTTTGCGGCGGTTTTGAAAACAGTCGAGGCTGGCAAGCCTTTCCCCTCCCTGGAGGAGTGTAAACCCTTGTTGCTGGCCTTTAGAAAGGAAGATTAAGTAAGCAATACAAGGACTGGAAGGACGTCCATCTTACCTTCTCAGTCCAGATGTTGGAGGCGGATTTTGCCGGATGTCGGTTCGGCGAGATCCTCTCTAAGCTGTCCGGCTTTCTTTTGCGGAGAGAACTCATGACAAAAGAAAGACTGGCTGCCTCTTTGTCTCTTCAGTCCACTTTTGAGACGATGACAAGTGACCCCAAGGTCCATGAAATGTTCATGTTTGCGATCAAGACTCATCTGGTGACTGTGACAAAGGATCTTTACAGCTCCGTCAGGGCGAAGAGAGCCTGTAGGGAGTTCGTGTTCGCCCGGGCTACGATGAGGCACGAGCCAAGGAAACTAATCTCCTCCAACAGTTGGGACAAAGACCTTTTCCCTAGTGAATCGGTCAAAGAGGTTGATAAGGCTGCCACGGAGGATAGAAATCTTCTCCAGGAGTGGGGCCTGTCTACCAAGAGAAATTCTTCCCCGGATGGGGGTCCCCAACCTATGAGGAAGACTAAAAGGATTAGGATACTTTCTCGGCCAGCTAAGTCAGGTAGACAACAGCAGCAACAGCATTTGCTGATGCCTTCAGTGCCCCAGATGGTGGCACAAACCCCGACCACACTTCAGTGGGTTCCCCAATCCGTGTCGACACAGTCTCCGGCATTCAACCCATCGTTCGAGGGTCAGTCAACTTCCTGTCGAGCAAGCCTAGAGGAGCAGCCAGAGGTTCGTCTAGGCGCCCCTCAAGGAGAAGGGGTTTCATGGGTGGTCGCGGTCAGAGAGGCAAGACCTCAGGACAACAGTCCGAGTGAGATGATATTGGTAGGAGGGAGTCTCCAGCGCTTTCGGGATCGGTGGACCTTCGATCCCTGGGTCCACAGCCTACTCAAGAATAGACTGGGCTGGAGCTGGTACAGCACTCCATCCCCATACCCTCGGGGTTTTTCCGACACTCCACCCCCGTTCTGGAGGAGTTCATTCAAGAACTGTTAGAGGAAAAGTGATCCGAAGGGTAAAGTCCATCTAATTCCAAGGGAGGCTGGTTTGTGTTCCCAAGAAGGACTCGGAAAACTCGGAGTCATTCTGGACTTGTTGCCACTCAACAAGTTCATAGCGAACTACATGTTCAAGATGCTAACACTGCAACACATAAGGACCTTACTGCCCAAGAGGGCATTTACCGCCTCCATAGATTTGTCAGACGCCTATTGGCACGTTCCAATCAATCGTCGATTCTCCTCCTACCTAAGGTTCAGACTACAACGAAGACTATACGCCTTCAGAGCCATGCCTCTCGGGCTAAAAATAGCCCCAAGGATTTTCACGAAGCTTGCGAACGTAGTTCTCAGTCAATTACGCCTAAAGGGAATACCAGGTAGTAGCCTACCTGGATTTCTGGCTGGTGTGGGCAGCATCCAAGACAGAATGCTTGCAAGCTTCCCTGTATGTGATCCATTTCCTAGATTATCTAGGCTTCAAGATCAACAGAAAAAGTCTTGACTTTCTCCATCTCTAAGTTCCGGTGGTTGGGAATCCACTGGGACCTAATGTCACACCGTTTTCTCCGTCATGGCGGAGAAAAGAAAGGAGATAGCTGGTTCTGTCAAGAGACTTCTAGATTCCGTATGGATATCAGATGCGAACTGGAAAGTGTACTGGGGTCTCTCCAGTTTGCTTCGGTGACAGACTCGGTGCTAAGAGCACAGCTAAAGGATGCAACCGGAGATTGGAGTAGTTATGCATCAGATGCGCGAAGAGATCAGAGAAGACCAGTTCCGCTTCGTCTAAATACTCTTCTCAGGCCTTGGTCCCAAGCCAGACTTCTTATGAAGTCGGTTCTTCTTCATCCACCTCCCTCGTCGGTGACGATTCACTCAGACGCCTCGAAGGAGGGATGGGGAGTTCACTCTCATCAGAAAAAGGCCCAAGGGTCTTGGTCCAGTCTATTCAAGACCTCTCACAGTCACTTTCTAGAGGCTATGACAGTCCTTCTTTCCTTAAAGAAAGTCTCCCCGCATCGCTCGATCCACATTAGGTTGGTGCTGGACAGCGAGGGAGTTGTGAGATGCTTGAATCGACAAGGATCAAGGACACCACCTCTCAACCAGGTGATGTTGGCCAGCTTCCGATTTGGGGGAAGAAGAAGTGGTACCTGTCAGCAGTTCACCTTCAAGGAGTCCGCAATGTGACAGCGGACGCTCTATCCAGGTTCACACCGATAGAGTCGGAATGGTCCCTAGACGCAGGATCATTCTCTTTCATTCTGAGTCAAGTCCCAGAACTGCAGATAGACCTCTTTGCGACGAAAGACAACAAGAAGTTGCCCCTGTATGTGTCCCCGTACGAGGACCCCTTGGCGGAAGCAGTGGACGCGATGTCCCTCGACTGGAACAGATGGTCCAGGATTTATCTGTTCCCTCCTCACAACCTTCTGTTGAGGGTCCTCAACAAACTGAGATCATTTAAGGGAGTAGTGGCAGTAGTGGCCCACAAGTGGCTGAACAGTGTGTGGTTCCCTCTGGCATTGGAACTACGGTTGGAGTTTCTACCGCTACCAGATCCAGTTCTGACCCAGCGAGTCCAGAAGTCAATTGTCTGCGCTTCATTACAGAAAACCCGGACCCAGCAGCTCATGATTTTCTCTCCTTAACAGGTGAGAAAGTGTTTCGGGATTTCGAAAGCCAGCATAGACTTCCTAGAGGATTATAAGTGCAAATCTATTAGAAGGCAATATGAGTCATCTTGGAGAGAATGGGTAGCCTTTGTCAGGCGAAGAATCCGCAGGAGATCACGACGGACTTCTGCTTATCTTTCTTCATCCATCTCCATGGTGATGGATCGGCGGCTAACACGATTTTAACGTGTAGGTCTGCTTTGACAAGACCCATTCTATATGCCTTCCAGGTCGACCTCGCTAACGAGATCTTTTATAAAGTTCCGAAAGCCTGCGCTAGGCTCAGACCTTCAGCACCTCCAAAGCCCAATTCATGGTCTTTAGAAAAGTTCTTCTTTTTTGCTTCGCTGTTGAACAATGAGGAGTGTGCGTTAAAGGATTTGACCCATAAGTTATCCTCCTTTTTGCACTCGCGTCCGGGGCCAGGGTTAGTGAGATCGTACCCCTCTCGAGAGAGGAAGGTCGTGTTCAGTTCTTGGATGGGGAGAACTGAACCTGTTTCCGGATCCTACGTTTCTCACCAAGAACGAGTTACCCACCATCAGGTGGGGTCCCTGAAGAATCTGCCCTCTGAAAGAAGATGCATCTCTATGTCCAGTAGAATGCCTAAAGGTCTATCTTCGTAGAACTTCAGACTTCAAGGGTGGTCAACTGGTCAGGGGAGAAACGTCAGGCTCAAATTTATCACTGAAACAACTCGGGCGAAAATCACATATCTTATTCGCAGAGCGGATCCTGACTGTTCACCCACAGGTCACGATCCGAGGGAAGTTGCTTCATCCTTAAACTTCTTTAGTTGTAGGGATTTTGAACATCTTCGTTCATACACTGGCTGGAAGTCTTCCAGAGTGTTCTTTCGTCACTATGCCAAGCAAGTGCAGCAACTAAGAGGTTCTGTGGTAGCATTGGGTTGCGTCGTTAACCCTGCTGTTTAACTCTGCGAGGAACAGTAGTTTTAATTGGGACAATTAATTCCAGGGTGAGTATGTAGTCACATGCTGTACTACAAACTATGTGAGGGCACTGAGTGACCCACGTTGACTGTTCCACTTTCAAAGGTGAGCCTAGCATAAGTGCAAACATGCGTGCCGAGCGTTTCTAACGCTAATGTGACTGATTAGTAATACAGACTTTTGACTTTGATACTTTGGTATCTTAAAAGTGGCTCCAATGTTTTTCTTTCAGATAAACAAGTTTCTGTTTACTATCATACTTATGCTTAAAGTTTTGGTTATCCTCCTCTTTATATATATATATATATATATATATATATATATATATATATATATATATATATATATATATCCCCGGATAAATATACATAGAATGAATGCTCACAGGTGAAGGAGACGCAAGGTTCTCAAGAACCAGTTTATTGACAGACAATAAACAGACAGGTTAACCATAATCATATATATATATATATATATATATATATATATATATATATATATATATATATATATATATATATATATATATATATATATATATATATATATATATAATATACATAGAATGAATGCTCACAGGTGAAGGAGACGCAAGGTTCTCAAGAACCAGTTTATTGACAGACAATAAACAGACAGGTTAACCATAATCATATATATATATATATATATATATATATATATATATATATATATATATATATATATATATATATATATATATATATATATGATTATGGTTAACCTGTCTGTTTATTGTCTGTCAATAAACTGGTTCTTGAGAACCTTGCGTCTCCTTCACCTGTGAGCATTCATTCTATGTATATTTATCCGGGGATAATTCTAATAGAATGTTCCTTTATGCAAGCTAATATTGCATTGGTTTATGCTTTCCCTTAGCTGGAGGACTCCATCCCATAAAGGGATGGTGGCGGATTTACGAGTTTCCTCCTAGGCGGATATAAACCTTTGTCCAATACGTGTATTGAGCGGAGGACTGGTCGATATTTCATATTGACACAGTGATTCTTTTCAAACTTTGCTTTACCTAGTGTAGGGTGAGGCCACTATACTCGCTTGCCTGGGGTTCATACATAGATATATGTACTCTTCGAGACTTTCCCAGAGTCTAGTAGGACTCTTCCCTGTTGGGGGCAGGAAGCTCTATCATGGTTTATGATTAGTTGAAAAGATGTATGACGGTAACATCTTAGGTCTCGAGGTCGCGTCGACTGGGGGAAATACTTCTGAGGAGTACGGCACATTTTGAGAATCCAAAGATACAGTAATGCTCTGGTATACTTCCATCAGGACGACATGGCTTGAGCCCAAAAAACGGATTTTGAGCGAAGCGAAAAATCTATTTTTGGGTAAAATGGCCATGTCGTCCTGATGGACCCGCCCTTCCCTTTCTATGAAAGGGCCGTAGGACCCCTCCCTACATACAGTATCTGTAGCACCTCGTGTTTCGCTACAAGGAATGCAGATGGCGCCAGAATCGGCGCAGGGCACGCTTACGAAACAGGAGAAGAGAGGGCCTTACGAACGGCTCTCCCCTTTTCTTTCTCGTTTTTGTTTTCTTGCCATTTGACCCCTACGAAGTGTTAACTCTGTTCGGGGTACAGATTGCCATGTGGCGTGTCAAGAATACGTCCTCTGATTTTATGCGATATCCCTGGCTCTTTTATTAGGGATATTCGCTCCAGGAGTTAGAATTCTGGGTACCTTAAGGTAAATTCTCTGGGAATATCGCCGTAGTTGTAATATACCCTAGGAAGCTACCTTAGAGGAACTTCCATCAGGACGACATGGCCATCTTACCCAAAAATAGATTTTTCGCTTCGCTCAAAATCCGTTTATTTTCTCATTTTATATTCCCATTCAATATTATTTATCATACATTCCATTTTACCTTCCTATATTGGGTTTATTTGTTTGGTTATTTCCTTTCCCATTTGTACGTACGTTCGTTCGCACCAGTTTCCGACCTGCGCATATATCACCCCCCTGCGCAGGAGTTTCCTCTCCCTAATTACTCTTTTTATTACCGTATTATTTTCTCATTTTATATTCCCATTCAATATCATTTATCATACATTCCATTTTACCTTCCTATATTGGGTTTATTTGTTTGGTTATTTCCTTTTCTCTTCCCGGTTGCACATAAATACTTACTCTGGACTAGTTTTTTTATCCAGTTAATTCTCGGTATAATCATCTCATTTTATATTCCCATTCAATATTATTCACCGTTCATTCCATTTTACCTTCCTATATTGTTTTTATTTATTTTTTTTGGTTATTTCCTTTTCACTCCTCTGTGTCCCATAAATCCTTTCTCTGGTCTAGTTTCCGTATTTAGTTCATTCATGTTCACCCGCTAGTGTTCTTTGTTTTTCCCTTAACCAATCACCATCCTAGGCCTATGCAGATATCTCCCTAACCCCCCCCCCCTTCCTTTATCCCTTTGAGCGGTCTTTTCATACCCTTTGTTCCCATGCCTTTCCCGTTGTAACCTTTGACCTGGTGAGACGTTCTACATTACAAGTGCGGTTTCTTTTTTCGTATTTTGCGATGGATCAAGTTATGGAAACTTGTAGCGGCTGCAGTATTCCGTACCTAAAAGCAGTGGCTCAATTCCATGGTGATTTTTTTGATACTTCAGGTAATGTTGAGCATTTTCTTAAATCTCACAACGTTATTCCTCAGCGTTTAAAGTGCCCCAAGTGCCGGTCTCTTTTATCTTATAGGGGAGACCTTCACGTGTTTTATTGCTCTTCTGAATCCATCATTCGTAAAACTAAGAAGAAACGACGTTGTGGTTATACCGTTACTGCCTATAAAGGTACTTTTTTGGACAAAAGTCATCTACCCCCATGGGAGATAATATTATGTGCCAATCACTTTTTGCATAAACATTCGGACCATGAGACCCTCATGGATGGTATCGACATATCTTCGAAAACTAGTGTCGATTGGAGAAGTTTCTGTTCGGAGGTTACCGAATACTTCTTCGATAATCAAGAGGCGATTGGTGGTGATGGAGTTACTGTTGAAATAGACGAAACTCATTTTTGTAAAGCTAAATACAACCGTGGTAGACCGTTAAGTGCCATATGGGTCTTTGGGGGTATTGAGCATGTGTCCAAGAAATTTTTTATTATCCCTTTAGTTCCCCCCCTTTCTACTAAACGAGATGCTGCTACTCTAATTCCCCTCATCCAGAAGTATATCAAACCTGGTAGTATCATTATCAGTGATAAGTGGTCTGCATACAACTCACTATCGGAAATTGGTTACGTTCATAAGTCTATTAATCATTCGGAACATTTCGTTGACCCCCTAGACCCAACCATCCATACTCAAAATATAGAACGTCTCTGGAGAGAAGTGAAGGAGTGGGTTCAGAGACCTGGAATCAAGACTGAATATTTCAAGCAATATTTTTCCAGGTTCTTTTTTACCCACTACTATCCACAACATACGTTATTCCACCACTTTTTCATTACTGCCAGTCGCCTCTACCCTCCTTTACAACAACAGACAATGGACCCCCCCTACCCTCAAGACCCCGATGACCCCCATCCATCCACATCCCAGTTATAGAAGTTAATCCGTCAGTCTCTTCCTTCCGTGTCCAACAAGTTTCGACGTTTCCTTCATAAAAGTAAGTCATTCCTCAATAGTCATTATACGTGTATTTGTGACCGGGGTACTTCTAGGCAAGGTTAGGTGGGTTTGTTAGGTTCTGTGGCCTTTCCGTACTTTTTATATATTGTGTAACAGTTATATGGAACAATTATTTAATATACCTATGGAAATATTTAGCATTTCTACCACTAGTAATGTCATCGTGTCGATGGTAGTTCTGTGGACCATTCGTCACCGTTGGTAGTACTGTGAATCAAGGTAAGTCATTCCCCAATTATTATTATATGCGTTTTGTGACCGGGGTACTTCTAGGCAAGGTTAGGTGGGTTTGTTAGGTTCTGTGGCCTTTTGGTACTCTTTATTTATTGTGTAATAGTTATATGGAAAAATTATTTAGTTTACGTATGGAAATATTTAGCATTTCTATCTCTAGTAATGACATCATGTCGTTGGTAACACTGTGTACCATTCGTCAACGTTGGTAGTTCTGTCAACCATTGGTAACGTTGCTAATGTTATCGTCCTCAGTACATCTGTTGTTTAAATATTTTAACTCAATATATATGTCAACAGTGTTAATATTTATATGGTACATTTGTATTGTATTACATGGTGTGATTTTCGCACAGGAAATATATGATTTCCTATAATAGATAACGTGATTTAACAGGTTTTCACATTCATTTCATCCGTAAAAACATCAACCAATTCGTCAACTTAAAGTTAACCGAATTGGTTGATCTGTTTGTTTCCGATTGAAATGATCATCAAAATCGGTTAAATCACGTTATTTGCTATAGGAAATCATATATTTCCTGTGCGAAATCACACCATGTAATACAATACAAAATTACCAAACATATGTTGAATATATTGCCTCTCAACCATAAACTATCCTTTTATGGTACATTATTTTCCTTGCATTTATCAATGCAAAGTTAAGGTAAGGTTCTATACTGAATATATTTATGATTATAACTTGCAGAACATGGTTACTTTATCAAAGTCCGAGATTATCCATTGAAACACGGCCTAATAGAGGCTAAGACCACTTTGAGAGCTCCTTATTTTACTAATCTAAGTGCAAACATGTACCTCTAGAAACAAGAATCATGAATTGCAGATGAATCAAAGCATTTAGTAAATTTATAGAAAAACACAGGACAACATTTAAAAAAAAAAAAAAAAAAATTACTACTGTAAATGATGTGCTTTCAACAAATTTGACCTCTATTTCCACTGCAAATAAGCTGCTCTACCCTGTGAATCCCCCTTAAGATGGACACAGGTGGGAACCTGGCATTTTGAGTGTGCGAAAACAGGACAAAATGTGATTAACACTTTCGAGATTTGTAAAAGTCTACAGAGCCTAACAACCCACCTAACCTAACCTAGTAGTTCCCAGATCCCAGACCTAGCTGAGGGCAAGGCTTTTGGACCCACCCTCCCAGGTCACAAACCTTCCCTGGTCACAGACATAGCCGGGGACCAAACGCCCCAGACCCCCTTTCCAGGTCACACACTTTCCCAGGTCAAAAAGCTTCCCGGGTCACACACTTTCCCAGGTCATAAAGCTTCCCAGGTCACAGACCTAGACCAAGGGGCTTGCTCCTTCCCAGGTCACAAACCTTCCCAGGTCAAAGACCTAGCCTGGACCCACCCTCCCAGGTCACAAACCTTCCCTGGTCACAGACATAGCCAGGGGGCAAACGCCCCCGACCCCCTTTCCAGGTCACACACTTTCCCAGGTCA
This sequence comes from Palaemon carinicauda, assembly GCF_036898095.1. Classification (NCBI taxonomy): domain Eukaryota; kingdom Metazoa; phylum Arthropoda; class Malacostraca; order Decapoda; family Palaemonidae; genus Palaemon; species Palaemon carinicauda. The sequence continues at coordinate 111,910,537 of NC_090726.1, read as the reverse complement.
AAAAGCTTCCCAGGTCACAGACCTAGACCAAGGGGCTTGCTCCTTCCCAGGTCACAAACCTTCCCAGGTCAAAGACCTAGCCTGGACAAGCCCCCCGGACCCTGCCTCCCCAGGTCACAAACTAAAAGTAAATCCTTACATTGTGAAAAAGTAAACCACAAATAAATCCTTACATTATGATGAAGTAAATCACAAAAAAATTAACTTACCTTATGATTGACACCTACATCTCTATTTTTGTCTTGGCAATCTTTACAGAAGCGTTGCAGTAGAAAATATGCTGGTCTTCCCTAAAAGCACTTTGGACACTTTAACCTTTGAGGGATAACACAATGAGCGGTATTATTACAGTTTCATCCATTATGGGAAATCTATTATAATAATATATTTCCCAAGTAAAGCAAGTCTTTTGTAGTATTTCTGTAAAATATTATCTGTCGCAAATGCCTAGCTCTTTATATATCGACGATCAAACTCACGCTACTCATGTCTTCCTCCCAGATTTTTTCTAAGTCTGTTGTTATTGTTGACGGTGTCTTGTATTTGCTTAAATGAGCCCTGTAACCACTATAATCCGCTGACAAACTAGTCCACTATGAAGTCTTACACGTTTGGCCAATCACAGCGCCTGTCCACTATGACGTCATACATGTTTGGCCAATCACAGAGCGACAATACAACTGCGCGACAATACATTATCTTCCCAGGCATTTCATTTCGTTCTTAGACATGGAGACCATAGAAAGCACGTCATCTCATGTTGCACAAGAAGTTGAAATTCCATCTTCTTGTCCTGACTGTTTCCTAACTTACAATGAATTTGTTGAAAAACTAGTGCATTTGTGCCAGAGACACAATTTAATTTTACAAAATAAAAATTGTCCTGCATGCCAAGGAACCTTCCCAAGGCTTCACGTTTTCCTCAAAGCAGCAGCACATCTTTATGAACCAACAGTTTAAGGTAAGCTTCATTAATTTATAGAGTATATTATAATGGTGATAGTATAACGATGTATAGGCCTACAGCAGTACCATCACTTTGGATTTGGTTTGATAGATGTGTTAGGTAGTGGCTGTAAGGGGGGGGGGGGTCGCAGGGGCTAGGCCTAGGTAGGGGTACAGGGCCCTAGGTTAGGTGGTTGTATTAGGTTCGGTAGTGTCCCGAAAATCACTGTGGCCTTAAGGGGGGGTCGCAGGGGGGGCGGAGGCCCCCCCCGGTAGGCCTAGGTAGGGATACAGGGCCCCTATGCTAGGTTAGGTGGGTTTTCTTAGGTTCAGTAGTGCCCTGAAAATCACTGTGGCCTTAAGGGGGGTCGAAGGGGGGGTCGCAGGGGGGGCGGAGGCGCCCCCCCCCCCCCCCCCCGCTAGGGCTAGATAGGGGTATAGGGGGAGGGGTGGTGGAAGGATAAGTATTCATTTATTGCAAATATCATTTGACGCCCCTCCCCCCCACCCAAAACCCCGGTTCCCACCTGGTGTCCCCCATAATTGTTGGGATGAAGTAGGGTCTTTCTGCATTCTGGAACAACTTGTTGTTTTAACTCCAATTACATAGTAAATCTCTAAATCGGATGGTTTGCGGTCAAAATAAACGTTAAATTCGTTGAAACTACACTATTTCTGATGCAACAAATATATTTTTATTCCAGTTTCCCCATAACGGATGAAACTGTAAATTTACCCAATTATTCACTACACCAGGAGTTCCGTGAAACTTGGCTATAGCATCAAAATAGCCAAAATAGCTGCCATTACGCTTTGTTACGTTAGGCTCAATAGGCACACCCAACACGTAACACAGCTACAAAGGAACTGAAGCGTTGTCGGTGAAAACAGGGTGTGTCACATAACTGGTTATGTCACACTCCAGCATACATACATACCCGTATGGCTAACTTCGTCATATGGTAGGGGAATAACATATGTGCATAGGAAGTATAAACTCCTAATGGAAGCAACAAAGAAGAGGGCTTGTGGGCAGGAAGTATAAACTCGTAACCGCACAACCAGTAGGAGGCTTTATGTGCAGGAAGTATAAACTTGTAGTTGTGTAAGAAACTATGCGCAATTGCACAAACAGGAGCAGAAACATCTGACTCGCATAAAGTAAACAAAAGAGCGAAATAGATATTTCAGAGGAAGAGGATCCCCTTATTTTGTGCAATTTTTCGTGGATTTATTGTGAATCCCAGAGAATAATGTATAAGGAAGAAAGGTTAGTTTTACTTTTATTTATGAATTCGCTAGTAAATTTTGACCACTGGGTGGTTCCCATTACCGTAGGATATACAGTATTAGGGTATATCTTATTAACTATTTATTTGAGAGGGAAATAAAGGTAATTTTCGAAGAAAACAGAAGTTTTTCAATATATTCCCCAATTTTTTTATTAATAAAGCTTGTCCCTTGTAGTTCTATAATAATGCGAAGCATTTTTTCTGACCATATTTCTATGTGGTGTGAGAAAAATTTGACTTAACAAGCCTAAGACAATATTAAACCACCCACTTATTGTTTAGTCTTAGGCACAGGTCCTATTTCAGGTGCACGTCTTTCATATATTCTGTAAGTTAGCCTATATTTGCAATATTATATATACATTAAATACATAGCCTAACCTGAACTTGCATTTTGTAAATAAACAAGCAACAAGCTATGTAAGTATGAAAAAAAAATATAGGTAGTGTAATGATCAATATGATTTAATATAAATACATGGAAAATCTCTTCATGATAAATAATAGACCAATTGTTGGGTAACTTATAATAACATATGAACAATCTGAAATACTGAATCTTGTAGAGTTTTTTAGCCAATTATTTGTGCGCGTCGGCAATAGATGGCGCTGATCAGACACTTGGTGCGCACAAATTTCTTTATAGGTAGGCTTTCCTGTCTTCCCTTTACTATCTTTGATTTTATCATTATGCCATTAAAGGAACTTCACTAGTGACATTATTTTTAATGTTTATAGGTAGTAGATTGGACATGGCACCAGCCATCCATTAAGGTACTACCGTTAGAGTGTTCTTGGGTCACTTGACTGGTTAGAGAGTACTGCATTGGATACATCTCTGTTTACAGTTCATTTTCCATTTGCCTACACATCTACCGAAGAGTCTGACCTATTGTTTACACATTCTCCTCTTTCCTCATACACTTGACAACACTAAGATAACTACTGCACTATAATTGTTCAGTGGCTAGTTTCCACTTGGTAAGAGTAGAGGAGACTCTTTAGCAATGACAAACAGCCCTTTAAGGATGACACTCCTAAATCAAACCATTGTTCTCTAGTCTGTACCATGGTCTTCCACTCTCTTGGGGTAGAGTTCTCTTGCTTGAGAGTACGCTCAAGCACACTATTCTATCCGTTTCTTTATTTCCTTTCCTCACTCAGATATTTATCGTGTTGGAGCCCTTGAGCTTGAAGCATCCTGCTTTCCCATCTAGTGTTGAGCTTATCAAAATCTGCGCCCCACCCGTAACAAGCAGTTACCCTTTATGCTTATTGTACTTAAAATTCTGCAGGGATCTGCGTTAACAGACGGCGCTATTATGGGTGTTTCGAGAAGACCACAGTGTAAAGTTGAAAAATTCATATAGAATTAGATCACAACAATTCTAAATAAGCAATATAAGTATGGAACTAAACAAAAAGGCATATATAAGAAATTAATTTCGACCATTATTGTGTAACCTATCAATAAAGATTAACAATGATAGTAAGGTCTTAAAAGCATTTCGATTTTAAATCCAATGAAGTAGTTTTGAAATATTTTAATTCGTATTATCACCATAAAAATCTACCGAGGTTTCGTCAGTTATGTAAATTAGAACAACTTTCTTTTGATAGATTGATTGATTTTGGGTTTTCTGCCATCCTGACATCAAAGGTCATTAATGCCGATATATATCATTTGTACATCATTAATAATAACTATACTATCAGAACTGCCAAAGTTTCTAGCCAAGGGCAAAAGAACATCCATAGATGTTTAAAATGTTTGAAATAAATGGTTCTTCTTAGATGACTTCAGCGTTAAAAAAATCCACTTGCTTGTTAGAGTAAGTAAAGGGGGGGGGGGGGGCAAAGGCTGTCGGGAGAAAGATGATGCATTATTGGTTGTGCTTAAGCAATTGCATATTTCATCTTGGTCTTTTTTTATTAGTAGTACCAATTTCAAAGTTTCATCTTCGAAGTTGAAAAGGAAGGATATTAAAGTTCAAGATCTGTAGTGAAACAACTATACTCTGGAAGGTAAAGTTTGATAATAATAATAATTATGATGATAATAATAATAATACTGATTAGAGAGATTTTTCACTAACTATTATATTCCAGTACATTCGAACTTCTTCTGGAGAAAAACGAATAATAAAAAGGATCATAGAGAGAGAGAGAGAGAGAGAGAGAGAGAGAGAGAGAGAGAGAGAGAGAGAGAGAGAGAGAGAGAGAGAGAGAGAGAGAGAGAGAGAATTTCCTGTCTTCGCAAAGATAGTTTGCAGCTTTTGCTTGGTGTTAATCAAAGACTATATACTGAAGGAAGATAGGAAGGCTCAAAATAGAATGTTAATACGCTAGTTGGCAACTCCGAAGTGAACACAATAGTTGGTTGCTCCGATTTCAGATGGCGTTGTAGGTATACATCGTTTGTCGACTGTTTGTTTATATTCAGAATTTGACTGTACAGTTGACTCAAACGAAATCATGGCGCCGACAGTAAAGAAGTCACACAAGTGTGTTGTGTGCCATAAACAAAAAGAAACCGATCCTCATTTGGTATTTCACAGGTTCCCTAAGGACAAAGAATGGTGAGTACAAACAGTATAATACATGCGGTATGTGCTGCTAATGAGTAAGCCCCACTGATATTGGATGTAAGATTAAGGCAAGGCATCCACAGTAAATCTCTTTTGTTTTTCATTTTTTTGTTGGCTTGTATGCTACCTTATTTCTATTTCCAACCCCCTTTTGATTTTTTTTTGTGTGTGACACAATTTTGTGTTATTTTGGTCCTTTTGATTGTACATTTATTAGTTTATAATACTAAACTATACATGAGTGTATCATGCTTTTCCATTTCAATAAAAATAAAATACAATTGTGTTTTTATACACCTAATATCTCTCCATCTTACAGTGGCCTACAAACTGTAATTAAATGTATGCCTACACATAAGCATTTGTGGCTAAGTTTAACAAATCAGATATACAGTATGTTTTAATTTATTCGAATGTGGTATTGTATAGAACATTTAAAAATGGTTGTAATATACTGTACAATACTTAAATTTGCAAGAAAATTAACTAAATCATAAGAGATATAGCTATTGAATTTCTGAAAAATGGAGTGAGAAACATAATTTGCAATTTAGTTAACTAAAATTTAAGAATATCACAAATATATGAGTAAAATATACTGACATAGTAATGCAAATTATGAACAAATATGTCGCAAAATTTACAATCAAATTCCATCCTATATGCCCGTAAGCATTACCGCTCTGAATGTTTGGTTGCTCGCTCAAGAGATGGAGCCATTCGTTTCGCATGGGAGTATCTGGCATCTTTTCATAGCACACTCATTTGTGTGTTAAAAGCCTGAGCCTTCCTATCTTCCTTCAGTATATAGTCTTTGATGTTAATATGGAAATCTGGGAATGTAATCATTTTGATGGAGCTTTAAATATTGTTATCTCATTCATTCTTAAAGCTTTCTATTATTCCTTTTCTTCATTGTGATACTAAGACAGATCACTATTTATAATGAGAGGACCTTCGACCCAACCGTCGAGGTGAACGGACAGCAGTTCCAGAGCTCCGTCATTTTAGCATATTTTAAAACTTTGGATGTATTGCTGGGGCCTCTTGTCTACTATAAAGCTGATGAAAATGTAGGAAAGTGTGGTCATCGATGAAAATACGTATAAACTGTAGATTTAATCTTCCAAAGTGAAAATTTAACATCAACACCCACCTGGTTTTGGAAGATTAGTCATTGTTATTGCACCCTGGGGCTGTGCCTCAGGGCTCCCTATCAAGACATGTGGCTGTAAAGCCTTTCGATTCAAGGAAATTATTCCCTAAAAGTAAAATCTACTTTACTAAAGATGTTGTTTGAACCAAGGAAAATGGCTTCTGCTTTAAGAAGAGTGAATTCTATTGGATTAGTGTTCTTGAACACAAAGCCAACGCAAAAGGATGTAAGTGCGGCATTTTTTGTACTAATTGGTATTCATCTTCAAGATCTCCAAGAATTCCAGTTTCTACGAGAAAAGGTAATTATCAAGCTAAGTGAAAAGGTGGTTTATTGTCGTTTTGTCAAAGACTTTGAAGGAAATGTGTCACAGATAATAGTGTTTCATTGAAAGGAACTGACAAAAGTTCAGCGTTTACTTTTGTTTCTATTAGAGACTGTCCAGAGGAGATGGAGAATGAAGTTCTAAAGAATATTCTTCGACAGTATGGTAGAGCGGAGAGCCTAAGACAATGTCTATAACCTGGGTCCTTTTAAAGGTGCTTTAAGGGGGCAGGGCACCTAGTGCCGTTTTTTAAGGACAGGACTATGACATTTATACCACTTCACAAGGTGACTTAGGGCATCTCCAAACTGCATAGGATTTTTGCCTCTGACCTTTGGTTTTGCGACGCCAGGGTGAATTATCTTGAAAATCTTTTTTTTTTTTTTTCAAATTCTATCTTCTCCCTTGATAATTAATATTAAGACCTGAGATTACTACCATATATAGACCTAATATAGACCTCTAATAAAATGAGGATTTTTTTTTTAACTCATTTTTTTTGTTGGATATGAATATTTTCATTATGGTAAAAATAATAAACCCTAAAAATCAGGGGGGAAAAAAAATATTTAGAAAAAATTGGATAAAAGGGCAACATTTGATTGTTTTATAATGTCTCTCTAAGATATATACCAAATTTCAATGCTATATCTTTAAAACTAAGGGATACGATAGAATTTGAAGGTCAATAAGTACAGTTTTGAGATACGTCCATTCAAAGTTTTCTTTGTATTTTTACACAGACAATATCAATAAATCCTGATTATTATGAATTTTATATTTTTTGTGGGGGGGGGGGGGTGTTGATAAACAAAAACAAAGTTATTTATTAATTTAATCATAAATGAAGATCCTTTTGCTTAATATCTTGCTTTTTTGGGCTCAAGCCATGACGTCCTGATGGAAGGTTCCTTCAGTAGCTTCCTAGGGTATATTTAACTACAGGGATATTCCCAGAGAATTAAACTAAAGATTATCACAGAATTCTAACTTCTGGTGCGAGTACCCTAAAGGTTTCCCTCTAGGATATCGTATATCAACAGGGGACGCTTGTATTAACACGCCACATAGCTATCTGCACCCCATATAGAGTTAACACTTCGATATGGAAAGGTGGAGAATAACTTGGGAGCCGTTCCACAGTTACACTCGTCCGTGGCTGCTTTTGGTACTCGAAACGTAAACAAACGGGCGCCATTGCTAAATGACGTCACGTCCGTCCTCATCCTTCAGCCTGTAGCTCCTTGATTTAGTCGGATTTTCCTTGAGTGCGTTTTTCATCTGCTTACATCGCCGTTATGTCGCTACCTTCAGCCTCGCCTTCTTCTGGAAAGTTGAGTACCAGGTCGCAGTATTGTTTAAATAAGCTCTAGCCGTAAAGTAACTTCTACTTTTCGTAAAATATTGAGTTTTGTGGCAGAGCTGTGCCGATCCCGGACGCGCCATTTTATGGCGTCGCTGTTCATATCGCATGCTTTATTTAGTTAGCCAGAACAGCCTTCTCCGGTCATTTAACTAATTAATATTATTTGTTATTTAGTCTTCATAGCTAGGAATTACTTATATCGTGTTTTAGCGCTCATCAGACTCGGTCGCCGTTCGACCCAATACTAGATCGTTAGCTTAGCCCCTAGGCTGGATAGCCTAGTGCTTGTTTTCATGCATGATATATACCAGTGTTCCTAGGTTATGTTATGAAGATTGTGGCATTATTAAACATACTATTAACTGTGATGTAAGTGTTTTCGCCTTCGGGGACCATATAGGGGACCGGGTTGATTGCGTATCTTTCCACCCTAACCTATTTTAGGAACCCCTATATGCTCCCTAATCCCCCTGCCTGCGGGCGTTCCCTCTGTGTGGCCTTGCTTCCCCTTCTATTTAGGGGAATCTTGTCTACAAACAGGGTATTTATCGCTTCTCTGTCTACCCTAAGGGAATGACCCTCCCTTAGGGTCGTGACCGAGAAATAAGGAACGGCTCTGCCCTTCCTTAGTTGCACCTGGTTGGGTTACTCCTTCCTCCCTGCAACTTGCGATGTGTCTTTCAAGCTTGCTTAGCCTAGGAGTTAGCCCTCCTTCTCTAGGTTAAGCTCTGGGGGTTGACTCTGCCCTATTATAGTTTGGGACGGTACTCCTGTACCATTCTCATTCTGGGTTACCTAATCTAGGTTAGGGAGCGTTCTCCCTCTCCTTGGTGGCCGTTCTCATACAGAGTCTCCCCTATAGAAAGACCCTTCATCTTCCCCCTCCCCACCTATCCCTTTGGTGTAGGCTTGCCTACACACATCTGTCCTTAGTCCTACAACTCCTCCCTTGGGTGGAGTGGTAGGGCTAACTTGTTCTCCTGCTGAGCTGGCCGCTCTGGTACACATACCCTTCATAGCGTTCTATGGGGGTAGTTGCCGGCAGCGGTCCGGCCGGTGGGGGTTTCCCCCCTCTTGAGTGCCCTCTAACCCTCCCTTGGGTTACCCCAGGCACCCGGCCGACTGCCGGCTCCCTGCCGCCGGATGCTAGGAGTATCCACTCCTATCATGAGTGCACTCTCTCCGGAGGGATGCCGGAGGGGTATGAGATCCTGGTGCCGGTCCCTTGCCGCCTCTACCGCCGGCGATACCGCCATTACCTCAGGTGACATTCTTTAATAAGATGCCCTCCCCCCTCTAAGACGCCAGCCTTCCGTGTGCCGGAGGCTGCCGCCTTCCGTCGCCTCATTTTACCTAGTAACAGCTGGCCGACCTTCGGAGCCGGCCACCGGCGTGCCGGCATTGATTGCCGGCGGTCTAAGTATACAACCATATACATATCCATCTTATGAATTGATCCGAGCTCACCAGGCCGTCAGCCTTCGGCTGCCGGAGCCACCGCCTCCTGCCGGAGACCCGTCGCTGTGCCGGCGGTCGGTATTATATTTTAGATACTCAATGTGTCTGTCTTGATGCCTTCCACCCTGCAGGACCAGCCTCCGGCGTACCGTCGGTCTGCCGGAACCCTCCGGAGACGTTAAGGGACATGCACCCCTTCTCATACCTGCCGACAACATGCCGACAGCCAACATACTGCAGCCAGATGGCTTAGCCACTTCTATATATAGGTATTGTCTTACCATCTAAAATTGTGGCTGTGCTGTCTGATTGCACATTACAATATTCCAGCATACTCTGTGTGTCTTAGTGCAGCCGATTGCCGGAACCTATATCTAATAAGGGGTTTCTCCTATTCCACTTCTACTCCAGGGATCTGAGTGGTCTCAGTCCTTGCTACACCTCGCGGGCAATTTCTGTTAGAGGCTTAGCTTCTACCCACCACGGCTTATCCATATGGATTTCCGTTTTGTGACCTTCGGCCACAAAAGAAATTGCCTACTGATAAGGTTACGGTAACCGACTGGGCGGGATTCACAAGTATGTGTCTATCTACTTCCTTTCCCGCTCATTATTCTCAGGCATTATAATACCTTGTGAATTACTTTAATGCTTAAAAATTTAGATTAAGTTATCTTAATTTTAGAGTAATGTAAGTCATTCTTATGCCTTCCATGTACTCATGATCTCTTTCTTTTACAGGAGGAGTATATGAAGTGTGAAAGCAACTTCTGTGGAGTGAAGCGCCCGGACTTCTACGGGCACAAGGCGTGCCGGACCCACGCCCCCTGCGCCGCCAGGAAAGGCGACCTGAAATACTGGGACCCGCAGAACTGTACAGTCTGCAAGAGTTGTTTGGCCGAGGCGTTCGACGACCCTCCTTCTGCGGAGGCAAGGGACAACGCTCGAGAGAAGCTACGCAAATGGGTGCGTGGCTTCCAGAAGAACGCCACCGGACCGTATCTCGCCAGCGAAGATTTGAGGGCCTTGCTTTTCCCAAAGGCATCCAAAGACTCTGTGATCCCCCGTGATCAGATCCCCACCGTCCAGCTCGTGGTGGAACCTGATATTGTCATGGCCCAGTCCATGCATGAGTGCCACTTGGATTCCGATAACGTGGAACGTATGTCGGAAGTGTCAGAAGAGACAAAGAAGAACCTCATGGGCGAGGAACTCGACTATGAGGAAGATCAGGTGGAATATCCTGATTCGGAGACCGAGGTCGCTCCTGCTCTTACTCCCGCAGCGACTCCTGCACTGTCCGAGGAACCTGTTCCTTCAACTTCCGCCACATCGAACCCTCTTCCATCGGCCACTTCAAGATGCTTGAAGCCCTCATGGAAAGAAAGCTACGAGAAACCCAGGAGCAATTCCGGTCTACTCTCGTTACTTTTAAACAACCGAAACTGATTTCGGTTAAGGACCTCCCCACTTGCTCGGAAACTAACCCATGGAGATATGCCGAGCATATGCCAATCACGACTGGAAAGATCTACATCAGTGAAAGGGTTGGCTCTATCTTGTTGGATGAAGTGGAATTCTTCCCGAACTTCGAGGCTTATCCGGACTGTTACGTCCGGCTCAGGTCTGAACCAGCCTCAAAGGAGGAGACCGAACCGAAGGAGGTTATCGTGTTCGATCTCGCGAAGGCCCAGGCTATGCTAGCCCAGGCTATGCTAGCCCAGGCGGTGAAGAGTAGGGGTTTCACCAACTCCAAGATGCCGGCGCTTAGTAAGAAGCATCCAACCTTCGTTGCGCCGAATGCTGCGACTTTCCCCTTCATCGAAAAGGCCTTCACAGCGGTCTTAAAGGCAGTGGAGGAAGGGAAACCTTGCCCTGCACTGGAGGAGTGCAGACCCTTCTCCCTCACCGTTCCTCCCGATGATAGGCACTGGAAAGACGTCCAGTCAACCTTCACGGTGGGGAAGTTAGAGCCTGACGTAGCTGGTCGTCAATTCAATGAGGACCTCCCAAGGCTAAATGATCACCTCCTTCGTAGGGAACAGGATACGAAGGAGAGGCTTGCCGCATCGCTGTCCCTCCAGGTACAGCTAGAACTTATGGCCGCGGATACTAGAGTCCCGGACTTTTATATGGTCCTAGCCAAAACACACTTGGCAATGGTGACTAAGGACCTGTATAGCTTCACTAAGGCTCGCAGAGCCTGTCGTGAATTCGTGTTTGCCAACGCGACGGTGAAACACGAACCCTGGAGGCTGATTTCCTCCAATATCTGGGGTAAATATCTCTTTCCCTCCTCCCTGGTGAAAGAGATTGCAGATAAGGCCGCCACGGAGAATAGGAACCTTCTCCACAAGTGGGGCATGTCGAGAAAAAGGAAATCCTCTCAGGACAATGGCCCTCAACCTAAGAGGAAATCTCAAAAGCCGAAACCTCAGCAACGTCAACAGAGACGGCAGTTTCCGGGTACTGCTACTCCCTAAGTGGCCACACAGCCACAGCAGACCTTTCAGTTGGTCCCCCAACCAGTGGTGTCGCAGTCACCGGTCTTTACCCCTGCGTATGAGCAACACGCTACTACCTTTCGTCCCAGAGGTAGGGGCTCAAGCAGAGGTTCCGGCAGAGATTCGTCTCGCTGCCCCTCCAGAGGAAGAGGAGGAAGGGGAGCTAGCGGCCGAGGTGGCAAACCCTCGGGACACCAGAAGCAATGAAGTGCTTCCGGTGGGAGGAAGACTCCGCCAATTCCAGGATCGTTGGATCTTCGATCCCTGGGCACACAGCATCGTCAAGAAGGGACTAGGCTGGAGCTGGACGCAACCACCCCCAGCCTTCCAGCAATTTTTCCAACAGTCAACCCCCCTCCTGGAAGAATATGTCCTAGAACTCTTGAACAAGAAGGTGATCAGGAGGGTAAAGTCAACCAGGTTCCAAGGGAGACTATTTTGCGTTCCCAAGAAGGACTCCGACAAACTCAGAGTCATTCTAGACTTATCCCCTCTCAACAAGTTCATTGCGAACAACAAGTTCAAGATGCTGACTCTGCAACAAATAAGGACCCTTCTGCCTCAAAGGGCCTATACGGTCTCCATAGACCTGGCGGATGCCTACTGGCACGTTCCAATGAATCATCACGTTTCCTCCTACCTAGGATTTCGACTCCAAAGGAAAAGTTACGCCTTCAGGGCCATGCCCTTCGGGCTCAACGTGGCTCCACGGATCTTCACCAAGCTGGCAGACGCCATCGTCCAACAACTCCGTCTTCAGGGCGTCCAGGTGATGGCCTACCTAGACGACTGGCTAGTCTGGGCGACATCGCCCGAAGATTGTGTAAGAGCCTGCAACAAAGTCACCCAGTTCCTAGAGCATCTGGGATTCAAGATAAACACCGAGAAATCTCGCCTCTCTCCAGCTCAGAAGTTCCAATGTTTGGGAATCCATTGGGATCTTCAGTGACACCGCCTTTCCATCCCACAGAAGAAAAGGAAGGAAATTGCAGGGTCTGTCAGAAGACTTCTGAAATCCAAACGGATCTCAAGACGACAGCAGGAACAAGTTCTCGGCTCTCTACAGTTCGCCTCTATGACAAACCCAGTGCTTCGCGCACAGCTAAAGGATGCCGCGGGAGTCTGGAGACATTTCGCATCCATCGCTTGAAGAGACCTCAAGAGACGGCTTCCAAACAGACTTCGCTCACTATTAAAGCCGTGGTCGGAAGCAAAGGCCCTGAAAAGGTCCATTCCTCTTCAACACCCGCCTCCATCGATCAACATCCACACGGACGCTTCACTGGAGGGTTGGGGAGGTCACTCCCACCAACGACAGTTTCAGGGAACATGGTCTCCCCTATTCAAGACGTTTCACATCAACATCTTGGAGGCCATGGCGGTTCTTCTCACCCTGAAGAAACTCTCCCCGCCTCCCTCGATCCACATCCGTCTGACTCTGGACAACTCGGTGGTAGTCAGATGTCTCAATCGTCAGGGCTCGAGATCGCCCCAGATAAATCAGGTACTTCTTCCGATCTTTTGTCTGGCAGAAAAGAAGAAATGGCACCTGTCTGCAGTTCACCTACAAGGATTCCGCAATGTGACGGCGGACGCTCTATCACGGACAAGCCCAATAGAGTCGGAATGGTCTCTAGACGCAAGGTCATTCTCCTTCATCTCTCACCAAGTCCCAGAACTTCAAATCGATCTCTTCGCAACGAGTGACAACAATCAACTTCCTCGATATGTGGCCCCGTATGAGGACCCCAAAGCAGAAGCAGTGGATGCCATGTCTCTGGATTGGAACAGATGGTCCAGGATATACCTGTTTCCTCCCCCCAACCTTCTGCTGAAAGTCCTCTCCAAACTGAGAACCTTCAAAGGGACAGCGGCCCTAGTGGCTCCCAAGTGTCCCCGGAGCAATTGGTACCCTCTGGTCCTGGAGCTGCAGCCCACGCTGATCCCCCTACCGGGCCCAGTTCTCTCTCAACAAGTACAGAAGTCGACTGTCTTCGCTTCATCACTGAAAGTCAGGGACCTTCATCTCATGATTTTCTCTCCCTAGCCGCAAAGAAAAGGTTTGGAATCTCGAAGAAAAGTCTAGACTTCCTTGAGGAATACAAGACTGAATCCACACGACGGCAATACGAATCTTCCTGGAGAAAGCGGGTCTCGTTCGTCAAGGCAAAAAATCCTACGGAAATCACCATTGATTTTTGCATGTCCTTCTTCATTCACCTTCATGGACAAGGCTTAGCAGCCAACACGATTTCCACCTGCAAATCGTCTTTGACTAGACCACTACTGTACGCCTTCCAGATTGATCTGTCCAGCGATATCTTCAATAAATTACCAAAGGCACGCGCTAGACTACGCCCAGCACCTCCGCCAAAACCTATCTCCTGGTCCCTGGACAAGGTGCTCCATTTTGCCTCTAACTTGGACAATGATTCGTGCCCTCTAAAAGACTTGACTCAAAAAGTTATCTTCCTTTTTGCTCTCGCCTCGGGAGCCCGAGTCAGTGAAATGGTGGCATTATCAAGAGAAGAGGGTCATATCCTGTTCGCAGATACAGGAGAGCTTACCCTCTTCCTTGATCCGACGTTTCTCACAAAGAATGAACTACCCACCAAGAGATGGGGCCCTTGGAGAATCTGCCCCCTGAAGGAAGATGTCTCTCTATGCCCAGTGGAGAGTCTTAAGGTCTATCTTCGAAGAACTTCAGACTTCGGTGGAGGACAACTCTTCAAAGGAGAAACATCGGGTAGTGACTTGTCACTGAAACAACTAAGAGCGAAAATCACCTACTTCATTCGCAGAGCGGATCTTGACAGTACACCCGCAGGTCATGATCCTAGAAAAGTCGCGTCTTCTCTGAATTTCTTCCAGAGCATGGATTTCGAAAGCCTCAAGAGCTTCACAGGGTGGAAATCGTCGCGCGTTTTCTTCAAGCACTACGCGAATCAAGTGCATGAAGTTGAACATTTTGTGGTAGCCGCAGGTAGTGTTATGAAACCTGCCGTTTAACTCTGCATAGAACAGTGAGTTACTTGGGACTTTAACTCTATGGGTGCCTGTATTGACCCTTTTGTAACATAGTGATTTCATGGACACTTAGTGTTTCTAATAGACTGTTCTTACCAAGGTGAAATGTCATAGACTTCACATGAGTGCCACATGCTCTAGGGCATGATGTGTTTTTTCTTTGAAAAAGACTGACGTTCCTCTGGAACTTGTGTTTCTAAAAAGTGAAATTTCTTTTCAGATTCAAGATGGAAGTCTTTTATTTTCTATGTACATTATTCTTTATTATTGTAAATTAACTTTACATTTATTATTGCAATTGTTATCACAATAATCTGCAATCTATGAAATAAAATGTCTATTTTATTACATATGCGTCTTTCTCCGCTCCTATTATTTATTATGAAATATATGATTGTCATAGTTTCATTTAACCCCTTCCTTCTGAAAGAGAAGAATAATATAGATATACTTGTATTGTATACTCACTCATGCTGTGGTAATATTCCTACCTGAATACTTACCTTCGTCCTGCCTTCGAGACCAGATTGATCTCTCCTCCAGGGAGTGTAGTAAATATTTATCACTCACCTATGCTTGATAATAATCGTACCCGAATATTAACCTTATGTCTTGTCTCCGAGTCCTGCACGAACTCTCCGCAGGGTGAGTAGCTCTTCGATGATCGCTTTGAGATATTGGTATAGTCCACCAGGACTTCTCTGCCAGGGGGCAGGAAGCTGGATCTTCACGGAAACTCTAGCAAGGACATGTTACATACCTCTATTCGAAGCCCTTGGCACTTGCATAAAAAGGGGAAAATTTCCACGATACATTAATTCTCTGGTACACTTCCATCAGGACGTCATGGCTTGAGCCCAAAAAATGGATTTTGAGCGAAGCGAAAAATCTATTTTTGGGTGAGATAGCCATGACGTCCTGATGGACCCTCCCGTCTATTCTAGTCCAGCCTTTCAGGCCCCGCCCTGTCCTGCTGTATCATGGAGATTAGCAAGAAGCTGGCCTCAGGATGAGGACGGACGTGACGTCATTTAGCAATGGCGCCCGTTTGTTTACGTTTCGAGTACCAAAAGCAGCCACGGACGAGTGTAACTGTGGAACGGCTCCCAAGTTATTCTCCACCTTTCCATATTGAAGTGTTAACTCTATATGGGGTGCAGATAGCTATGTGGCGTGTTAATACGTGCGTCCCCTGTTGATATACGATATCCTAGAGGGAAACCTTTAGGGTACTCACACCAGAAGTTAGAATTCTGTGATAACCTTTAGTTTAATTCTCTGGGAATATCCCTGTAGTTAAATATACCCTAGGAAGCTACTGAAGGAACCTTCCATCAGGACGTCATGGCTATCTCACCCAAAAATAGATTTTTCGCTTCGCTCAAAATCCGTTCTATTGGCTCCTGTTAGGCAAGGCGCCCACTCCTATATCCCACTCTCTCTCTCTCTCTCTCTCTCTCTCTCTCTCTCTCTCTCTCTCTCTCTCTGCACTACCGATATTACCCACTTTTGTTAGCAAGGTGTTGAAATTGTCTTTTCCTCTTTGAAGTGATAAAATTCTTGCCGAAAACGAGAAAAAACAAATGTAAAAATTAGTGAATGTCAGAGGTTAAACTCTGACATGTATTCTTTCTCAGGTTTGTGGTAGGACTGAAGGGCAAAATGTGTAATCTACCATGTAATACATCGTCCTGTGACTCGTGGAAGCTATTCACATGCCATTGTTCACAATTTCTTTTACATTAAAATGTAAAAATTATCAAAATTTACGATAAGAAATACTGCATTTTCTTGTAAGGGACAATGTTTTTGATTTATTGAGTTATTTTTACTAATTACCAAGTAACTATAAAAGTAAGAGGAATGTTGACAAAATATATCGTATACGCATTCTCCATTGCCATAGGGAGCTCAGTGAATCTTTTCAGGATTTTGTGTTTTTCTTCCTCTACCCCTATATATTGGCATTCCGGCCGAGTCCCTTAAGTGGTATACATACCGACAAAATGTATGTCAAGAAGAATATTCCATCAAAAATTACTGTGAATGGTTTTCAGATTCAATTGCTGTATAGTGGTCAGAAGAGAACCTGTTTCAAGTGGGTTTCAGAATCTCATGAAGCAAGAGATTGCGAGACAAGTCAATATGAAAGATTAAATGTATTTGATACTAGAGGTTTCCCTGCCTTAATATCAGTAGGAAATAAAGTGTCTAATCAGCCTAGTAGCAGTAATGATGATGTCCGTAATGTTTCTTTGAACACCGAAATTCCAGATGAGTGACATGACTTAATAGGTAAAGACATCAGTAATTTAGCAATGAGCAGTATCAGTGAGGAATTACACAGGGATGAACACAGAAATCCCCAGACTGAGGTGAAAGAAACACAGTTGAACGAAATTAGCAAACCAGGAATTAAGGCAATGGCAGTGGAAGCAGAGGTACGTGTTTGATTTAACGGCTAATGAAAGATAACTAATGAAAGTCCAGGCGATGAAACGGAAACATTCTGAATCACATGGTAAAGGTAGTACTGGAATTCAAAATATTAGTGTAGAAAGGGAGAGTATTTCTAATGTTAAGAGCGATGAGAATGGAAGTGTTATGAATCCACTGTTATATTATTGATAGTTTAGAAAATATGCAATATGACACCGAACAACCCATAAACCTCAACAGTGAACCTGGATCAGGTAAACATGAACATAACAAGGACCATACCAATAGCAGTGATGAAAAATGTCCTAAACTCACTAGAATAAGCAAATAATTATACTTTATTTTTTTCTAATGGCTCTAATAGTGGCATCAATAACAATTTGTTTAAATGAGCTCAACAAACAAATACAACTTAAGCTGTTAGCTTCTCAATATAAGATTGATATATTGTTTATTCAAGAACATTATATTAGTGATAGGAATAAGATAAAATATCTTGAGGAAAGTTTTGAAGTACTGATGAATATGCCAACTATTTTTAAAGGAGGCACTTTTTTTTTTTTTAATAAGATGTCGAATATTTCTGTACTGTCAACGGAAAAAGATGAAATGGGTATTATATTATCTGCAAGAATCCAACTTAATGGCAGTCATTTATTCTTGCTGATGTATAAGCACCGTCAGGATCTTCTAAAAAGAGGGAAAAAAAAAAAGTTTGTTTTCTGATAATATTTTATATTACTTGAGACAAAATACTTCTAATTAAATCCTAGGCAGTGATTCTAATTGTGTACTCTCAGGAACAGATGTGAGTACGGGAAACGAGATATGTGTATCCAAAACCCTCTAATATCGTAAAACAACTGACTCTGAAAGACTTATGGTTTTCAAAACACAATCTACCCTCGTATACTTACTATCGAACTGATTATGGTTCCAGAATTGACCTTATATGTGTAAGTGACCTGTATAATAACCTAAAACAGTATCAAAATATTCCATTATCTATTACAGATCATAATATGCTATTAACCCACTTTTTAAAAGACAAACTGTAGAATGGGGAGGGGATACTGGAAATTGAATACATCGTTACTGAATAGAGTTGATTTTGACGAGAACTTCAAGAAGTTTTGGGATTATTTGAAAAGGTAAAAATTAAAATATCCTAATATCATGGAGTGGTGGGATATTTTTGTAAAACCTAAAATGAAATACCTTTTTGTTAGATTGTCCAAACAAGCTAACCAGGAGAAATGTGGCACTTAAACTTTTTACAACGCCACTTAAAATTCTTAGCTAACATGGCTTCGATTGGTAATATTGATTTTGAACAAATGAAAGTTCTTAAAGATCTAATAAAGTCTATAAAAGATGAAATAATTGAAGGTGTAAGAATTAGGTTGAATACAGAAGAAAGGTTAAATGGAGACCGACTGTCTGCTCATCCATTAGGGAAAGAGAAATCCAGAGGAAGAAAAAATATTATTAGAGATATGCGTTCGGAGAATGGTGCAACACTGCATAACACTGAGGCTATTTCTCATCATGTAAATCAGTATTATGAAACTATTCTCTAAGGTAAATACCGACTCGAGGTTACAAAACCATTTTCTTATGTCGATTGACAACACCGTAAACGTGGAAGACAACGAAGCGTTATGTATTATTGTAACACCGTAAGAGGTATTAAACGCTTTAAAAACTATGAACAAGGGTAAAACACCAGGAGAGGATGGGCTTCTGTTAGAGTTTTACTTAAAAACATAGAATATTATCAAACCTGAGTTTATGGAAGTGGTAAAGTATGCTTTAGACGTAAAATTTCAATTGGGCCAGAGTCAAAAGAAATGTATCATGAAACATTCACAAAGGTGGGGACACTCTATCTTTGAAGAACTGGAGGCCTATTGCATAACTAAATACTGACTATAAATGTATTTCAAGGATACTGGCCAACAGAATGGTAAGTGTTTTAAATAAAGATGTATCTGGGGAACAATTTTGTTTGGTGAAAGGGAGATCAATAATAAACTGTAATACACTAATCCGTGACAGCATATATTATTTTAATGAAAATAATTTAAACGGAGCTCTGGTCAATCTAGACTGGAGTAAGGCCTTTGACATGGTAAATCTAGATTTTATGTTCAAGACTTTATCACGAATGGACTTCAGAGACAATTTTATTATGAAAGTAAGAATGCTACGTGACGGGAGCCAAAGTAGTTTGTATAAATGGAATCGTTAGTGACTATTTTCCTGTTGAACGATCAATACGCCAGGGTTGTCCTATGTCAATGATAGCATATGTTTTGTTTCAAGAATCACTGTATAGAACTATGAAACAAAATGTAAGTATTCGACCCATAGAACTCGCGAATGCATTCCAGTGTTCTGTCATAAGGTTTGCGGAGGACAGTTCGGTGTTTGTTAGAACAGCTGAGAGCATACAGGAAGTATTTCATACAATAGAACAATTTGAGCAAGCTACAGTGGCAGATCTAAATCATGAAAATCTTGTCTTATGGGACTGGGTAACTGGAAACATCGAAATGAATGGTCAGTTGAATGGTTGCAACATAAGAACAAATGTACTGTATTAGGGATGTTGTTACGCAAATATTTTGAAGAAATGGAAACTAGGATGAACTCATTAGCAAATCAGTTAAAAGTAAACATGCTCTCTAGCAGAGTTTTGTCCATGCATCAAAAATCTGCCATTATTAATTCCTTAATCTTAAGTAAAGTGTGGTACATGTGCCACATGTTTCCATC
>NC_090726.1:111808159-111880659 GCF_036898095.1 Palaemon carinicauda | reverse complement strand
ATAGGAGAGGAGATATCGTTCATTAAGGTACTAGTGTTCTGTTTACTATACGTGATTAACACCAAATCTTGAGAAACATATCTAATTGGATTTTATTTGTTAGTTTTTAGTCTCCATGCTATGAGGAAGAATAGAATAATATAACTCAAGATGTGTAAGGAAAATAAGCAGAAATTCATGGTTATATATAATTTTTTCTAGCTTCCATTGCATTTTGAAATAATGTTTATACCGTTTAATTAAGGAAATATTGAAATTATTTTAAACCATGGAAGGAAAGAAAAGACAGCTTGGGAAAAACGTGAAACTTGGCCCTTTTTTCCATTAAGTGACCATCTATAAGCAGGAATAACTCATCCCTTCTCTCTCTTTCTCTGACTGTAAATGTCAGTGAACCTTGTTTGGTTGTTATACCTACTCATCATAATGGCTCGAGATAAGAGATAAAAGTGATGCGTCATCCCAATGATGCTCAAGCTATCCTCCATGAGAACAGTCTACCTTGAACTTGGAATATCCCGGGGAGAAAAGAACAATAGCAGTGAATATTGCAAACCCTCAAAGACATTAGGTGTATTCATCTTGAAAAGCAATTCAAAAGTACAAGAAGCTCATGTTGTGGTCGTAACAGTCCTTGAGCCAGTCATTCTTTTCGGTGCAAATTAGGGCCAAAGGATTACATTTATTCCCAAGAGGAGTAGGCTCCCTGGTTATAGAATATGTATGATAGCCTTGAAAAAAATGGTGTTTTGTGTAGTTTACACATAACACATTTTCCGCAAAGGTTGTTTACAAAATCCTTTTTAGACTTTTTTATTATTTTTTTTTCTTTTTGCGGAGAGCTATTAACGTGAGGAATACGAGAAACGCAGAATCTGAATATTATTACTTTACAACCTTTTACCCCCGGGGTATTTGGAAATTTCCCACCCTTAACCCCCAGGGGGTTATTTTTTTCCAAGCACATTTTGCAGTATATTTTATTTAAATTGCTCTAACAGCCTTAATTTTTGTCATAGAGAGGTCAGGTTGGTCCCATTCTCTTGGAAAATGCCTGAATTTTCTCAAAAAATTATCAAAAAATATGAAAAACAAATTTTTATAGCATTTTTTTGCAAGGACGTACCGGTACGTCCATGGGGGTAAAGGGATGGCTTTTGTGAAACGTACCAGTACGTCCTTTGGGGGTAAAAGGGTTAATGCCCTATTTTATGTATAACTAAAAATTTTCATGAAAATTAGCTATATAATATCAGAATCCTAATAACATTATTAAAACAATATATTGATTATTTAACTATCAATATAAAATTTAAAGCTTTTTTATCCCTATAAAATTCTGTAAGATGCCTTGTTCAAGAGTTAGGACCATTTTATTGTAATGCAAGATCCATATATTTTATTAAATGGCATTTTAATTTTTTTATGCGTGACTTTTATTCTAGAACCATTTATCGCCTACTTTTTATTGATAGTTGTCAAATACAGCTTCAATTTTTTCACTTCCTTCAACTTCATTTAAAATCATGAAAAACAAATCAAAAGCAGTTTCCTCAAATATTGCTAAATTACCTTATACATTTTGAACTAGATGCATACCATCAATATTTGTTGGAAAATGCTCTAGAATATATTCAGCTGTAGGCACATCCTTTCGCAAAATGTTTCTAAAGGAAGCTTCGTTAGATTTATGTAATCCCTCGGGCCTTGCTAAAGGCAATTGAAGAGGTTCTAAGGAATGAGATAAAACCCATTTCTTTTCAAGATTTCGAGCTTGTTGACTTATGAATATTTTATCAAATAAAGCTTATTCGTCTTTCAAAAGGACTGCTCTATCTTACAGTTATTAAATTTCTTTGTAGTAGGGATGTTTCTTAGTCTCTCCTTCTTAAATTCCCTATTGATTTTCTCCCATTTTGAGTGCATTCATTAAGTCTCTTAAATTATTAAATTGTCTATTTTTCCTGTAAAATTAACGAATAACTAATTTTCTTTTGCTAAAGAATCTATCCAGTTTCTAATTACATTCACTACTGATGACCCTCCATACTCATTGTATTTCATTCTTGTTGTAAACAGGTCGGGGTGAAGAGAACTGACACCTAATTCAGTAAAAGTCTACATAAGAAATAAACATTAACTTCTATATTCTGCTGTTATGCAATACCTTTTCACTGCTTCTGGGGCAAGACTAAACCGGGAAATACCTCCCGTTGTTTGAGTATCATTATTTTTTTGTTTTTCTTTTATGGCTTGATCTATTGGTAAGTATCCTAAGTTATTTGTTTCTGACATTCGGACAGAGAACTGGGGCTTCAAGAAACTGCCAAATACTTCAGGTTGATCATTTTCTTACTATAACAGTCGGGAATAGTATACTAGCATGAGTCTTGCATAGTTGATATTATCATAAGAAAAACACCTAGGATTCATTAACCTTATTACATAATGGTGAAAAAGCTAGTTTCCTTCTCGAGTTGCCCATAAGAGCAATATTCATCCTATCATGCCAACATACGCTATCCAGAAAGTGGATAGGTCTCAATTGTTATGCTTAATATTTCTATCAAAACATGAAGCTTCCATCTAATAATAAAGCTCATGATCTCCGCAACATCAATATTGGCGGCCTTGAATATATCAATATGATATGAAACGGCTTCGATTCCATTTAGAGCATCTCCATAAAAAATTTGAAATAAATCTTCCATTTCTTGTAGATTTTCTCTAACATGATTAGATTGCCTATACAATACCTTTCGCTTTACATATGATATCCACTTGTCACCTGTTTCATCTACATCAGCTGAGCCTAATGATGCATACTTATTTCTAAATCTGAAAGGTACGAACCCTCCTAAATAACTTAAGGCCTCATTTCCTATCAATGCTTCAGATTTTATCTCTATTAGATATTCTACTTGATCATCCTCGGTCTCGATCTCATTGTTAACCATCAGAAGGTGCTTCATTTGAGCTTTGAGATGTATCACTTACATTTAAGCATTCAGTAGCGACACAAGATGTACAGTAGCTTCATCATTATTACAAACATTAGGACCCTGACTCGTTAACTATTGTCCCTACCCACTATGAATAACCCTAGTCTATATTTTAATTACAAAGGGGACGAATGACCATGGCAATGGCCAGTTTGTCGTATGAAAGAAAAGAGATGTTCGACGACTGTGTCTTGCCATAGTCGTCTTGTCAACAAGAATTCTAATCTATATAGTTGATGCAACATGTTATATTATAATACTTTTACTGGAACGGAAACATTTTGCCTTTCACTTTAGCATTATTAGCAAAATCAATCGTTTGATCAAGTATTTTGACTTGACATGGACTGTTCAAGAAAGCAGCTCTACCTTTCCTTACCATATCATATTTCATGCATGAGTTATTCAAATCAAACCAACTATCAATCAAAGATATACGATCAGATGTTTCATTACAAAACTGACTTTTCAATAAAGGTTTGTCGCTACAAAATTTTATGTAATTAGCCACTGAGGAAGAGAGTAACTGAACTGCTGTTTTCACACATTGCCGTTTATAGAAAATTTTCAGCGAGTACAAATAGTGTACCAAAAAATTTTGCATATCATATGTTATAAAGGAAAAAACTTCTTACAAGAAAAAATTTCCTAAGATAATGTCTAAATTGAACATTTTTCTACCTACACTAGCTATGACTAAAGCTACACTCTAGTGGAAGCTCATGCCAAACAGCTCATAATTCCAAAAGGACTCTACAGTGTGGTAGAATAGGGAGATAGGTTCACATCAGTGGAACACCATTTCCCCTAAAATCGGTCTATTAGAGAACATAAGGCAGTAAATTCACATACCATCCTGCCTAAGCCAGCAGCGGCTGCGCCTGAGGTGGCAGCAGCCGTCTCTAAGGAGGCAGATATTCCTAGCAACCATAGCTCTATGAACTGACCTTTCATTACCCATATGAATGTCGTCACAATGTAGCGGTGGCGTAGTCAAGACAGAAAGAAAGTGGACGACCCTATATGGAAACAGACCACGGGAAAGGGGGAAGGCACAGGTCAATAGAAGGCAGTAGATGAATGAATCTGCCAAAGAACCTGGTTGTTAACATTAAATCATGAGGATGGGGGGTAACCCTTTAAAATAATGAGAGTCGTAAAATACGGCCAGGACACCATGAATTTGTAAATTCAAGGGAGATCTTGACAACTAGGAGGTATCCAATCGACCAACTTTGGAGGAGGATGTTCCTCAGATATGGAAGAGGAAAAAGAGGCAGGTGACTAGTCCAAGGTTGCTGCTAAGGCGGCAAGATGGGGTACCCCCTAACCTACCCACATCCAAAGCTAGAAGAAATCAAGCTGACAGGACTGGAAGTATGGCCAAATAGTAAGTAATTAGGCCAGGGAGCTTCCAACCATGCAAAGCATTCAAGACTCCACAGCACGACATACATAGCTCAGGATCAAAAGCTAGAGTCAGAGACTTGGCAGCTGATAGGGCAGCAAAGGAGAACCCCCAAGGGGTTCTAGTTCTTTGCCCAGATAGGGTTAGGCCATAAGAAACCCACTGTGTAGGCTAGCCTAGCCTATATAACAGATGAGGGATGCTCAGATGCTAGGGAATGTAGACTAGATAAAGGAATTGTAGTTCCAAGGACAGTGAAGGATTTGTGGCCTACTTAGGAAGGGGAAGGGACAGCTAGACCACCCAAGGTCTCTAAGGGGGCAGAGAGAATTAACCCAGGAGCGGAATAATAACTCGTCTACCCAAACTAGATTAGATAGCTCACAAGCTATTATGTCCATCTATATAGCAACTAAGGGTGCCTCAAATGCCAGGGAAAACAGGACTGGAAGGGAACTATGTTCCACAGCAACCAGGACAAGACTAGCAAGGCAAGGGGGAGGGAAGGGGAAGGAAGGTAGACTTAGAAAAGGGTGAAGCAGCAGGATATGAAGGCCTAACTGTAGTATTAAAACTAATATGTTGTTCCAAGGGATCTACAGTAAGTAGACACAGAGAACGAGTCCTCACAACTGGCTGCCAGTATACCAAAAACTAAGAAAGGATGCCTAGTAAATAGGTAAGGTGACATGAAAGGAAGGTCTAACTGCCAATATTAAAGCAAGGTTGGTTTTGTTCTAAGGTATTAACAGAGTGTAGACATAGGGAACAAGTCCTTACAACCTGTGCCACCTGGCCAAACACTAAAGCTAAGTAGAAAAGTGAAATACTGTCGCCCAAAGACAACAGTAAAACACCATCCACTGCTCCCAGAGGTACCTTCAGGGCTGCAGCTCCCCACTACGACGTATCGATAACATGATAGGATAGATGGCCTCACAAAAACCATGAGGTCACGTGGTCGCAGGTGAGGGTTCATAAGTACACGTAAACCAGTCTTGGCCAGTTAGCCTAAGTCAGGACTGATGGAATACAAACATGCAAAAAATAGCAAAAGGTTTAACCTCTAATCATACACCTATTGTAAAAAAAAAAAAAAAAATCCAAAACACACTTTTACAAGACTAGAAAGGAGCTAATATGCAAATCTGAGTGATTTGGAGACAAGATCCTCCGGCCTCGGCCATGCAATGGCCGAGGACAAATAACGGACGCTCAGCACAAAAACACAAGGGTGGAGACAGGAAATTCTCCAACACAAAAGGAAATAGTACTCAACTTGAGCGATGAGAAAGAAGCAGAAGCATCTATGATCTTAAAATCACTCCAAAAAAGCTAGAAAAATAAGCAGAAACTCTCGAAGCAAATCCATCAAGATGACGTCGCTAGAAGGAATGGTGAACCAGCGAACATATTTGCAACACATTAGTATCAGAGTTGTAACGGCTCTCTCGACAACATATCTAACACTATCACATATCCTTCGAGACAAGGTTAACTCCATTCGGGGAAGGATAGCCGTGGCTTGTTTTAAACACGTCCCTGTTTCATACACGATATCTTTCGGTATATTCGCTCCAGGGGATATAACCCTGTGGTGATACTTAGGTAAAATTATATGGTATATCACTCGCAGAAATATCCCAAGTAGAAAAGTGCCTTTGAGGAACTTCCAGCAGGACGACATGGCTATCTCGCCCAAAAATTAGATTTTTTCCTTATGTCAAAATCCGTTTTATAGCCTCTCATGTTTAAGTGACTCTCATTAATTTTGTAAGCTATTTTGAGATTATTTACTGATGAAGATACGATTTATGATATAGGTTTTGAGGTAATGATGACTTTATCTCTAATCTGAAAACCATAGTCTATTATATGATTTTGAATTAAATTGATTAAATGGTGGGGATCAGCCAAGACAAAAAGTTTTGAAAAATTTCCAAGTAACGGGACATTTTTATTATAATTTATGAGTAAAGCTCAAATAATAATATTTATACACACGAAAAATATTTTTGTAAAATCTCTCTCTCTCTCTCTCTCTCTCTCTCTCTCTCTCTCTCTCTCTCTCTCTCTCTCTCTCTCTCTCTAATCTACAGAAATATCCTTCCGATCATAGCTTAAGATTTACTTGCATGAGAAATAGGTAAACTGGTCCTGAATTCTGCTCAATGTCTCCAGAGACCATAAGAATTAATGGTGATAAAAAATATACATCATACTTAAAAACCAAATTGACAAGAATGATAACAAGAACAATATGTACAGAAATATAAATAAAGTGATTGATCAAACCCATAGACTATAGAAAAAAAGTAAAAAAAAATGGTCAACTTGGAGGAGCCGATACACGATGCAAGGCTAAATACCCTCTGGGATAGCCACTTCAACTGAAGGGAGGACAGTAAGGATGGTTTTGCGAAGTAAAAGAACCAGATAAGGAAAAGACAACCTCTTGATAAACCACCAGGTATCCATTGCCTTTCTATCAAGCCTGCCCAACACACCATTTAAAAAAAACAAGAGGAAGAACAAAAATTAAAAAATTGAAAATATAAAATAAGATATAAGATTGAATAGTGTGCCCAAGTGTACCCTCAAGCAAGAGAACTCCAACCCAAAACACTGGAAGACCATGGTACAGAGGCTTATGACACTACCCAAGACTAGAGAACAATGGTTTGATTTTGGAGTGTCCTTCTCCTAGAAGAGCTGCTTACCATATCTAAAGAGTCTCTTCCACCCTTACCAAGAAGAAAGTAACCACTGAATAATTACAATGCAGTAATCACCCCCTTGATCGAAGAAGAAGTGTTTGGTAATCTCAGTGTTGTTAGGTGTATGAGGAAAGACGAGAATGTGTAAAGAATAGGCCACACTATTCAGTGTATGTGTAGGCAAAGAAAAAATGAGCCATAACCAGAGAGAGGGATCCAGTGTATTACTGTCTGGCCAGTCAAAGGATCCAATAACTCTCTAGCTGCAGTATCTCAATGGGTGGCTAGTGCCCTGGCCAACCTACTACCTCCAAGAAGAATTTAAGAATCCATGCATTGCAGATATAACAGGATGAATCTGTCCTTGCAAATGAGAACATAAACGTCTGTGAAAAACGCGGTATATTTCCAAATTCATGCCTATGTGTTGCCTAGGTAATACCATGTGCCTGAGCGTTGAAAACGGGACCTCTACGTAACTAACTCACTTTGCCTTATTCCAACTTGACGCCAGCCATTTGAGTCATCGTTCCGGCGATACTTTTTTACTTTCAGAGGAGCAACAACAGGTATATATTAAATAGAGGGTTTTAAACGTAAACAATTACCGAAACTGATGAAATTAAACTAAAACTTGAAATAGGTTAAACTTCATTTCTGAGAGACATAGTACATCGAGCATCGGCAAGTTTGGCACAGTTACCCATTGAACTTGCCTGCCATCCCATTGTCTCTGCAGGTGCTGGAGCAGAGTCAAGAGTGTATATATGCATCTCGGGATGAAACTAGAGGCAACCACAGCACAATCTCGTCCTGCAGAGACAAGTATAACCAACCCTTAACGTCATTGCCTATCCTGTACTCCTTGTTACGACTTCCCAGATCACTTGATATCACGTCCCTCATATGGTATTTGTTCCAACCTGGTTCGCTAGACATATCTCATTGCTCCTTTGTTTAGGCAAGTGGTACGTGGATGTGCTACATAGCCATCCACGTGGGCAAATAAGTGGCAAACTAAGAGTCCAAGAAGGTTTGGGGATGCCGCTCATTCATCCTAAAACATCTATTTATATCTGTACCAGGTCTCCTTCTACACCTCTTTAGAACTCTCAAATTATCACTAATTTCTCACTTTTTATTTCTTCCGATATTTGTTACTTAAGACTAAAGTAAGTCTTAAAAAGCTTATACAGTGTCAATATGTATGCCTACTACCATACATGAATAAAATGCACTACGTTCGTTCCCAAGGATTTTTCCAACATAGGCCTACCCGAAAGATACCCCAAAGGTGTCTTGTTTGTGTTCTCCCATCATCAAACCTTAACCTCTTAAAGTGTACCTCTAATAAGCCGTAGTCCTCCTCTTAAATATCATTGGGGAACACAGGTTCCTCGCCCAGAAATAGATTTTTCCTTCGTCAAAATCCCTTTTATAAGATGAGAAGGACTTACGACGCTATGTAAGATCAATAACCCGAATTTTCGCTTTTATGAAAAAGAAGCTTGACCTTGCAGCTCATGAATACTGTCCAATTCCCGTTTCATTGGAGGTTATGAATTATGTAAGTTATATGGGACCATTACAGTCTTTTGTTTTATCCTAATGAAAGGCATATAAAATGTGACTCACTTTTGTTTTGTCCTAATGAAACGCAAGTAAATTGTGGTTTATTTTATTGTGAACTCTTCACTTCATTTCGTACAGCACTGCCATAGGGGAAAGATGTAAAAAGCGATACCAAATGTGATACCTGTAGTCTGTAAAAAAAAAAAAAAAAAAAAAAAAAAAAAAAAAACATTTTATGCATAGGTCATTCTTGTTTAAACCTGAAATGAAATAAGTGGAAAAGGCTAACGACCTTTTCTCATTCTAAGGGACGATATCTAAAAAGAATCAGGAAAAACAGACCAGGAAAGAAAAATTCAGAGAACGACAGTAGAAATGAAAAGGAAGTCACTTTCTAGAAAACATTTTTGTTTTTTAAATTAATCGTTATAAAAAATATCAAACTTCTAAGTAGTGTTGCCATGTGTGGTATAACAAGGACTGCCGGCTTTTTGTTAATCCATGTGGCCATTGTTTTGTATGAGATATTTAGACCAATATAAAGCGGTCTTCAGTTGCATTTACTCGCCATCACTTTAGAACTAATTGTGTGTGTGGAAGAAACAGGGTCGTATGTCTCGTAGGGAAGCAGTGCCGTAGTACTAAAGGATCTTTGCATCATCCTTCATCCCATATCTTGTTTTTTTTTTTTTTTTTTTTTTTTGTCCAACCTCTTTCATCTTTTGCTGTTGGGTTTTCCAAAAGGTTGCATTTTGGTGCTTAATGACGATCCCTTCCCCTACGCTGCAACGCCCAAATATCTCTCTCTCTCTCTCTCTCTCTCTCTCTCTCTCTCTCTCTCTCTCTCTCTCTCTCTCTCTCTCTCTCTCTCGTAAACTGTCCAGTCGACTGCTTGATCGGTAAACTGAGTCGTTTGCAGGGGTTGCTTTGACCTTCTAAATTCCCTTATTAAACGTCACTTGGTCTTACGGCCCAGTACAAACATTATTACTGTGGTAAACCAATGAATATTAAACTTCTTTTTTTTTTCTTTAGTAAAATCTTTCATAAGACATCTTAAGTATTCAAACTACTGTATTATTTATTATGTAAAGCTTTCAGAAAAATATATTTGGATTCAGAGGTTTTGAGTTTAAAGGAATATCCCTTTATGTTCTTTCCAGATTGACACATTTCTTTTTATTTATCAAGAAAATACAATGCTTAATTTTAATGGGAATATACTCATTATAATTTTACACTTGCATGTTATGTCAGGAGTCAGCAAATGTGAAAATCAATAAAGCTATTTTATCACCATTTCTTCAGAAAAGAAGGTATAAATTTTATTGGGAGTAAAGTGATTATTTTCTTTGAGGACAAATGATAAATATTTATGGAGTGCAACGTTGTGTTCCGTTGCAGAGTGGCATTCAGTCACGTCTCAGGACTATCAAACACGCCGCAGGGTTTTTCCTTCGAAAAAACTCGTTTATCTAGCATAAAGGTCAGAACAAGGATTCTAATCGGTCTTTTCTGGATAAAAGCAGATAGGAGTCCTGTTGAAAGTTCTGCTCACCTGACATAATAGGTTCGATGTTCTAATAGATGTTCTGCAAATAGTAATTTGAGCGCTTTGTATTTGCATGTGCAGAATGTGTAACAATAAATAGTATGTTGCCTTATATTTTTTTTATCTTATCAGAATGATGCATTATATATTATTATACTAAGATGGCTCCTGGGTTTGGGCACCAAAAAATATAATATAGGATGGCTCGTGACTGGAAACCAAATATAAAATATGATATATACTACTACTGACAAGTTACTCAACCTCTCAAATTCCAAACTCACTTGTTTACTTTTACATTAAAACTGTTATACTTTACGATATTAATACACGAACCCCGAGACAGTTAAGTAACTCCCAGACAGCAATAAATAAAACTGAATATCCAAAGGTTTCTTAAGTATTCTCAAAACAAAACTAGGTAATTATTATTATGATGTACACAAACCAAACACTTAACAGGATACAAGCGTAACTATTCTAAACAATGGTGATTGGAATAATACACTCTTTGCAAAAATAAATACATTCTATATAAATTGCAACACTTTGAAAAGAATTTACATAATAACAAAATGAATCACTGGAAATTGTAAGTCTGAACAAAACTTAGATTAAGACAAAACTGATATGATTTGAAAATTATATTAATGACTTGACTTGAGATATAAAGTCTGAATAAATCTTAGACTAAGACAAAAGAAATAATGCAATGTAAATTATACAAAAGCTTGAAATGAAATCAGAGTAATACAATATTCAAGTTTGATACTTAATGAAAATAGATAACCAGATCACAATACAAATAACTAACCTTTCTACAGGATCAGTTACAAAAACCTCACACAATGCCAACACTCACCCTAATACAACGAATTCAAAATAACCGTTTCGTCTTACGTGTTTTTTCAACACACGATTTGGTTTGAGGCACAGAGTCACTTAGGAGCGGACACAGTATAGGTACTGAACACTTTTAAAACAATACTCTGAGCTGCGTGTGAGAGAGGGAGAGGGGAATTGTCTGTCTTAAGGCTGCAATTCTCTATCTGCCAATGTAACACTGGGGGTCGCCTTTATATATAAAACCTAGCTACTTCTAGAAACTTCCCAGAGATTTGGGATATGTGGGGGCTGGGCATAAGCGTCAGAGTTACCAAGTATTGCTCTCTTGAATGCTACTCACGCCACACCAGACTGGTCCCTCAGTCAGCTAGTTCTGCCCATCCTTTTGTCACCGAAATAAAAAAAGATAACATCCTATTACTAGGTCTTTCGTGAAACTTCCAATGCCCGGAGTACTGAACATTCTCTCTTAAACCTGACGCAATACCTCATAAAACATTAAAGAACATTACATATGCCCTTGTTCATATCGAATATGATCAAATAACACTCTCAAACAGTCTACATAAGACTTCGTAACAAAAATATGTGAAGTAAAAAGTTATTTCTTAAAAATAACGTAAATTTACATATTCTCACTTGAATAAGGAATACAATGAAATTAATGACCAAAGTCTTACGTAAGTTACATAACACACCTATGTCTACATGAGAGGAGATCATTTCAAGAACTGGCTATTCATCTCTTCAATGCGCAAATAAAATATAAATAAAATCATTACTAAACTACTGTATTTACTTTACACTAGACCAGCTTCGTATGATAGCTCCCCCCCCAAAAAGATCATTTATTCCGGGACTGAATCCATTGATTTAACCCAAGATAAATAATCTGTAACCATGTTATCTTTACCTGATATATGTTTTACATTAATACAATATGGTTGCAAACATAACGATTATTTTTTCATCTTATTCACAATAGTTAAAGGATTATGGTACGAGTACAATGTAATCTCATTCTGTGGTCGATCTACGTAAATTCCAACCTTCCTTATCACGGTGACTAACACCAACAGATTCTTTTCAACTATCGAGCAGGCTTGTTGCTGCTTCTTCATCTTCGATGACATAAGACACACAGGATGAAGAATTCCTTCCTTTCCTTCTTGCAGTAAGGCAGATTCAATCCCATTATCTGACACATCCACTTAGATAAGGAATTTCTCAGTGAAATCCGGTACTTCAAGTCTCGGTTTCGAAGTTAATATGGCCTTCCTCAGAATTCTCCTCTTTCCTGGTATCTCAATAACGTAGGTCCGGTCACAGCTCTCCTCAAAAATACGAAATGGTTCTGGGAACTCGTTGGCGAGAGGGAGTCACATGTCATTCTACCGTAAACTATCTGTTCGTACTCTTCATAACAAACCTTTTCTCCGTCCGTCCTTGACTCATTTTCACGTCTTCTAGGAAAAATTTCCTTAACTCGCCGATTCATTTCCTCAAATCCTTGACATTTCTTTCGTCCTTTTCCTCTTGATCATTCCCTTTTCCTGCCAACATTCTCTTTGGTCCTTTGCTGAAGGTTCCTGCAACCTGTCTGTTGGTACTCTTCCTACCAAACCTTTTCCTCGTTCATCCTTAATTCATCATCTTCATGCCTTCTAAGGAAAATTTCCTTAAATCACTGATTCCTTTCTAAAATCCTTGACATTTTCTCCATCCATTTCCTCTAGGGCCTTCCTTTTTTCTGCCAACATTTTCTTCGGTCCGCGTACTTCTCGTACTTCCATATGGCGTAAGAGAGCTTCCTTGATGTACTCGTTCGGCTTTCCAGCCATTTGATATACGTGACATGCTCGGCGAAACTGGCTCACGTCCTTATGCATGCCAGACCCGAAAAAGTGTTTCATTATCTTCTCCGTCGTCTTCCTTATCCCCATATGTCTTGCCTCGTGCTCTATCACGATCACCTGTCTTCTCACCGCTGTGGAAATTAATATCTGCCAATATATCCCCCATTCAGCAGTTCCAGGGATATCGGCGGGACTATGCTTCCTCATACGCAACCCATCCCTAAGATAATAACAGGTCGGAGACTGCGGTGCTTATGTCTTGTCCACCGCACGGTACAATAACTCTGATAGCATTGCATCCTTCCGTTGCAATCCTATCAGCCTTTTCCTACTCACTTGTCCTACTTCCAACATTGAATTTTCTATTTCTTCCAAGTCCATTTCTTCTTTGTCCTCTTGTCCGCACGTCTGTCATTCCTCTTTCTTCGCTCAGGCCTACTCTTGAGTTCTCTTCTAGCTGACCGCCAAGGGAATCCTCTTCTTCGGAAAACAAATCATGCAGGTTCATTGCTCCTTCGATTTCTTTTTCTTCTTTGTCCTCTTGTCCACTCGTCTGTCATTCCTCTTCGCTCTGGCTTACTCTTAAGTTCTCTTCCTGCATATCATCTCAGGAATCCTCTTCTTTGGAAAACAAATCCTCCAAGTTCACCACTCCTTCAATTTCTTTTTCTTCTTCAGCAGCCACTTTTTTCTTCATACTCCTAGTCGTAACACAACTAGGAAACAGAGACGGGTAGTCCTTCTCGAGTTCAGTCGTAGGACTCTACTTCAAAGGTTTCTCCATTACAATGGGACAAGGCACGAACAGTGCTCCACCAACCTCATTACCCAGCAGGACGTCTACTCCTTCAACAGCCGATGAATCCTTTATTGCACAATCAAAATTACCTGTCACCAACTCGCATGACAGTTTTAAACGGCAAAGAGGGGTCACCTCCTCACCTCCTATTCCCTTCAAAATAACAATGTCCCCTGCGAGAGACTGTTCCACCAACGGGTGTACTCCACGTACCACTACACTATGGTTACAACCTGTGTCGCTCAATATCCTAACCAGGGTTCCCTCACTACCATCTATTGTTGCTAACATATCTTCTTAAATATATGATTTAAAGGCATCCATGCTGTTTGGGTTCGTCCTGTCCATCATGTAAACGTTAGCTGGTTTATTTTCCTCTCCGTTCTTTTCCGATTGCTTCTTCATCTTCATATTCTGTAAAATCGAATTATCCTTAATCACTTGGGCGACTGCTTTCTGTTGGTTTGACCAACATTTCTTACTGATATGGCCTCTCTTGCCACATTTAAAACAGACAATATGAACCTTCTGCACATCTTTCACGATACTCGAAGGAGGATGATTCGACATTTGTTGCTGAGGTACTATCACATTCTATTTAGGGACAGTCCCAGTGCTACTTCCGTTGCTATTGGTGAACTTGTTCCTGTAGTTATTACCGAACTGGTTTTCATGGTTCGGCGAATACTTGACACGGGGTCGGAACGACGGTTGAAACTTCATACCCGAGGAGGGTTTACGACTGATAATATTATAATCTTCACTCAGCGAAGCGGCTTTATTAAGTTTCTTCACCTCTCTCTCTCTCAAGTATGTTCTAATATGTTCCTGAATTCCTTGAAGATACAGCTCTAGTATTATCAGTTCTTCTAAATCAGCTATTCCCTTTACGTTAGCACCTTCTGTCCATCTCTTAAAACATCGTCCTTTTTCAAACTTCGGATCTTTCATTATAATATTCAGGGGTCATCTGATACACTTGCAACACACTCCTCTTCACTTCTTGATACTCCCTCCTCTGGTCCTGAGATAAGGATAAGTAAGCACTGCAGCCTTTCCCAAAGAGCACACTCTGCAATAACACAGACCATTTATTTTCTTGCCATTTCATCTTCACTGTGACCATTTCAAAATGAGTGAAGAACTCATCTGGAGTCTCATCTGTGAACCTTGGAATTAACCTCTGGGCTTCCGACACATTAAACACTGCCTCCTGCTTAGTAGGGGCCGTCTCGGTTTGCGTTATCAACTGAGCACGGGCATTCACCAACTACAACTCCCATGCATACCTCACTTCTTCCTTCTCTTTTTCATCCTGTCTTCTCTCTTTTTCTTCCCGCATTGCTTCCTTTAACCTTGCGTGTCTTACGATCTCTATGGCTTCTCGTTCTTTTTCTTCCATTTCCTTCTCGCGTCGCGTTTCTTCTCTCTCTTCTTCTTCTCATCTTGCTTCCATTTCCTTCTCTTTTGCCATCATATTTAACTTGATCAACTTCTCCTCCGTTTTAATTCGTCGAATCAATCTCTACACCCTTATCTGCTTTCATGCCTTCAGTTTGTGTGTCAACCGCTCTTTGCTTCGTTAAAAATTCTTCCTCAGCTTCCTCCAACAGTTCATGAGCTTCTACAATATTCTCATCCGACAACTTTCCCAAGTTTATCAAAGCTTCTAAGGCTAGAAAATTTATTTGGGCTTTCATCATCTCACTCGCTGCATGGCCGCCACATGCCATTAAGATAGAGCCACTGAACTTTAGTTACATTAGCTTTTGACAATTTGTGAACACTTGGGTTATTCAAAAACTCTTGAAAATTGAAATATGCTATCTTGTAATTTAACAATATCAAATTCTTTACCAAAAATATGTCCAAATTATACACAAAATCCTATCAACACTAAATTTATTCAAACCTTCAATCAAAACACGACTCTGTTATCACCAATATTTAAAACAGACTCACTCGATCCCAAGGGTCTGGGCACCAAAATATATATTATACTATGATGACTCCCGGGTCTGGGAACCAAAAAATATATCATACGATGGCTCCTGACGGAACCAAACATGTAATATAATATATACTACTACTGGCAAGTTAATCAACTCTGATTCCAAACTCATTTGTTTGTTTTTACATTAAAACTGTGACACTTTAAAATATTAATACACAAACCCTGAGACAGTTAAATAACTCCCAGACAGCAATATATAAAACACTGAATATCTAAAGGTCTCTTAAGTACACTTAAAACAAAACTAGGTAATTATTATTAACACATATTCAAACCAAACTCATTACGATTCTTTAACAGGATACGAGCGTAACTATTCTAAACAATGGTGATTGGAATAATACGATCTGAAAATTATATAATGACTTGACTTGAGATATTAAGACTGAATAAATCTTAGACTTTGACAAAAGAAATAATGCAATGTAAATTATACAAAAGCTTGAAATAAAATCTGAATAATACAATATTCAAGATTGATACTTAATGAAAACAGATAACCAGATCACAATGCAAATACCTAACCTTCCTAGAGGACCAGTTACAAAAACCTTACACAATGCCAACACACCCTAATACAATGAATTCAAAATCACCATTTCGTCTTACATATCTTTTCAACACATGATTTGCTTTTGGGAACACAGTCACTTAGGAGAGGACACTTTTAAAACAATACTCTGAGCTGCGTGCAAGAGAGAGAGAGGGGAAGTTTTCTGTCTTAAGGGGACTGTCTGCCATGGTGTTTTGGCATACCAACTTTCAGAAATAGAAAATAGTTTTATTGCTTCTATGTATGCAAAAACATATCATACATGCTCTCCAAATGTTTCAGCCAATTATTTTTACAAGTAATAAGGATATAGCAGCCTTTAAATAATGACGTCATCCTTACTGCGTCGTTTGCTAGATTGAGTTTGAAAGAATCGTCTTTGTGTGTTTATTTTGGCATATATATAGCAATTCTTTCACTTATGTTTCGAAATCTCGTACATCTGGCAGAAATGGAAGGCATTGGTAGAGGGTAGGTGATCGAAAACTATGAGCTACGAGAACAGCATATTGTGTTTTCACAATGTCCTCGGGAACTTTACAGCAAGGCCAATGTTACCTATAGGCATAGAAGGAACAAAAGGTAAGCAGAGAGCAAGAAAAAAAGACCAAGAAGAGAGGGGAAACATGAATAAGAGTACAAAGCTGAAACATGATAACTAAAACACTGGCAGCAATGAGAGGCCACTGGCAACTCATGACACCCTTACGCCAAGAGTAATAGTAAACTTAGGGTTTAAATACTTCGTTTAGGGTGCGTTTATGTAGGAATAAACAATGAAAGTACAAGTAAGGGTATCATAATAATTTTATCTTGATTTCTTTTATAAAAGAAACGAAAATTTGTTGCAAATCTTTGGGAGCTCATAACTCAAAAACATACTTATTCACACTTAGGTACATTTTTCTCATTTATTTATTGTTCGATTCTAGAGAGAAATATATCATTGAAAAGAGGTATAAAAATCCCACAATTTTGTGCGACGGAATTTTGTTTTGCTTTTTACTTTTTTTCGTGATTATTTTGCGTCTAGACGAGGAAAAATGAATAAAAATTTCATAAAAAAAGGAAAATCAAAATTTCGTCTCACAGAATTGTTCGGTTTATAAAGTAATTTTTATAGGATAAGTTTTAATACAATTGATGTCATATTAGTGGAGAAAATGTACCTAATTTTTTTTTTTTGAAATCATGATTTTTTCTAATAAATCAAAGAGTTTTTGATCAAATGACTTGAAATTTTTATATGATGAAGGTATTATATATGTCTAAACATATATAGAAATAGAGTATTTTAGATAATTAAAAAAAAAAAAGTGGCGGACATGGCGGACGGTCCCCTTAAGGCTGCAATTCTCTATCTGTCTTGTAACACTGGGGGTCACCTAGCTACTTCCGGAAATGTCCCAGAGATTTGGGAAGCATCTGGGGCCGGGCATAAGCGTCAGAGTTACTAAGTATTGCTCTCTCAAACGCTACTCACGCCACAACAGACAACTCTCTCAGTCAGGTAGCTCCGCCCGCCCTTTTGTCCCCGAAATAAAAAAAAAGATAATATCCTATCACGAGATTTTTCACAACATTTCCAAGGCCTATGGTACTGAACATTTTCTCTCAAACCTGATGCAATACCTCATAAAAAATATAGAAAATTACATAAGCCCTTGTTCATATAGTGTATGATAAAAAAACTTTCAAAAAGATCATGTAAGACTTCGTAACAAAAATACGTGAAATAAAAGGTTAATTCTTAAAGATAACGTAAACTTAAATATACTAACTTGAATAAAGAATAGTCTTACGTAATTTATATAACACACCTACGTCTACATGAGAGGAGCTCATTTTAAGAGCTGGCTATTCATCTCTTCAATACACAAATAAAATCTAAATAAAATCATTAATAAACCACTGTATTTACTCTACACTAGACCAGCTTCTCAAGATTATTAATCAATTATTATGTAAAGCAACAATGATATTTTGCATAGTGATCAAGCACAGCATATTGTTATATCAATGATCATAAGGTTATAGACCTTTTCATAGGGGATATATTGCAATTTACATAAGAATAGGTAACAGTTTACTTGAATTGCAAATGGCTTTCAGTAATATTTGGAAAAGATGAATATAAATTGGCACTATTTGTTTGTTAAAGGAAAACTAAGAACTAAATGAATGGAAACTCACAAATGTAATATTGATCAGCAGAATAAAGTCTTTTAGTTATTTTCTAGTTCATTCAAAAGATTCAATTGTAAAATTATAGGGAGACTTTTATAATCCCAAACGATTTTGGAAAACACAGAAGTCAATAGGTAGTACGCAGTGAAAATCTTTTGGTAACTTGTTACTTTATCTCTCTCTCTCTCTCTCTCTCTCTCTCTCTCTCTCTCTCTCTCTCTCTCTCTCTCTCTCTCTCTCTCTCTCTAAAAAGCAACTCTATCTATCTTTTAGGAATGTTTTAAACAATCAGGAAATGCCAATGATTACGAAGGTTAATACAATACATCTACGAGGTCAAGAGATACCTACATACAAATGGTTTATTGAATAGTCAAATCAAGATGTTTATTGTGTGATGTTTGTATAAGGTGATGTATTGCAGTAACTTTAAGAATTTCTCTGTGTAATAAGTGACTAAACCATCTTTGAGAAGTTTTAATGATGCAATATTATAAAGCTGGATTTATTGGTATGAATAAAAAGATTCCTTTACTTGTAAATATGATGTACAGTACTATTTAGCATGGAAGTTACATTGCCATCTAATCATTATACTGTGCTACCATGTATTGAAAGCATATGCCGAAAACGGAAGCCTTGTGCAATAAGCAAACCTGTACAGAATCTGTAAAGTAAATTCGTACCTTTGGTGATTTTTTTCATGATTATTTGAAGAGGTTCCCGATTTCACCATTCTAATGGAAAGGTAATAGGTGTTTGGTTGAATGGTCACAAAACTATATGCAGAATGAAAA
The DNA here is from genome assembly GCF_036898095.1 of Palaemon carinicauda. Lineage (NCBI taxonomy): Eukaryota > Metazoa > Arthropoda > Malacostraca > Decapoda > Palaemonidae > Palaemon > Palaemon carinicauda. The sequence goes on along the minus strand of NC_090726.1, from coordinate 111,861,356 downwards.
TGGATGTAAGAATGTAAGGTTAATAGACAAGCGATGCTTAAAATAAAATGTACCATTCAGGTGATAAACAAAATGTAATCCTGATTTATTTCACCTTGCAGCAGGGGAAGTGTTTTGCAAGTGTCATCTCTGACTCAACATTCAAAAGATGAATAGAACAATAACTTGCTCTTTTTTCTTTGTATCTACGTGGGTCTTAGTATAATTGATTAGAAGCTGATGATATTGTGTGTTTAATTTACGATGTAGCTTGATTGATGCATTTAATTATAGACAAATAATTTGTGGCATTTACACTTTATTCATAATGTAATATTTGCATCCACAGGAAGATGCTACACCTTCGCTTAGTGTTAGGGCATCATCGGGGAGATCACTGGTGGCGGGAGATGGAGACGGAGAAAGTAGACGTCGAGGAGTTGATCAGTAGCAGCATCGATACCACCATAGAAGACCTGCTCAAGCGGAGGTACCGAATGGACAAAGGACCCTTGTGGTTTGTGCGTTTCATCACAGTCACCCACGATGTAGGGAAGGACCCCAGCAGTAACAGCGAAGATACCAAATATAAATATGTAAGTATTTTTGGATTCCACCACAACGTCACAGATGGTACGACTAACATGAAATTCTGCAGAATCTTCTTGAATGTCTTAAACTGCATGATGGAAGGAAAAGACATTGACATGCAGCAAGAGGGTTATTTTGCCGAGCCCTTACACGATAGACTTGCCGATGCTGTTTCCAACACGTGGGATTTATTCCATATCATTATCAGAAGGTTCTATAAAGGAATTTTAGCCTACGGCGCCTTCGTCAGGAATTTTACGCGACATTATCGCATGCCGATATGTTGCTCTGCGGCAACCAATGTTCTTCACAACGAGCTAGATGAAAAAACAACTGAAAGGCTTCTCCTGCGTTGCAAAAAAGAAAGCGTAACTCTCAATTCAGCTTTCATCACAGCTTCAAATTTAGCCATATATAAAATGATTACAGCCAAGGATCCATCTGTTAAGTCCACTTCTGTGAACTACCTCCAGGCCATCAACATGAGACGTTATTGGCCTAAGGAAAAGCAACCAGATACATTTGGCTGTCACATTTCCTTGCTGGACGTGAACTTCGTTGTCAAACCAGAACATTTCGACGGTTTTTGGGACTGTGCTAGGCTGATCCATGCTACTATTCTACATCAGTTGAATGAGACTCGTCATCCACTCATAGTACAACCCATCAGTGAACGTTTGCGACTTCTCATCTTAGCCAACGGTCTCCTTAATCGCTTGAAGTTACCTTCTACGAACGACAACCATTATTGTGTTACTAATATGGGCGATTTGTCGACAGTCTTCCCCGGTACAGGTCCTGTTGTTGAAGCCTCGAAAATTATGAGATCCGTGTCCTGCCATTTCATGCCGTCTCTTTGCCAACACACTATCCACACCTTCAGAGGAAAGTTATCGTATTCCCTCGATTACTACACTCAGAAAATGATCAAGGAAACTGCCACTACTTATGTTCAAGAAATCTTAAATGTTCTCAGGTCTTCCATTGACTTACCTAAGTAATGTCAATTTAAGATCAAAGTTGAAGTTTATGTAAGTAGCATTCTAAATACCTTTAGATTTAAGTACAAAACAAATTTCATTTAGATTTGTATTATGAGTAAAAATTTCTTCACCTAATTTCTCAAGCAATTAGAATAACCATAACGCTGAACTATATGTCGGAGTTTTAAACTTATTTTCGTTTAAGGAAAAGATCGAGCGATTGGTTTCTTGACCTAATTCTTTTTCACATTGTAGATATTGTCATTTTCATTAACACACTGATCATTTTACAAAAACTTGGACAAGTGGAGCATTAATATTGCCGCGATATCTATTATTTTACTCCTGTATACAGTAAGTAGTAGACATTAGATTTAATTGTAGCTTTGTTTGAACCTTACATTTTTAGATGAATGTAGCTGCCTTTTATATATCAATTAGTAAAAATAAGCCTAATGTTGAGGAAAATTAACTGATTTTTTCTGTGACACCAGTCTATCTAGTACATTCATTTGAACGTTCTTTTTTAATCTAGTTATGTATTTGTTATTCTATGTCAATATTGATAACTTTTTCATCGTTATTTTATATGAAAACTACTCATTTCTGTTAATATATATGTTATAGTTATAGTTATGTGATTTAGATATAGATTTTTTCTTCTTCTGTCGATTTTCATCTGCATATCAATCCAATTATGACTTAAAAAACCATCATTTAAATGTGATATTGAAAAAAATGGGGTTCTCAACTTTTGTTTTATTGATATGAAATTGCAAAACCAATGACATATTGGTTTATTTGCTTCTTCCTATGGTCTCCCATTTTATTTGTTATTAACCATTTTTGCCAAACTTTTTTTTAATAAAATGTATGTAGATCCTTCTTCCTTCATTTTCCTCTCTTTGCAAGTGATGCGTTAATGCCCTTTCTCTTGATTTTTATCCATTCTACTTTTTTTCATATTGCGCCTTTGTTATTAATGACCCCCTTTTTGTGAGTACAGTATATGTTTACTTTTAGAAGATTTAATGGCCCTCTGTTTGCACTTACGTGATTTCTCGTTTGTTTTTCATCCTTTCAGATCAAAGTGAGCACAGGATTGCCTCTATTTTGTTCATCCTAGTCCTTGCGGCATAAATGGGATTAATATTCTAATTACTTGTGTAAGTTCTTATTGCTGCAAAGAGATTTTAAATTCGTCTTATTTATCCATGTTAAGTTCGATTGAAAACATTTTTAAGGTTAGTTTTTGTGTTTAGTTTATTATCTCTTAGTAAAGTGACGAAAAGCAAATCAAAATCCACTATATATATATATATATATATATATATATATATATATATATATATATATATATATATATATATATATATATATAAATGTATATATATATATATATATATATATATATATATATATATATATAGATAGATAGATAGATAGATAGAGATAAATATATATTTGTGTGTACACGCGGGCGCGTGTGCGTGTATTTAGCATTAAGCAGTTTTCCCTAACGAGAGTTGACTCCAGAAAAACAGTACAATTAAATGCCATTTCATCCTTTAAACATTGAATCATGGATGAACCCTCTTCGACGTAAAACTTCCTCATTAGTCATATCCTGCAGTTAAGCTGACGGATCAACAGTCTTTTATCACTACTGGGCTCTCTGGATGTCAATGCCCTTTCTTTACAAAACATCTTTCAATCTGTGAATCAACCGTATGTACTGAACCTATTCCTCTTCTACTTCCTGCCATTACTTAATTATACGCTCGCTTCTCTTACATATTATTATTATTATTATTAGCACCATTACTATTATTACTAGCTAAGCTACAAGCCTTGTTGGAAAATAAGGTAGAGCCCAAGGGCTCCGAAAGGGAAAAATAGCCCAATGAGGAAAGAATATAAGGAAATGAAAAACTATATGAAATGTAATAAAAAGTAAAACAAAATATCTTGAGAAGAGTAACAACATTGAAACAGATCTTTCATATGTAAACTATAAAAAGAAACTTATGTCAGCCTGTTCAACATAAAAACATTTCCTGAAAGTTTGAACTTTTGAAGTTCTGTTGATTCAACTACTTGGTTAGGAAGAACATTCCACAACTTGTCATAGCTGGAATAAAACTTCTAGAATACTGCGCAGTACTGAGCCGTATGATGGAGAAGGCCTGACTATTAGAATTAACTGCATATCTAGTATTACAAACAGGATGGAACTCTCCAGAAAGATCTAAATGTAAAGGATGATCAGAATTAGGAAAAATGTTATGCAACATGCATAACATACTAATTGAACGACGGTGCCAGAGATTAGTATCTAGGTCAGGAATAGGAAATTTAATAAGTCGTAAGTTCCAGTCCAACAATGGAAGAATTAAAACACTTCAGAATAGATTGATCACCAAAAATCTTGAAAGACTTTCTCAATAAGCCAATTTCTTGTGCAATTGAAGAAGACACAGACCTAATGTGTTTCATAAAAGTATATTTGTTGTCGAGAATCACCTAAAATTTAAAACAGTCATATAGAGTTAAAAAAACATTATCAATGCTGAGAACTGGATATTGAGGAGCAACTGTCCTAGTCCTACTTACAATCATACTTTGAGTTTTGTTAGTATTCAACTTCATGCCCAATAATTTGTACCAACCACTAATTTTAGCTAGATCTCTATTAGGGGATTCAGCAACCACAGATCTTCATGCTCCATAATTTGTACCATCCACTATTTTTAGCTAGACCTCTATTAAGGATTTCAGCAACCACAGATCTACATTCAGAATATGGAATTGATGCAAATACAGTAGCATCATCTGTGTATGCAACAAGCTTGTTTTCTAGGCTAAACGACATGTCATGTGTATATAGTATGAAAAGTAATGGGTCAGGAACACTACCCTGAAGAACACCTGATACCACATTCATATACTCACTATATTGCTCATCAACAACAACTCTTAGCAATCTCATACTTGAAAATTCAATAATAATGATAAATACCCACCCTATCCCAACTCCTACAGTTTGAAAACAAGGGCCTCATAATTAACATGGTCAAAGTCAGCACTAGAATCGAGGTCAATCATATGAACTTCCTGACCACAATCAAGAGATTTCTGTACAGCATTGGGCACTGTAAGAATGGTATCACATTCTTCAAGGCCTTTACGTAAGCAAAATTGCAAACTAGGGAACAGGTGATTGCCTTCTACAAACATATCTAGACATTTAGCCAAAAGACATTAGAGCACTTAAGATAATATGAGGGTTATGGAAATTGGGTGGTAATCAGTTGGATTTGAGCTACCACAAACACATTTATGTAATGGAGTAACATTACCGAATCTCCAACAAGTACTAAAATCTCCTCTTCTTGCTAACTTGCACAAGATAAGAGATAACTTTGGAGCTAAGAAATCTATAAAAATCAAAGGAAAAATACCATTTGGGTCTACACCTTCGAAAGCATCAAGAGCCATCAAAATGATTCAGAGGCAAAACAATCAGTAGGAGAAGCAGAACTTAATCACTCCCTATGGTGAGCATTGAAATCAACATCTTATATCTTAGCCATAATGGTAAGAAGACAGTCAAAGATAGAATCATCCATGGCTGGATTCCGGTAGATCGAACACATCGCTGTCTGATAAAGCACGTAATTTTCAATAACTTTCTTTAGATTTGGATGAAAGTAATAATATTTTGGATATAACGCAACTTTTAATTTTTATCAGAGCCGTTGACAATAACTTTTATATGGTGAAAGATTCGTGTGCCCTACAAAGTGTGAAACATACGGCAACATAAGAGAATCTCTTTTAGGAAGTTTTCAGGCAGTAAACAACGTCGATTCAAGTTGAGTCAAGTTAGAAAGTGTAACCATGGAGGGAGCAAGAAACCTAGTAAAACACAGGAATGAGGAAGATCAAGTTTCTCATTAATCTGTTTATGGTCAAATACATCAGCCAAAAGGGTTACCTTTTCCTTTAGACAGTGAGTGACAGAGCCATCTGGTTACAGTAATGGAAGACCCATTGCGTCTATACCAAAAAGAGCAGATTTAAGGGTAGCTCACCAGTTATGCTCCAAAGTTGTACCAAAAAGGGTTTCTTTTATGGTTAAATTGTATTCCTTTTCAGTTGAAGCATAAATCTCTGCGCAAAAGCTCTAAGCTGATTAAAGTTATTCCAAGACAGATCTGATCTGTTACCCCTCCAAAGATGATAGGGCTCCTGCTTCTTCAAATAAGCGTCTACAATCATCATTGAACCAGGGTTTGTCTTTCACTCGCTACCTTAGCACACGAGAAGATATATGCTTATCAATGATGTTGACTAGATTTTCGTTCAAAGGGACAACGGGATCAACACTATTATACAATTGTTACCAATTCAAGCCCAAAAGGTAAATCAAATGCCATTTCAGTCTACTTAAGATTTTATATAAATCTTACATGAATATGATATATCAGGGACAGGCTGCAGTCTTTATAAGGGCATGATCAGATGTCCCAACTGGAAAACCATCTTTAACTGTTATAACAACAGAGGAGTTGGTGTATATGAGGTCTAAGGCATAAGACCTGTGAGTAGCTTCACTTATGATTTCTAACAGCCTGATTCAGAGGAAAAGTCCAAGGGTCTTAAGCCATGGTAATCAGTAGGAGAAACAGAAATTAACCACTCCCTACAGTGAGCAATGAAATCACCAACAAAAACAAGAGTCCTTTCTATCATCTTATATTTTAGCCATACTAGTAAGAAGACAGTCGAAGATAGAATAATGCATGTCTGGATGCCTGTAAATCAAACACAAATAGAAGTTTTTATGCCTCCCACAAACTTTTATTACCTGAATCTCATGACATCCACATTCATAGCAGGGCGTATGAAAAGCAGGGTAATCAGTGCTAATATACACCACCATTGTTCTGGGCCTAGGAATGGAATTTCGTTTCAAAATTATTATCATCTTAAAACCAGTCCTATGTAACTAAGATAATGTACCAACCGTGTGTCACAAGATCGTATATAGTTCATTTTGTGTGTATATCATGCTTGTATCTTCGCTCTTCCCTCGCACTAAAAAGAACCTGAATATACATGTCTGTTTTTCTCAATGGTAACGGTGTCGATTTTGAACAGGAAATTCCCTGTTGCCTTGAGCTTTTGTATATAAAGGAGAGCGTTCAATAATAAACTCACTCAGTTGCTTTCATCCTGTCTTTGACTCACAACCTTCTCTCGGCTCGTCACATTGGTGACCCCGGAAGTCGACTCGCTCCTCCCGCCTTCCACCCCCGCTCGCCCCTACATCATTGGTACTATGGCAGACTCTACAGAAGTTGGCGTTGCGGCTACCCCAATGAAACTTTCATCATTCGCCAGCGGAGAGGCGTTTGCTTGGTATCAGCGTGCAGAAGTCCAGTTTCGCATCAAGAGCGTGACTCGCTCAACCACCAAAGCAGATTATGTTCTCGCGGCGATACCCGAGGACACCTTCCCGGAAATATCCGACTGGATTTGTGAACAAGAAGTCACCCCAATAGCGTATGACGCCCTCAAAACATACCTTCTGCAGCAGTACTTGCCGTCGCCAGCCGCCCGTATAGCAAAGCCTTTTCAGCTCTCTCAACTACCGTTGGGGGACCAAAGGGCTTCGCTCAGGGAAATGACCAGTATCGCTCGCCTGCAACCTGCTGCAGACGGCTCTCCTCGTGAGGGGAACCTACTTCGTGCCCTTTGGATACGCCGTTTACCTGAACCTTGTCGCGCTGCCATACCCGATGTCGATAGTTTACCCATAAAGGACTTGATGACCAAAGCCGACGCCCTTATGGACAGCCACTTCAAGACCTCCATCAACGCCTCCACCCCTGACGAAGAGGACGCCTATTCAACATCAACCAAAGCTGACATGAATGCCTTAGGACATACACGCCTAACCCGTGACGTGCCGAAGTGGCGACAAAGCCACCTACTACCAACCACTCGCTCGCGCCCCAACCATCGACTTCTACAGCCACTTACTACCTCCCATCCGCCGCAGTTTTGCTACTACCACTTCAGATTCGGGGTAGCCGCGAAGAAATGTGCCAAGGATTGTCAGTGGCCAAAAAACGTGTAAGTAGGCTTTCGCTCGTGGCGGTGGCCTCCCGTGTTTCTAATCTTTTCTTTTTACATGATGCAGGAACGGGCGTGCGATTTCTGGTAGACACGGGTGCTTGTCATTTTCTTTTGCCAAGGGAACTCTTCAGGACACGACGTAGTCTGTCTATGTCTGCCAAAGTCCGCTTGCTATCTGCCAACGGATCTGCGATACCCACCTACGGTTACGAGAAACCTCACATTATCGTTTGGAAACGGTAAATTTAATTGTAAGTTTCTCGTTGCTGACGTCACATTGCCAATCCTCGGTTCGGATTTCCTCTCTCATTTCCACCTTCTGGTCGATGTCGCCCACCACGATTGGTCAACGCAGAATCCTACTTGTCCACACCTCTTCAACCTGTCACCTCCAACCTCGCTCTCCACATCAGCGTATCCAGAACTTCGCCAAACCCCCACGGGCCCTGCCAAGCACGGTATTTATCACCATATCAAGATGACGGGACCCCCGGCCTTCGCAAAATTCAGACGTCTGGCACCGGAACGATTGACAGCCGCCAAACAGACGTTTGCCGAAATGGAAGAAATGGTCCTTTGCCAAAAGGCCTCCAGCCCATGGTCGTCACCCTTACACATCGTTCTGAAGAAAGACGGCTCCCTCCGTCCGTGCGGGGATAACAGGTGCCTGAACATGCAAACAGAACCGGATCACTACCCCCTTCCAAATATCGCTGATGTGACCTCCTACCTGCAAAAAGTGAAGGTTTTCTCTACGCTCGACCTCCTGAAGGGGTATTATCAGGTGCCTCTGAACCCAGAAGACATCCCCAAGACCGCCATCACCACTCCGTTTGGTACATACACCTTCAATTACTCCTGTTTTGGCCTTCGTAATGCTGGGACCACGTTTCAACGTCTCATAGATGGCATCTTAGGGGACCTCCCTTTCTGTGTATGTTATGTGGACGACATACTTGTGTTCTCCTCCTCAAAAGAGGAACACCTCAGTCACCTGTGCATCGTGCTCGACCGCCTGCAACAAAATGGCCTTGTAGTCAGGTACGACAAGTGTACCTTTGGCACCAACGAAGTGTTGTTCTTAGGGCACCGCATCACTCCTGAAGGAGTCCATCCCCTCCATGAGAAGGTAGCAGCCATTCAGGACTTCCCTGCGCCCTCGACCGTCAAAGCTCTGCAGGAATTCTTGGGCATGATCAACTATTATCACCGTTTTCTGCCAGCCATTGCTGCCACTCTTGCTCCCCTCTACGCCTCCCTCAAGGGTAAGCCAAAGGACCTGAAGTGGGATCCCCTTCAAGAAGCAGCCTTCTGCAATGCAAAGAAGGCCCTATCAACTGCTGCGGCTCTCACTTTTCCTATCCCACATGCCCCCCCCCCCTTCTTCACTGATGCCAGCAACGTCACTATTGGTGCAATACTCGAGCAGGTGGTCAACGGCTCGCCCCGCCCATTGGCATACTTCAGTAGAAAACTGTCCAAGGCAGAATCGGGTTATTCTACCTTCAATCGCAAATTGCTGGCGGTGCAATTGGCTGTCTGTCACTTTCACCATTTCTTAGAAGGTACGCCCTTTGTCATTCGCACTGACCACATGCCTCTGGTGCACGCCTTCACTCGACAGTCTGACGCCTGGTCCGCCCGTCAACGCCGACATCTCTCCGCCGTGGCTGAATACAATTGCACCCTTCAATACGTCCCTGGGAAAATGAATCCCGTTGCCGGTGCCCTGTCAAGAAACACGTTGGCTGCCGTTCAACTGGGATTGGATTACAATGCCCTGGCTGAAGCCCAATGACAGGATCCAGAATATCAAGCATGTAAGACATCCTACACGTCCCTCCGTTGGGAAGACTTCCCCCTCGAAGACTCCAACACCACCCTCCTCTGTGACGTCAGTACTGGTAGACCGCGACCTTGGATTCCTGCTCCCATGTGCAGGTGTTTGATTTCATTCACGGCCTTTCACATCCCTCATGCCGTTCTACTGCACAGCTGATGAAGACGAAGTTCATTTAGCACAGCATTTCTAAGGATGCTAAGGATTGGGTCCGTGCCTGTACTTCTTGCCAAACTTCCAAATTACATCGACACACGGATTCAGGAGTGGGCACCTTTCCTCAACCTCAGCGTCGTTTCGCACACATTCACGTCGACTTTGTAGGCCCCCTACCCACATCATGAGGACATCGTTACCTGCTTACCGTCATTGACCGCTCCACTCGTTGCCCTGAAGCCATTCCCATGGAAAATGCAACGTCCGCCTTATGTACATCTGCCTTACTCTCAGGATGGATTGCAAGATTTGGTATCCCTGAGCATATTACTTCTGACAGGGGTACCACTTTCACCTCTCAATTGTGGACATCATTAGCGAATCTCCTGGGCATCACCCTACATCAGACAATGGCCTACAACCCCACTACCAATGGAATGGTTGAACGTTTTCATTGCACCCTCAAAGAAACTTTGATGTCCCGCTGCAAGGATTCCAACTGGTTTACTCAGCTTCCCTGGGTCCCCCTCGATGTCTTGGCAGATGAAATGGTGTATGGCTGCCCGTTGGTCATCCCTGCCAAATTTTTTCCTTCTACAACTTTCTCCAACGCTCTCCAGCGCATACGTCACGTCATGGGAAAATTTACCACATGCCGCTAGACTTACAAGCCCCCAGCGAAGCATCACATACCGACAGACTTGCACTCTCCAATGCACGTCTTCCTGCGCAACGACACTAGCAAGCCGCTGCTAACGCCCCCTTACACGGGCCCTTTCCTTGTGATCCGACGCAGTCCGAAAGCATTCCTACTAAACATTCGTGGCAAGGAAGACTGGGTCTTCATTGATCGTCTAAAACCTGCTTATCTCCTGCCAGATGACCCGCCTACAGTTCACCTCTCTAGATCAGGGCACCCTATTTAACATGTACAGTATGTCATTTTTAGGGGGGAGCCATATACCAACTGTGTATCACAAGATCGTACATAGTTCATTCTGTGTATATATTATGCTTGTATCTTCGCTCTTCCCTCGCACTAAAAAGAACCTGAATAAACATGTCTGTTTTTTTCAATGGTAACGGTGTTGATTTTGAACAGGAAATTTCCTGTTGCCTTGAGCTTTTGTATATAAAGGAGAGTGTTCAATAATAAACTCACTCAGTTGCTTTCATCCTGTCTTTGAGTCACAACCTTCTCTCGGCTCGTCACAATAAGTACCTCATAATAGAAACCAAAGTTTTTGAGCACAAAACAATATCATAATGTCTGAACGCAACTGTAAGGTATTGAATATTTTCATGCAGACCACGAATATTGCAATACGGTAAACAACACTGACAAAGTCTAGGACGTACTGGTTCAGGATTTCGGTTAATGTCCCCAGACAGAATAAAAATTAATGACAATAAAAAAGATGCATCATACTTCAAAATTAAATTAACAATAATGATAACAAAAATAATATACACAGAAATATGGATAAAGTGATAGATAAAACCCATAGACTATGGATAAAAAGTCAGAAAAATTGGTCAACATGGCAGTGCCGATACTACAATACAATGCTAAATACCCTCTAGGATATCCACTTCAACTGATGAGAGTACAGTAAGGATGCTTTTGAAAAGAAAAAGAAACAGATAATGAAACGACAACCTCTTCATAAACCGCCAGGTATCCATGACCCTTCTATTCAGCCTGTCTAACACACCATTTCAAAACGAGAGAAAAAAAAAAGATAGATTAGTGGGGCCTCTTGTACCCTAAAGCTAGATGACTCTAACCCAAGACAGTGGAAGGCCATGGTACAGAGGCTATGGCTCTACCTACGACTAGAGAACAATGGTTGGATTTAGGAGTGTTCTTCTCTGAGAAGGGCTGCTTACCATAGCTAAAGAGTCTCTTCTACCCTTACTAAGAGAAAAGTAGCAACTGAGCAATTACAGTATTATTATTATTATTATTATTATTATTATTATTATTATTATTATTATTATAACCCAGTTAAGAAAAGGAAATAAGGAAATAAATAAATGATATGAAAAATAATGAACAATTAATGAAATATTTTAAAAACAGTAACAAAACCTATGTAAACTATAAAAAGACATGTCAGCCTGTTCAAAATAAAAACATTTGCTGCAAGTTTGAATTTTTAAAGTTCTGTTCATTCAACTACCCGATTAGGAAGATAATTCTCCAACTTGGTCACAGCGTAAATAAAACTTCTAGAATACTGTGTAGTATTGAGCCTCATGATGGAGAATGCCTGACTATTAAAATTAACTGCATGCCTAGTATTATGAACAGGATGGAACTGTCCTGGAAGATGTGAATGTAAAGGATGATCAGAATTATGAAAAATCTTATGCAACATGCATAACGAACTAATAGAACGACTGTGCCAGATATTAATATCTAGATCAGGAATAAGAAATTTAATAGACCATAAGTTCCAGTCCAACAAATTAAGATGGGTATCAGCAGCTGAAGACAAGACAGGAAAACAATACTCGAAACAAGATGGAATGAAAGAATTAAAACACTTCTTCAGAATAGATTGATCACCAAAAATCTTAAAAGACTTTCTCAATAAGCCAATTTTTTTGTGCAATTGAAGAAGACGCTGACCTAATGTGTCTCTCAAAAGTAAATTTACTGTCAAGAATCACACCTAAAATTTTAAAAGTCATACAGAGTTAAAAAAAACATTATCAATGCAGAGATCTGGATGTTGAGGAGCAACTGTCCTCGAACTACTCACAATCATACTTTGAGTTTTGTTCGGATTCACCATCATGCCCCATAATTTGTACCATGCACTAATTTTAGCTAGATCTCTATTAAAGGATTCAGCAACCCCAGATATACATTCAGGAGATGGAGTTGATACAAAGAATATAGCATCATCTGCAACAAGATTGTTTTCTAGGCCAAACCACATGTTATGTGTATATAGTATGTAAAGTAATGTGCCCAGAACACTACCTTAAGGAACACCAGATATCACATTCCTAATCACGCTATGGTGCCCATCAACAACTACTCTTTGTGATCTATTACTTGAAAAATCAATAATGATGCTAAGAAATGCCTCACCCACTCCCAACTGTTAGAGTTTGAAACCAAGGGCCTCATGATTAACACAGTCAAAAGCAGCACTAAAATCAAGGTCAATCATATGAACTTCCTGACCATAATCAAGGGATTTCTGTACAGCATTGGAGATTGTAAGAAGGGCATCATATGCTCCAAGGCCTTTACGAAAAGCAACTTGCAAACTAAGTAACAAATGATTACCTTCAGCAAACCTATTAAGACATTTTGCAAAAAGACGTTCAAAACTTTTAAATAATATGAGAGTCATGGAAATTGGGTAGTAATCAGTTGGACTTGAGCTACCACAAACACATTTACATAGTGGAGTAACATTACTGATTCTCCAACAAGTTCTAAAAGCTCCTCTCTCTTCTTGCTAACTTGCACAAAATAACAGATAACTTTAGAGCTAAGAAATATAGTCTTTATAAAAAAAGGAAAAATATCATTTGGGTCTACACCTCCATAAACATTAAGGTTCATCAAGAGAGCTTTAATTTCACGAGATCGAAAAGTTAAGCTAGTTAGGTTAGCCTCAGGAAAACAAGAATGAGGAAGGTCAAGTTTTGCATTACTCTGTTTACTGTCAAACACATTAGCTAAAAGGGTTGCCTTTGCCTTTGGCCAGTGAGTGACAGAGCCATCTGGTTTAAGTAAAGGAGGAACTGTTGCATCTACACTAAAGAGTGCAAATTTAAAGGTACCCCACCACTTATGTTTCTGTGTTGTACCAGAAAGGGTTTAATTAAAGGTTGAATTATATTCATTTTCAGATGCAGTATAAACTCTCTGAGCGGAAGCTCTAAGTTGAGTATAGTTATTTCAAGTCTAATCTGATCTGTTACCCTTCCAAAAATTATAGGCCTCCTGCATCTCCAAATAAGCACACCTACAATCATCATTGAACCAGGGTTTGTACTTCCCTTGGTATTGTGCAGAAGTTAATCTTTTCTGTGAAGAAGAATTATTAGGTAATATCAATGTTGTCAAGTGTATGAGGATACTGGAGAATTTGTAAAGAATAGGCCAGACTATTCTGTGCATGTGTGGGCAAAGGAAAAATAAGCTGTAACCAGAGAGAGGAGTCTAATGTGGTACTGTCTGGCCAGTCAAAGGACCTAATAACTCTTTAGCATTTGTATCTTAACGGGTTGCTGGTGCCCTGGCCAACCTAGTATTGTCCTTTCTAACCAGATGACCGAACCACCTGAAAATATTCTGATTTATTATTTCGCTTATTCTAATCTAACCCATTTTCTTGCTTATCTCCATCTCTGTCGTTGTCAGTTCTTCTTAAATGACTCACGTAATGTAAAATACGTATCTCGGCAACTACAGCCATTTTCTTTCATCTCTCTCAACATTCTCACTTCACCTCTGGAGAGTCGAACGAGTTCAAGAATTCCTTAATAAATTCCCACATAGGCTTCCTCAGACATCTCAAGTATCTTACCAATCTTTTGCACATATACTACTTCCTTCTTTACTTCTATAATGCTGTAACTCGTGTTATTTTTTTTTTACCATACTTTTTATTTACCTGCAGGTACTAATACGAATCAGGCTTTTCCATCCTTTACTAGTTTACCAATTCCATTCCTCAATTAACCTTTCTAACATGATTTACAAAGAAAATTGTGGTGTTGATGTTAAGTTGTTGAGTGTGATTAAAAATCTTATGAGAGACGTGAATTCTTTGTTGGGATACGTATGCAAGAAAATGGCTGGTTCAGTGTGTATACAGTACTTTATGTGAAACACGGCTGTGTGCTATGTCTCCGGTGATGTTCTACATCTTTATGAACGGAGTGACGAGAGGTTAGAAAAAGACAGGGAATGTGAGCAGAAAATGGGGTTTGGGATTGTGATGTTTGCAAATAGTACTGTGCTTCTTGAAGACTGCGAAGGGGATTTATAGAAGCAATTGAGAGAAATTAAAATGTCCGAAATACGAAACAATGAGAACAAAAATTATGTAACTGCAGTAATGGATATATATATATATATATATATATATATATATATATATATATATATATATATATATATATATATATATATATATATATATATTTGGGCTCAAGCCATGTCGTGCTGATGGAAGTTCCCTCATTAGTAGCTTCCTAGGTTATATGTGACTACAGTGATATCTCCCAGAGAATTTACCGATGGTATCCAGAATTCTAACTCCTGGAGCGAATATCCCTTAAAATTTTAAAAAGGGATATCGCGGTACCTGACACTTGCACGCATTCGTGGCACGCACTGGCACGCATTGATGGGCGAACTCGCATGAACGAGTCGTGAAAATGTCGTGAACAGTGCTGGAACTCGCGTGCCAGTGCGTGCCATTGCGTGCCATGCGTGCCCAGAACTTTGAAATGTTTAAAGTTTGTGGCACGCATTGGCACGCACAAAATAGTCGTGAAATAGTCGTGAACGATGCGCGAACTGGAGTGAACTGGAGTGAACAGTGCGGGAACTGGCGTGAACAGGAGTGAACGATGCGGGAAGTGGCGTGAACTTTATAATGAAGAGAAACAAAAAGGAAACGAAAAAACTAATGAAAAGGAAAGAAAAATAATCCTAATAAATTTTTATATCTGCTGTTTTAATGTAAAAAAAAATTATATCTTATTTCAAACTATTTCTATAACTTTATAATGAAGAGAAACAAAAAGGAAACGAAAAAATTAATGAAAAGGAAAGAAAAATAAACCTAATAAATTTTTATATTTGCTGGTTTAACGTGGAAAAAAATGATATCTTATTTCAAACTATTTCTATAACATTATAATGAAGAGAAACAAACAAAAAACGAAAAAATTAATGAAAAGGAAAGAAAAATAAACCTAATAAATTTTTATATTTGCTGTTTTAATGTGAAAAAAAAAATGATATCTTATTTCAAACTATTTCTATAACTTTATAATGAAGAGAAACAAAAAGGAAACGAAAAAATTAATGAAAAGGAAAGAAAAATAAACTTAATAAATTTTTATATATGCTGTTTTAATGTGAAAAAAAATTATATCTTATTGCAAACTATTTCTATAAATTTATAATGAAGAGAAACAAAAAGGAAACGAAACAATTAATGAAAATGAAAGAAAAATAAACCTAATAAATTTTTATATTTGCTGTTTTAATGTGAAAATATGATATCTTATTGCAAACTATTTCTATAACTTTATAATGAAGAGACAAAAAGGAAACGAAAAAATTAATGAAAAGGAAAGAAAAATATAAACCTAATAATTGTTTATATTTGCTGTTTGAATGTAAAAATAAAATGATGTCTTGTTTCATGCACACACTTATTTTCCTCTATTACCAATCGATAGCCAAAACTTTTGTTTTAAATAAAAATGAACTGAAAAATAAATCCAAGAAATTTTTAAGTTTGCTGTTTGAATGTAAAAATAAAATGATGTTTTACTTCATCAACATACTTATTCTTCTTTATTACCTTAAAATGAAGAGCAAAACAAATTTTTTCTGTTTGGTGTTTAAATGTAAAAATAAAATGATTTCTTATTTCAACACACTTTTTTCTCTATTACCTTAAAATTAACAGCCTAAATACTCTTCATGTTTGCTGCTTTTAATGTTAAAATAAAATGCTTTCTTAATACTTGTACATATTTTATGTCTGCTATTTATATGTAAATCAAATGCTTTCTTATTGAAACAAAAATAAAGGGCAACAAAAAATACAAACGAAAAAGATACGTTTCTTCTCCTCAATGCAATGGTGTCTCTGACAGAAAGCATTGTTGTCTCTTCCGAAGCCAATCCAAGAATGTCCTCGGGTTGGAGAAGCCCCGTTTTTATATGGAGTGGCCAATTCGTGAACTGGCGTGAACTGGCGTGAACGATGCGTGAACGATGCGGAATGATGCGCGAACTCGCGTGAACGTGTCGTGAACTTCTCGTGAACTAGGCGTGCCAATTCGTGCCATGGCGTTAACGTCGCGTGAACTTGTCGTGAACGATGCGCGAACTGGAGTGAACTGGTCGTGAACAAGTGCGGGAAAAACCCCAGTGCATGCCACAAAGTGGCACGCACTGGCACGCATCAATGCATGCCAGTGTGTGGCAAAAATGCGCGTAAGTGTCAGGTAGGCTTAAGGACGTATTGGCACGCCTCATAGCAATCTGCACCCCAGACAGTGTTTTACGCTTCGAGGAGGTGTGGCAAAAATAAAAAGGGCGGCCCTCCAAAGGCCATCCCTGTTCCCGTACTACTATTGGGAGTACAACAGCGCCACTCCCACGAGAGTGGCCATTCCTTTTTTTGTAGCGATTTCGCTCGGTGGTATTTCCCTGTGATCTAATATTTCGATCGTTTAAAGGATTATTAATTATGCTTTCATCATCCTCTTCCGCCTTTGGAAAGTTGAGTATCGGGTCTTTACTATGAATATATTTTAGCTTCTGTTTCACAATGAAATTAAAATATTTTATTATGCCTAAGAGCTAAGCCAGTTACTGGAGGCACCGTGGGCGCCGTCGTTCGTTAGGCATGTGTTATTTAGTTAGCAGAACGACTTCCAGTTTTTAAATAGCTTTATTTAATTATTGTAATTATTTAGCTATTTAGGCATTTATTCTTGTGAAGATTTGATTATGTGCATAATTATTTCCTTTTTCCTCTTTCGATCGTATAGTTAGAGTTTCGGTGATGTAGGTAACCGAGATCTCGTCTAGCCTAGATAACCTATCCTAGACGTTTTTTCTATACGTGCGACATTCCCCGGTTATCCTCGTGTATTGTTCTCATTTGTTGGAGACTGATACCTCCTAAAATGTTATGAAACATTACACATCTCTTCGGAGATTTAAGGGTAATCTGTTTCCCTCTGAGTGTAGCCTCAGGCTACAACCCTATTAGCCGTGCCTTGAATTTTATTCAGACATGGCTAACCTGGGGCTTGTTTCTGCTTATTCCCTTAACCATTGGTTGTGGATATACCAGCAGGTTTTGGGGATTTAGTCAGAATCTCAGAGTATTTAGTCTTGGAGGTTAGCACTCCATAGCCGCTTAGAGTTATGATAGTATACCATTTTCTCCTTGCGACTAAAAGACTAGTCCTGTGCCACAGAACCCTAGGCTGAAGAGTGATATTCTTTTAGCCTAGGATAACGTGGCACTGGACCTCTGTTTCTCCTTTGTTGAGAGGAGGCGGTAGTGCCGCCATCCCCTTAACTGTGTCGGCAGTCTCTGGGTTGGAGAACTGAGTCTCTCCTGTCACCTGAGATTCTGCCAATACTGAAACGGAGTTTCTTTTAATAGGTGGTAGGTCTGACAATTTTGTCAGTTCCTTTCACATTCGTTACAGGACCCTGTTCCCTACCCCTCTATCCTCTTTTGATGGTTGATCCATTGTCTTTAATTAAGCTGACATCTTGCAACCTTACCATTGCCGGTAGGTTGCTAGAGCCAGCCAGACTCCCTCTCTAGTCATGGCTGACGGCAGGGCATACTGCCGCCAGCCGGCTCCTCCGTCAGCTGCCGGCCTCGCCGGCAGCTAGAAGATTGCCGACAGTTTGAGACTGTCGACAGCTGCCGGCCTGGCCGGCAACTGCCGGCCTGGCCGGCAACTGCCGGCCCCATAGCCAACTGCCGGCCTGGCCGGCAGTTGCGACCTTGATGGCCGTCAGTGGGTAGTCCCTTCTGTCCCCAAGGTTCTTCAGTCCTCCCTTGGACTGCTGCTATAGGTTCTGTTGCCAGGGTACTGCCGGCCGGGCCGGAAAAGACAGTGCTGACTCAGTTGGCAGCACGCTGACTGTACTGGTACTGTCGGCGGGTTGCCGGCCGGCAGTGTATAGGTGGTACCTTACCGGCATTAGTACTGTAGCTACATAGAAGCCTGAATGTTATATTCTCCCCTTCTATTAGAACCTTCTTTCTGGAGAAAGGCAGTCACATTAGACTTTTACATCCTTAATTACTGTATACATTTACAGTAAGGAATAGCCTTTTTTCCATGCTATCTCTCTCTCTCTCTCTAGCTAGCATGCCGGGTATGCCGGCAAGACCTAGCTATGCCGGCTACATGCCGGCTGAACTACTGTATATTTTATACAGGTAGCCAGTATATCTGCATTATAGAATATACTGCAGATAGAAAACTACTATATAGTTTATACTAGTAGTTATTTCCAATGTATTTTGGATATCCAACACAGGCATTTGCTGAGCCCAATCCTATATTAAATGAATATGATTTCTTCAATATCCTGATTAGAAATCAGTATTAGGATTACCCTACAATATTAAACACTTCAAGGCAGGAGTAATACACTACTAACCCTTAAAGGGTGCAGCCTTTTTCCTTGAGTCTCCCTGATCAGGAAACTCTATATTTTAATATAGTAGGAAGACTACAGCAAATAGGCTGAGTGGGATATACAAATATATGTCTTTATTTTCCTAGTCCAGCTGGCTTCATACTAGATAGACCATACTGTCATATGCTACTATGAAGGCAGCATAATGACTAGACTACAATACATGATGTACAGTAGCCAGTAAATTGCAATATAGACTTACTGCAATTAGAAAACTACAGTACCATGATACAGTAGTATTTTCTGACATACCTTGGGTACCCTTGTACGAGCATTCTGCTGGTACTGTTCATATATTGAATGAATAAGTTTTCTTCAATATTCTGATCGAGAATCAGTCATCCTGACCCCACAGTATTAACATTATTTTGCGACAGTGATTTGATACTTCTCTACCCCTAGGGGTAAGAGTCCTTTTACTTGGAGTTACTCTATAGAGAAATCTCCATGTAGTTAATACTGAGGGGAGGCAACAGCATTTTCTCACAGGGGTACACAAGTATGTATCTCCTACTATCCCTTTGTAGCTTACTATCCTAAGCTATTCTGTTGTAGATGACATTTACATGTTGATTATCAAAGAAATAATCCTTTGTATACTCATTTGGTTTTCCTTTCTTTACAGGAGGAACACCAGATATCTTGTGCTGCAGTCCTCTGCAAGGCCAAGAGTAAGTACTTTTACGGTCATAATACTTGCAGGTTGCATGCCCCCTGCAATATTATTTCCGGATCCCTACATTATTGGAATCCACAGGTTTGCAATATATGTCGGACATTAATGTCTGAAGGTTTTGATAATCCCAAGTCTACGGAGACTAGGGATACAGCCCAATATAAATCACGCAACTGGGTGAGAGGCTTCCAAAAGATCTCTCCGGGACCTTTCCTACCTAATGATAGGATGCTTAAGTTACTATTTCCAAAGGCAAGCGAGGAAATAGTAGTGCCTCAGGAGCCAACTACATCCCCTGACGGCCAGAAAACCTTTGGGATTGAGGGCAAGATGTGCCCCAAGGTAGAAGAGATAAATGTTGTGTCGGAATGTCCTCCGCCTATGCCGGCTATAGAGCCATCGATGTCAACATCTTCGTCTTCTACCCCTCTATTGGATAATGTGGTACAATTATTTATCCAACGGAAGAATCAGATAGAGAGCTTTCGTAAACCAAACGGAAAGCAGGAAGTAAAGCCAAGATAGGGCCTCGTAAAGCTTCTCTTGTCACTTCCCACGGGTCAGTCAAACGACCCATGAATCAAGACCTTCCAACATGCTCCATAACCAATCTCTGGAGGTTTGCGGAGCAGAAGTCGATTTCAAATGGCAATCCCCACATTTCAGAGAAAATGGGTGCAGTTCCTTTGGACAAAATTCAATTTTGGCCAAGCTTTGATGCTTTTCCTAGTTGTTGGGTCCGACTGAAGTATGAACCAAAGTCAGAAAAAGGAACGGAACCAAAGGAGGTCATGATTCTTGACCATGATAAGGCAGAGACTATCCTCTCAGGCAGTCTGAAAAGGACGGGTTATTCAGAAACGAAGGTATTCTCACTGAATAACAGACACCCTTCCTTTCTTGCTCCTACTTCACTCTCATTCCCCTTTATGGGGAAGTCATTTACTTCTGTTGCCAAAGCTGTAGAGGTGGGTGAGCCATGTCCCACACTCGATGAGTGCAAGCCTTTGTCACCAGCTTTTCCCGGACAGGAAAAGGATTGGAAGAAAGTCTATTTGACATTTTCAGTAGGAAAATTAAACAAGGATGTCGCAAGTCGACAATTCAATGTATGTCTCCCTAAATTGACCGATTCGCTCTTGTTTAATGAGCACAAGTCAAAGGAGAGACTTGCGACATCCCTTTCTCTACAAAACTACATAGAGTTGTGTTCAACCTACGAAAACACCCCAGACATGCTCATGGTCATAGCCAAAATGCATATGGCTACCTTGCTAAAGGACCTTTACGCCTTTGTGAAGGCTAGGAGAGCATGTAGAGAGTTTGTGTTCGCTGCTGCAACAGTGAAACACGAAACAAGGAAGCTAATATCTTCCAACATCTGGGGTAAAGACCTCTTCCCACACGAGGTCATTGAGGAAGTAATTAAGAACGCCACCATGGAGAACATAAGTCTTCTCCAAAAATGGGGCATTCCTTGAAAGAGAAAATCTTCTGTGGTTGTGGGTCCCCAACCTAAAAAGAAGATCGAAAATGCTGGAAATATTCGGACTGCTCAACAACATCGCACTATTCCAGTGACCACGGTGCTACAGGCAGATGGTCAAAAGTCTAAGCCTACTGACTACTCGAAGCATAAAGACGCTTCGGCTAGGAGGAACTTTCCCTCAGGATCGCGGGACCTTCAATCCTTCGGTCCAAAGCCTATTCAAGATGAGCCATTGATGGGAAACAGAAATGTCTTTACCATCATTTCCTTACCTTCTTCTACAGTTCAAAATCCTCCTGGAAAAGTATACCTGAGAGCTATAGAGCATACAGGTGGTAAGAAAACTATAGCTCATCGAGTTCCAGGGAAGGCTGTTTTGTGTTCACGAGAAGGACTCAAGATATCAGTGAGTCATTCTGAACTTGTCGCCACTCAACAAGTTCATAAAAAACAGCAAGTTCTGAATGTTAATCCTTCTAAACATATGGACCTTGTTCCAATTAGGTGTGTTCGTAGTCTTGTCAGACCTTCCAGTCAACCACCCCCCTTCCTCCTATCTAGAATTCATGTTACAGAGAGTAACATTCATCTTAGGAAAGATACGTGTCGGACTCACAGTCCTAAGTATCTTCAAAAGATTGATGAACTTAGTCACGTCAAAATCAAGCCTAGAAATAGTTCAGGTATTAATATACCTGATCGAGAGGCTGGAGTGGGCAGCACCCGAAGTGTCCGGCCAATGTGCATTCAAAGAGATGACCCGGTTCCCGGGACATCACGGATGCAAGATAAGCTTCTAGAAGTCTCGACTTTCTCCAGCTCTGGGGTTTCGATGGTTAAAAAACCATCAAAGCCCTCAGTCACTTCAACTCTCCTTTCCTTTGGGAATATAAAAGGAGCTCGCGAGGTCTGTCAAGAGACTCAGGTAATCGGTCAGATTTTCAAATTGCCAACAGGGAAAAGTGCTAAACTTTCCCCAGTTCACAATAGTGACAGACCTGGTGCTAAGGGCACACCGGAAAGATGAGTTAAGAGCTTGGAGAAAACACGCATCAAACGCTTGAAGAGATAAAAAAAGACTGAGATCGGTCCCTCTTTAATCGCTTCTCTAACAAAAATTACAGCACGAAAGTCCCAAGTCTCTGCTGGTTCTTTCAAGGGTGTGGAAGCTCCCTCCACACAGATCAGGCTCCCTACGACTGATCTGGGACACCGAAGCGATAATAAGACGTCACATTCGAACGTCTCGTACAGTCTTGGTGAAGTTACCCATCCCTTTCCTAAAGGGATGGCACCTAACAGCAGTTCATTTACAACTGATCCACGATGTGACGGTGGATACTCTATCACGATCCAAGGCGATAGAGTTGGAATGGTCCATGGACGCAGACATATTCCCTCCCAGATGGGAACAAGTCCTGGAACTTCAGCTCGACCTCTCCATCACGAGCGTCTTCAAGAAACTACCTTGCTAAATAGCCCTATACGAGGATCCTCTAATGGGGCTGATAGACCAGATGAGGCCGGTCCTAGCTCCGATCCTAGGTATATTTCCGAAGGTTCAGAAATCAACTGCCTTCGGTTTATCACAGAGAACCCAAACCCTTCATTTCATGAATTTCTTGCTCTAGCGGTTAGAAAAAGGTTTGGGATCTCAGAAGGCAATATAGAATTCTTAGAAGAATACAAGGCTAAGTCTACTAGAAGACAATATGAGTCTTCCTGGAAGAAGTGGGTTGCGTTTGTCAAAACAAAAGGACCGAAAGAAATTTCTATGAACTTCTGTCTGTCCTTCTTTGTCCACCTTCATAGCCAAGGTCTGGCGGCCAATACGATAAATACGTGCAAGTCAGCTTTGACTAGGCCTCTCCTATATGCCTTCCAAGTGGATCTGGCGAATGAAATCTTTAATAAGATTTCGAAGGCATGTGCTAGGCTTAAGCCCGCAGTTCCACCAAAGCCCATCTCTTGGTCTTTGGACAAGGTCTTACATTATGCCTCATCTGTGAACAATGAAGATTGTTCTCTTAATGTCCTAACCCAAAAGGTTATTTTCCTATTCGCTATAGCCTCTGGGGCTAGAGTTAGTGAAATAGTGGCCCTATCCAGAGATGAGGGTCACATTCAGTTCACGGAATTAGGAGAACTGAATCTCTTTCCTGATCCATCCTTTCTCGCAAAAAACGAGCTACCCACTAAGAGGTGGGGTCCCTGGAGAATCTGTCCTCTGAAGGAAGATGTCTCTCTATGTCCTGTAGAGTGTCTAAAGGTCTATCTTCGTAGAACTTCAGACTTCAGGGGAGGACAGCTCTTTAAAGGAGAAACTTCGGGATCAAACTTATCTTTAAATCAGCTGAGGGCAAAGCTAACCTACTTTATTCGTAGAGCGGATCCGGACAGTACTCCTGCAGGTCATGATCCGAGAAAGATTGCTTCATCACTGAACTTCTTTCAGTTTATGGACTTTGAGCGTCTTCGTTCATACACTGGATGGAAATCATCCAGAGTGTTTTACAAACACTATGCAAAACAAGTGCATGAACTGAAACACATCGTAGTGGTGGCAGGCAGTGTATTAAAGCCTGCCCCCTAATTACTGTGATAATCAATTAATGGTTTGGGACCTCACATGTCCTCACACATGTTCTGGATGAGTATCATCCAGAGTGCTCTACAAACTCTACGCTATGTAAGTCCATGATCTGAAGCAGCTTGTGGTGACGTCAGGTAGAATATTTACCCTGCCGTCTATTCTACGATGAACAATAATTGACTAGGACGGTCAATTAATGGGAGAAGAGGTCATTCTTCTTAGGTATGTCTTCTTTTGATTAAGTGTTACCATGGTAACACTAGCTCTGTTCAAAATCCCAGGTGTGGAATTATACAGATAGTACTAGTGCCGGTGTACGAAGTACACAGTGCAGATAGAGTAACCAGTACAGGAATTATGAAGAGCGATTTTTTTATAATTTCTCTTCAATCTAAGAGTGGCATTCATTATTTTTTCCTTCAAGAAAGAAATACGGTCTCTGTACTCGTTTCAGGTATAATCCCATTATCATACTACATTCGTTTTGCTAACCATCTCTTGTAGTCATTTATTTGGATTAAATATCTATTAGAATGTAGTGCGTCCACCTTCACCAGACAATTGTATATATACATGCCAGAGTTTTTAACTTACTTAGTATGCATCCTTCATATATTTGTATGCATCAAATGATAGTCATAAGAGACACTGATGTTAATTTTCCAAATATACAACTTGAGACTATTTGTATATTCAGTGTGTACTTAAGTTTGGTCATACTATTTATGTTATCCTTGAAATCCCTTTTCTACTGTTTAGATGACTCTTCCCTGTAGGAGGCAGGAAGTGCTAACATTGTTTATGATTAGTGATGATGACAAATAACGTTAACGTCACTGGTCTCATATGGTCCCCATGACCATAGAAAAGGTTGATATAAGGTTAAGGCACTGATGAAAATCCACAGATACATTAATGCTCTGGTATGCTTCCATCAGCACGACATGGCTTGAGCCCAAAAAACAGATTTTGAGCGAAGCGAGAAATCTATTTTTGGGTGAGATAGCCATGTCGTCCTGATGGACCCACCCATCTCTTCTGAAGAAGAGATCTTCAGTATCCCTCTCGTAGTACTGTATCTGTAACAGCCTATGCTCAATGCTACAAGGAATGGCCACTATCGTGGGAGTGGCGCTGTTGTACTCCCAATAGTAGTATGGGAACGGGGATGGCCTTTGGAGGCCCCCCCTATTTATTTTTACCACACCTCCTCGAAGCATAAAACAATGTCTGGGGTGCAGATTGCTATGAGGCGTGCCAATACGTCCTTACGTGATATCCCTTTTTAAAATTTTAAGGGATATTCGCTCCAGGAGTTAGAATTCTGGATACCTTTGGTAAATTCTCTGGGATATATCACTGTAGTCACATATAACCTAGGAAGCTACTAATGAAGGAACTTCCATCAGGACGACATGGCTATCTCACCCAAAAATAGATTTTTCGCTTCGCTCAAAATCCGTATATATATATATATATATATATATATATATATATATATATATATATATATATATATATATATATATATATCTGTGTGTGTTTGTTGCCTCCCACTGCAGGGTGTGCTTAAAATATCTGGACTAGAACATCTGCAAATCCTATTAAAATCATTCTTTAAGTATTCAGTAATTATAAGGCTACCTTATTCAGCTTTCTTTCAAATCGTTCCTTGGCGATTACAATAAAATATTGGACAAATGACATCTATATCTCAGTTATCTCTCAATTAGAAATTATTCTGTGAGGCTGCTACTGAACCCCAAACAACTTTGTGTATTAAGATCCAACAATCTTATGAAGTTAGTGAATTTATTTGAGAACCCTAGTCTGACACTCTAAATATATTTTTTGGGCTCGAGCCATGTCGTCCTGATGGAAGTTCCTTCTGGCAACTTCTACAGTATAATATTTCTGCGATTGATATTACAAGAGAATTACCGTCAGGTATCACAGGGTTCCAACCCCTGGAAACGACTATCCGAAGATATCGTGTATAATCAGGGATGTATCCTAAGATAGCCATATATATCTGCACCCCAAACAGACCTTACCCAGTCTAGTCCACTAATGGGTAGGATAAGTAAGGAGCCATTACACATCCTATCACCTTACAGTGCTCCTATACGCTCCTGCTTCCCATTCCTTTGAATGCAGCAGGTGGCTACAGTGCGGTTGATTTTTGTGGGTGCTTTTTACACAGTTTTTGAAGAATTGTTTTGTGATATGGCTTCCTCTTCTTTGTCAAAGTTGGGTATCTACCTCTCTTTGTCTTTGTTTATGTTAATTTTGGTTATAGCTCCATTCAGGGACTTATAATTTAGCTTTTGGTTAGAGGTAGCCGGAGCACTTCGAGCTCTGCTAGCATGGCATCGGGCTTAGTCCCTGATGGCCTCTTATTTGTCTTGTTTACTTAAGTTTTTGGGCAAGTTTCACGTTAGCTAGTTTTTGTTTACCATTACGATGGTAAGGACTCAATTTTATATTCAATTTCATGACGATTTATTATCTTAGTCATTTTGTGAGTTCGTATCAGTTTCGGCTAGCCTAGCCTAGAGTTGGTAGTTGGGGCTCCTGGCCATCGAGCTACAATTGTCAGAGTTTCTCAGGGCTAAGAAGGCACAGTTTCAGAGATCCCCTTAGCAAAGGGTGAGCTCATTTTTCTTGTTCAGTTGGTTCACTGACTGGCTAATGCCTTTTCTTTAGTTTCTGGGATTCTTCTTTCGTCGTGTGGTATCTGGCCAGGCCTATTCTTTAACGGCGTGTCCGTCTGGCCATCGTTCTACATATGCTCTCTAGTTGGTTTACAGTATTCCTTTAGAGTTCCCCTTTGCGAAGGTTGAGTCCTTTTTTCCTGTCGGTGAGCTAACAGTTGTGTGATGCTGTATTCTAACCTTTTAGATTTTGTTAGAATAATTATTCTGTTGGTTCTTACTTTCTCGAGGTAGGTTTCCCTGTTACTGATATCGAACTTAAATATATTATTGTGGTTGTGTGAGGCCTAGCCCTTCAGGGTTCTGGCCTATTAACCCAGCAGCATTCTCCTTTATAAACAGACTGTCAGACTGTCGGCAATGCCAATACTTACAGCTTCATCATCTCCAATGGCATTCCTTTTCTGGGCCATATTATAGTGATACGTTGCTATATTATCTATGTGGCCTATACTGCCACACTCTTTAGTTTGATAAAAACTATCGTCGTTTTAGATTGCCACCATCTTTACCGACACTGTCGTAACTGGCGGCAGTACACGCCCAGTATTGGGTATGGTTATTGTACCCCTGATTTAGGAATAGCCTTGGGAGGCGACGATGCCGTTACCTACCTGTGCTGTTACTGAGGGCAAGGATATTATGTTATGACGGCATATGTTTTATTTCTTAGAGACTGCCTTCTAATAGAGGGTTGCTCTAATATCTGTTGATGAGTACAAACCTCAAATCGGCAGAAAGACCTTATTTCTACGACTTGTAAGGTATCTTTATGCTAATCATCTTTGGAGTTATCTTTTGCGAAAGGTTCTCCTTAACTAGACTTTAGATTTACCTATAATAATTAGTTAATTACTTCCATCACTTTATTCAGATCCTTTGAGGACATGGATTGGATTGTGCGTCTTACAGGTGGGATTCTATTACGATTCCCCTAGTCAGATTATAGTTTAAAGAATAACCTTCTATTTTTACCTTTGGTTGCTCCAATTATTGATGCGTCGATATGTTTTGCAGGGTGGGTGACTATGTTACCTTCCTGTTAGCCCTTTCTCTGCGGAGAGGGTAGGCTGTTGATTTTGCTGAGCAGCCTTGTTCCCTCTTTTAACTGAACAATATTCAAATGATAAAAAGGAACAATTTTAGTTGGCTTTACTTCCAATCTAACGACATTAAAGAAGTCTGGATATTGTGATCCTTTTTCTCTTTCTGATCACAAGTTGTAAATACACACGTTTTGGGAGTTAATTTCCAGATTTTGACTGAAATTTTGAATGCTACTATCCCATTCTTTTCAGCGTGGTGATCTAAAGAGATTAAGGTACTCATGGTCGTTTTCTCCTCTTTACAGTCGGGATCTTTGAAGGAGATGCATTGTCGAGTTCTGATCTG
This sequence comes from Palaemon carinicauda, assembly GCF_036898095.1. NCBI lineage: Eukaryota > Metazoa > Arthropoda > Malacostraca > Decapoda > Palaemonidae > Palaemon > Palaemon carinicauda. The sequence continues at coordinate 111,833,342 of NC_090726.1, read as the reverse complement.
TGCCAGAACCGTGAGGTATCCTTGGGGTTATGATACCTGCAGGACACATGCTAAATGTAGGAGAATAAAGGGTCCAATCTCTTATTGGGACCATCAGGATTTCTGGATGGATATCGGAGGATGTTTCTGATGATGACCGAGGGTTTTTCCAGAGATCTCTTCGTTCCTGGATCAGGGGTTTCAAAAAGAATGCTGAGCCAAAGGCTCCTTATCTTCCTTCTGTAGCTTGGAAGGATATTCTTTTTCCGAACGCGGCCCCGGACTTGGTATTGGGGTACGCCACACCTAGACCCATACCTGCAATTCAGATTCCTGTAGATGAAACTTTAAGTTCTTTGAGCCTTGACGTGGACAATTTATCCCCGGTTTCTTCTTTATCTCCGGGTAGAGAATCGGCTCTCCTGTCGGCAGTAGATTCGGAGGAACCCTTCCCTTATGTGAATGATTCTTACCTGCCCGAATTGGACTAGGTTAGTGTGACTTCCGTGAGAGACTCAGTGTGTTCCGTTGTTTCAGCTGGCGTCACTACAGCGGCTCCACTATCAACTGTTACGACTATGCCTTCTTTTTCAGGTACGCCTCCTGTTTCTGTCCCTCCTCCATCCCCAGTCGAGCCAGGTGAACCAACACTTCCTAAATTCCCATCTAACTTGGAAGACAGGTCCCTGTTAGCAAACTTGAAGGTTTTTATGGAAGGGACCCAAGAATACCAACGAAGTATGTTTAAAGCCTTACGGGAGGAGATTCAAGCTTTGAAAGCTCAAGAGGATTCTTTTAAGGCTAAGGTTTTACCTTTTCCGATTCACTCTTGCACGCAACAGAACCCGTGAAGGTACACGCAGTCATGCGGCACTTTCCGAGGGTAGTCTTCATATTGGAGAGGGGCTAGGCTCTAGACCAGTTACTGATCTGGAGTTTTATCCAGATATAGAGGCCTATGTGACGGGCCGAGAGAAGGTTGTGACTGAAACACAGGATGAAAGGAACTGAGTGAGTTTATTATAGAACACTCTTCTTTATATACAAAAGCTCAAGGCAACAGGAAATTTCCTGTTCCAAATCAACACCGTTACCGGTGAGAAAGACAGGCATGTTTATAAAGGTTCTTTTTAGTACGAGGGAAGAGCGAAGATACAAGCATAATATATACACAAAATGAACTATGTACGATCGTGTGACACACGGTTGGTACATGGCTCCCCCCCTAAAAATGACATGCTGTATATGTTAAATAGGGCGCCCTGATCTAGAGAGGCGAACTGTAGGCGGGTCATATGGCAGGAGATAAGCAGGTTTTAAACGATCAATGAAGACCCAGTCTTCCTTGCCACGAATGTTTAGTAGGAATGCTTTCGGACTGCGTCGGATTACAAGAAAAGGGCCCGTGTAAGTGGGCGCTAGCGGGGGCTTGCTAGTGTTGTTGCGCAGGAAGACGTGTGTTGAAGAGTGCAAGTCTGTCAGTATGTGATGCTTCGCTGGGGGCTTGTAAGTCTGGCGGCATGGAGTAAATTTTCCCATGATGTGACGTATGCGCTGGAGATCGTCGGAGGAGGTTGTAGAAGGAAAAAATTTGGCAGGGACGACCAACGGGTCACCATACACCATTTCAGCTGCCGAAACATCAAAGGCGTCCTTAGTCCCAGGAGGACCCAGGGAAGCTGAGTAAACCAGTTGGAATCCTTGCAGCGGGACATCAAAGCTGCTTTGAGGGTGCGATGAAAACGTTCAACCATTCCATTGGCAGCATGGTTGTAGGCCGTTGTCTGATGTAGGGTGATGCCCAGAAGATTCGATAATGATGTCCACAATTGAGAGGTGAGAGTAGTACTTGCAATCCATCCTGAGAGTAAGGCAGATGTACATGAGGCGGACGTTGCAGTTTCCATGGGAATGCCTTCAGGCCAACGAGTGGAGTGGTCGATGACAGTAAACAGGTAACGATGTCCTTGTGATGTAGGTAGGGGCCTACAACGTCGACGTGAATGTGTGCGAAACGACGCTGAGGTTGAGAAAAAGTGCCCACTCCTGAATCCGTGTGTCGATGTACTTTGGAAGTTTGGCAAGAAGTACAGGCGTGGACCCAATCCTTAGCATCCTTAGAAATGCCGTGCCAAAGGAACTTCGTCTTCAGCAGCTGTGCAATAGAATGGCACGAGGGATGAGAAAGGCCGTAAATGAAATCAAAAACCTGCCGGCGCATGTGAGCTGGAATCCAAGGTCGCGGTCTACCAGTACTGACGTCACAGAGGAGGGTGGTGTTGGAGTCTTCGAGGGGGAAGTCTTCCCAACGGAGGGATGTACAGGATGTCCTACATGCTTGATACTCTGAATCCTGTCGTAGGGCTTCAGCCAGGGCATTGTAATCCAATCCCAGTTGAACGGCAGCCAACGTGTTTCTTGATAGGGCACCGGCAACGGGATTCATTTTCCTAGGGACATATTGAAGGGTGCAATTGTATTCAGCTACGCTGGAGAGATGTCAGCGTTGACAGGCGGACCAGGTGTCAGACTGTCGAGTGAAGGTGTGCACCAGAGGCTTGTGGTCTGTGCGAATAACGAGGGGCGTACCTTCTAAGAAATGGCGAAAGTGACGGACAGCCAAGTGCACCGCCAGCAATTCGCGATCGAAGGTAGAATAACACGATTCTGCCTTGGACAGTTTTCTGCTGAAGAAAGCCAATGGGCGGGGCGAGCCATTGACCACCTGCTCGAGTACTGCACCAATAGCAACGTCGCTGGCATCGATGGAGAGGAGGAGAGGGGCATGTGGGATAGGAAAAGTGAGAGCCGCAGCGGTTGATAGGGCCTTCTTTGCATTGCAGAAGGCCACTTCTTGAAGGGGACCCCATTTCAGGTCCTTTGGCTTACCCTTGAGGGAGGCGTAGAGGGGAGCAAAAGTGGCGGCAATGGCTGGAAGAAAACAGTGATAATAGTTGATCATGCCCAAGAATTCCTGCAGAGCTTTAACGGTCGAGGGCGCAAAGAAGTCCTGAACGGCTGCTACCTTCTCATGGAGGGGATGGACTCCTTCAAGAGTGATGCGGTGCCATAAAAACAACACTTCATTGGCGCCAAAGGTACACTTGTCGTACTTGACTACAAGGCTGTTTTGTTGCAGGCGGTCGAGCACGATGCGCAGGTGACTGAGGTGTTCCTCTTTTGAGGAGTAGAACACAAGTATGTCGTCCACATAACACCCACAGAAGGGGAGGTCCCCTAAGATGCCATCCATGAGAAGTTGAACCGTGGCCCCAGCATTACAAAGGCCAAAATACGAGTAATTGAAGGTGTATGTACCAAACAGAGTGGTGATGGCAGACTTGGGGATGTCTTCTGGGTTCATAGGCACCTGATAATACCCCTTCAGGAGGTCGAGCGTAGAGAAAACCTTCACTTTTTGCAGGTAGGAGGTCACGTCAGCGATGTTTGGGAGGGGGTAGTGATCCGGTTCTGTTTGCATGTTCAGGTGCCTGTAATCCCCGCACGGACGGAGGGAGCCGTCTTTCTTCAGAACAATGTGTAAGGGTGACGACCATGGGCTGGAGGCCTTTTGGCAAAGGCCCATTTCCTCCATTTCGGCGAACGTCTGTTTGACGGCTGCCAATCGTTCCGGTGCCAGACGTCTGAATTTTGCGAAGACCGGGGGCCCGTCGTCTTGACATGGTGATAAATACTGTGCTTGGTAGGAGCCATGGGCGTTTGGCGAAGTTCTGGACGGAAAACTTCCGGGTATGACGTGAGGAGGTTGGCGTAGGCATCCGTGGGTTCCCTGATGTGGAGAGCAAGGTTGGAGGGGGCTGGTTGACGAGGTGTCGACAAGTACGAGTCTGCGTTGACCAATCGTTGGTGGGCGACATCGACCAGAAGTGGAAATGAGAGAGGAAATCCGCACCGAGGATTGGCAATGTGACGTCAGCAACAAGAAACTTCCAAATAAATTTACCGTTTCCGAACAATAATGTGAGGTTCTCGTAACCGTAGTTGGGTATCGCAGATCCGTTGGCAGATAGCAAGCGGACGTCGGCAGACGTAGACAGACTACGTCGTGTCCTGAAGAGTTCCCTTGGCAAAAGAGAACGACAAACACCCGTGTCTACCAAAAATTGCATGCCCGTTCCTGCATCATGTAAAAAGAAAAGATTAGAAACATGGGAGGCCATCGCCACAAGCGATGGCCTACTTACACGTCTTTTGGCCACTGACAATCCTTGGCACATTTCTTCGTGGCCGCCCCGAATCTGAAGTGGTAGTAGCAAAACTGCAGCGGATGAGAGGTAGTAAGTGGCTGTAGAAGTCGTTGGTTGGGGTGCGAGCGAGTGGTGGGTGGTGTGTGGCTTTGTCGCAGCTTCGGTACGTCACGGGGTAGGCGTGTATGTCCTAAGGCATTCACGTCAGCTTTATGTGTAAACTATTGACATCGGGTATGGCAGCGCGTACAGGTTCGGGTAAATGGCGTATCCAAAGGGCACGAAGTAGGTTTACCTCACGAGGAAAGCCGTCTGTGGCAGGTTGCAGGCGAGTGATACTTGTCATTTCCCTGAGGGCGAGCGAAGCCCTTTGATCCCCCAACGGTAGTTGAGAGAGCTGAAAAAGCTTTGCTATACGGGCGGCTGGCAACGGCGAGTACTGCTGCAGAAGGTATATTTTGAAGGCGTCATACGCTATTGGGGTGTCTCCTTGTTCACAAATCCAGTCGGATATTTCCGGGAAGGTGTCCTCGGGTATCGCCACGAGAACATAATCTGCTTTGGTGGTTGAGTGAGTAATGCCCTTGATGCGAAACTGGACTTTTGCGCGCTGAAACAAAGCAAATGCCTCTCCGCTGGTGAATTATGAAAGTTTCAATGGGGGAGCCGCGGCATTAACTTCCGTAGATGTCCGCCATAGTACCAACGATGGAGGGGCGAGGGGGGGTGGAAGGCGGGAGGAGCGAATCGACATCTGGGGTCACCAATATGACTGGCCGAGAGAAGGTTGTGACTCAAAGACAGGATGAAAGCAACTGAGTGAGTTTATTGTAGAACACTCCTTTATATACAAAAGCTCAAGGCAACAGGAAATTTCATGTTCAAAATCGACACCGTTATCGGTGAGAAAAACAGGCATGTTTATTCAGATTCTTTTTAGTGCGAGGGAAGAGTGAAGATACAAGCATAATATATACACAAAATGAGCTATGTACGATCGTGTGACACACGGTTGGTACACCTACCCAAACTAACAGGGGAACTAGAGGCACACATCCTCAACCAAAACAATGGGCACAGAGCGTGATTTGCAGTAGTTTAGACTGGAAATGGAAGAGACAACCCCCGAAGATCCAGAGATTTTTTCAGAAATCAACACCACATCTGGAACAATATGTGCTGGACCTCTTAAAGAATAGAGTTATCCGTTGCACAAATTCTATGAAGTTTCAAGGTCGCCTATTCTGCGTGCCAAAGAAAGATTCGATTATTCCTCAAACTATTCTCGACTTGTCCCATCTAAACTCATCATTCAGTGCGACAGGTTCAGGATGCTCACTATTTTTTAAATACGTACCTTACTAACCCGGGGGCTTACACCATCTCTATAGATCTTACCGACACTTATTGGCATCTTCCGATAAGTCAACGCTTCTCCCCCTACCTTGGTTTCAGAATGGGGAGAAGGGCTTATTTATTCAGAGCTATGCCATTCGGGAAAGAGGTCTTCAAGTAGCGTCATACCTAGACGTTGGCTCGTGTGGGCTCCCTCAGCAAGGGAATGTACGGAAGCAACATATCATGTGGAGAGATTCCTCCAATATCTAGGATTCCAAATAAACTTCAAGAAGTCAAGACTGAGCCCGGCTCAGGTGTTCCAGTGGTTAGGGATTCGTTGGAATCTGAAGACTCATACCCTCTCTATTCCTTCTGCCAAGAGGAAGGAAATGGCCCAGTCAGTTCGGTCTTTCATCAAGTCGAGAAAGACCACCAGACGTTGTCAGGAAAAGGTTCTGGGCTCAATTCAGTATTTTTTATATAATGAACCCTATCCTCAAGATCAGACTCAAAGATGCAAGCAGTGTTTGGAAGAAGAGAGCTTCCACAGCTCTCTGCAATCATCAGAAGACGACCCCGGAATTGCTTCGACAGCAACTCCGTCAGTGGTCAGATGCCAGAAGTCTTTCCAAGACGGTTCCTTTGCACTTCCCTCCTCCTGCAGTGATTCTACATACAGACGCTACACTGGACGGTTGGGGGGGTCATACTCCACTCAAAAAAGTGCAAGGTCGTTGGTCCCAGAGACTCAAGCAATTCCACATCAATATTCTGGAGGCCATGGCAGTCTTTTTATCCCTAAAAAGACTTCAATTAAAGAACAACATTCACATCCATCTCGTCTTAGACAGCAAAGTAATAGTTCATTGCATCAACAGGCAAAGGTCAAGATCCCCTTAAATAAACCATGTAATGATCGCCATTTTTTCATTGGCTCAGAGGAAGAGGTGGCATCTGTCTGCCTCTCACCTTCACGGAATTCGGAATGTGATGGCAGACTCTCTATCTCGAACACATCTGCTAGAAACAGATTGGTCTCTAAATGGAAAATCATTCTCTTTCGTGCAGGAGGTAGTCCCAGGTCTTCAAGTGGACCTGTTTGTAACGAGTCTCAACAAGAAACTTCCCAACTATGTGGCACCAAATGTGGATCTAGAGGCGGTAGGCATGGACACGTTAAACATGGATTGGAATCAATGGGAGAAGATTTATGTATTCCCACCCTTCAATCTTCTCTTGAAGGTGTTGGACAAGCTTCGATCATTCAGGGGGACAGCAGCCCTGGTTACTCCTCTATGGCCGAAAAGCAACTGGTATCCTTTGATGAACCCAAGGCTGGTACCTCTACCCAGCCCGAATATGTCTCAAGAAGTACAGAGGAAGACTGTCTTTGCTTCATCCTGGAAAACGAAAGCCCTTCATCTCATGATTTTTTTTTGCATTAGCCCTGGAAAAAAGATTCAAAATTCAATGGGACAAATTGGCATTTGTGGAAAATTATAAAACTTCCACTACTTTGAACCAGTATGAAACTTCGAGGAAGAAATGGGTTCGATATGTGAAAGATAAAAATCCATCATCTATCTCTATGGATTTTTGTTTAGGCTTTCTGCTTGACTTACATGCAAAAATTTTAGCGTCCTCCTCAATTGCATCGTACAAGTCGGCCCTGGCTAGACCCATTTCATATGCTTTTGACATAGATTTCAACTCGGACCTTTTCAACAAGATTCCGAAAGCTTGCGCCAGGTTGAGACCAGCAGTTCCACCGAGAGCGTTCTCCTGGTCATTGGATAAAGTTTTACAACTGGCTTAGGAAATTGACAATCAAACAGCATCTTTACGTGATTTATCTCAAAAGTAATTTTCCTAATCGCTATGGCTTCTGGTGCTCGGATTAGTGAAATTGTGGCTCTCTCTACAGATGAAGGTCACATAGAATTTACAGACAATGGTGAAGTTAATTCATACCCTGATCCTACCTTTTTGGCTAAGAATGAGCTACCATCTAAACATTGGGGATCATGGAAAATAGTTCCCCTCGAACGTGATCTCACCATGTGACCAGTACAGTGTTTGAAGACATATCTTGAAAGGACAAAAAAATGTTAAAAAGGGCCAATTATTTAGAGGTGAGATGGTCGGATCAGAGTTGTCTTTGAAACAACTGAGAGCAAAATTGGCTTGTTCTATTAGAAGAGCAGACCCGGCTAGCATGCCGTTGGGTCATGACCCTAGGAAAGTGGCATCATCCCTGAACTTCTTTTAGTATATGTCATTCCAAGGTTTACAAGCTTATACTGGTTGGAAGTCCACCAGGATATTCTTCAAGCATTATATGAAGCAATAGGATGAAGTTCGTCCTTTTGTGGTAGCAGCAGGTAGTGTTATAAAGCCTGCTGCAACGAAGTAGCTCTCATTTGCGTCCTTGGGCATTCTTCCAGCTTATTTTCTTTAATAAGTATACTGTCGGTTTTTGCTTCATGATCTACATTAAACAATTTCAAAATTTTAGATTTCAGGATACAATTTAGTTTCTCTGAATTTTGTAGGTGTACCTACGTGGCCATACTATTCCTATTCTAGAACTGAGTTTAATATAATTTAGTTTCTTTGGTTGGGTTTGACCCTGTATTTTGAAATTACCAAAAATCGCACGCCCGTTCCTGCATCATGTAAAAAGAAAAGATTAGAAACATGGGAGGCCACCGCCACGAGCGATGGCCAACTTACACATTTTTTGGCCACTGACAATCCCTGGCACATTTCTTCGTGGCTGCTCCGAATCTGTAGTGGTAGTAGCAAAACTGCGGCTGATGGGCGGTAGTAAGTGGCTGTAGAAGTCGGTTGGGGCGCGAGCGAGTGGTGGGTGATGGGTGGCTTTGTCGCCGCTCCGGCTCGTCACGGGGTAGGCGTGTATATCGTACGGTATTCACGTCAGCTTCGGTTGACGTTGAATAGGCGTCCTCTTTGTCAGGAGTAGAGGCTTTGATGGATGTCTTGAAGGTCATGAAGTGGCTGTCCATATGTGCGTCGCTTTGGTCATCAAGTCTTTTATTAGTAAACTATCGACATCGGGTATGGTAGCGAGTACAGGTTCGGGTAAACGCCGTATCCAAAGGGCACGAAGTAGGTTCACCTCACAAGGAGAGCCGTCTGCGGCAGGTTGCAGGCGAGCGATGCTGGTCATTTCCCTTAGGGCGAGCAAAGGCCTTTGGTCCCCCAATGGTTGTTGAGAGAGCTGAAAAAGCTTTGCTATACGGGCGGCTGGCGACAGCGAGTACTGCTGCAGAAGGTATGTTTTGAGGGCGTCATATGCTATTGGGGTGTCTCCTTGTTCACAAAGCCAGTCGAATATTTCCGGGAAGGTGTCCTCGAGTATCGGCGCGAGAACATAATCTGCTTTGGTGGTTGAGCGAGTCACGCCCTTGATGCGGAACTGGACTTCTGCACGCTGAAACCAAGCAAATACCTCTCCGCTGGCGAACGACGAAAGTTTCAATGTGGCAGAGCCAACTTCTGTGGAGTCCGCCATAGAACCAAGGACGGAGGTGCAGGGGGGGGGTGGAAGGCGGGAGGAGCGAGTCGACTTCGGGGGTTACCAATGTGACGAGCCCAGAGAAGGTTGTGACTCAAAGGCAGGATGAAAGCAACTGAGTGACTTTATTACAGAACATCATGTTTATATATACATAAACTCCAGGCAAAAAGGGCATAAAAGACATAACAGGCAATTTCATGTTTAACCAACACCGCACCGGTTAACAGTTAACGGTGAGAAAAACAGACATGTTATTTCAGGTCCTTATCAGTGCGAGGGGAGAGCAAAGATACAAGCATAATATATACACAAAATAAAATGTCGTTACTATGTAGGATCGTGTGACACACGGTTGGTACAAGGTAAAGCTTTCTTGAATATAATGTTAATGCATGGATCTAGTTTATTATTATCTCTGGTTCTCACAACTTTGAATAAATTTCCTATACAATATACAACAATAATACAGTTCTGCTTAACTCCACATTCTATTTTGCCTTCGGTGAATACATAAGGGTCCACACCCCTTCAGAAGATAATCGTATACGGAGGTAGTATTTTGGCCAGGGCACCAGCCACCCATTGAGATACTACAGCTAGAGAGTTATTGGGTCCTTTGACTGGCCAGACAGTACTATATCGGATACCTATCTCTGGTTATGGCGCATTTTGTCTTTGTCTACACATACACCAAATATTCTGGCCTATTCTTACCACATTTTCCTCTGTCCTCTTACACCTGACAACATTAAGATTATCACACATTTTTCCTTCTTTCAGTGGATTAACTAGTGCAATGTAATTGTTCAGTGATTACTTTCTTCTTGGTAAGGGTAGAAGGACTCTTTAGCTTTGGTAAGCAGCTCTTCTAAGAGAAGGACACTCCAAAATCAAAACATTTGTCTCTGGTCTTAGGTAGTGCCCAAAGCAAGAACTTCCTCGTTTTTGTTTTTTTGTTTTTTTTTTTCTTTAAATATTTCAAACAATTCTTCTTCTCTCAAGGGGTTAACTACTGCACTGTAACTGTTCAGTGGCCACTTTCCTCTTAGTAAGGGTAAAAGAGACTCTTTTGTATTTTATTTATTTCTCTATTTCCTTTCCTCACTGGGCTATTTTTCCTTGTTGGAGCCCTTGATTTTATAGCACCGTGCTTTTCCAACTAGGTTTATAGCCTAGCTTGAAATAATAATAATAATAATAATAATAATAATAATAATAATAATAATAATAATAATAATAATAATAATACTTTAGAAAAGTTTAGAGGTATTACGTCTGCTAATATGTGATAATTTGGCTTTGTCGTTATTACACCTCTCTCTCTCTCTCTCTCTCTCTCTCTCTCTCTCTCTCTCTCTCTCTCTCTCTCTGTGTTACTTCAAGACATGCGTGAAAGCATTATGGCGATGCTTTTTTCTTTTTAAAAAGGAAAAAGTTCTTCTTTTCCACCCACTTTATAAAAACATGTTACTTATATAATTGTTGGAAGTGAAAGTAGGCCAATGACGATTTTTTCCAATGTATTTCCACCAAATAACATTTTGTTTTTGACAAAAACTATGAACACGTCATATGCTTTTTTCTTTCTTTTTTTTTACATTCCCATGTTATCAGAAAGACATTGCAACATGTTTTGAGGAATATAAATTTTGATACTTTTTAATGAGTTGGGGTTCCCTGATACACTTGTTTCGTTTATATTTTAGGAGTAATATACTTATGCATACTTCTTTCAAGCAATTAAGTATAATTAGAGAATGGTTGATCATTCTGTGTAAGAAACTACTCATGATCCATTTGGGTAAAAATTGTTTTTCTTTTTCTGTACATATTTTCATAAAATTTTGTATTTGAAAACACATATACTGACATGGTGCCTTCCGAAGTTGTTTTCATCCATACTGTATTATAATACAAAATTGCTTTCCTGTACATACTGATTATTTGGTTTGGTTATAAATGGTTTATTAATATGCAGTTACAGCTTTATGAATGTTAGGAAAATCTAGCTTTAAATGATCAAAAACTTAGACTTGTCTCTGTAGAGTGAAAATTCGAAAGTGTGCCTTGATAATAGTCATGATGGGAACTCAAAATTAAAGTTTAATAATTAGGAGGAAAGTTCAGATTTGTAAATTGATAATTGGGATCAGCGGCAGAACTTGAGTGTTCAAATTTATTATCAGATATTGAATTTTAGCTTTGATATGCAATGTTGAATATTTAGGACGAGATTCAAAAAAGAAAAAAACTCGATTGGATTCATAATTCAAATCTGCAACGTATGTTGAGCAAGGATTTGTGAGAGTAATTTACCAATTGAAGTGGAAATTTTAGATGTTAAAATTATTACTAGGTCGAGGGTTCCATCTATTAGGTTCATTGTTGACATGGGAGAAGAGATAAAATATAACTGTTGGCAATAAATTTTCTGTTTCGTTTTGGATTTGTATTTTTCTGCATAAACAGGAAGTTTTATTGATTGTTCTTATTGTTACTACATTCAGACGTAAAATTATGTCATTATAAAGAGAAAGCCCTGATTCCCTCTGTATATACTGTATATATATATATATATATATATATATATATATATATATATATATATATATATATATATATATATATATATATATATATATATATGTATGTATATATATATATATATATATATATATATATATATATATATATATATATATATATATATATATGTATGTACATACATATATATATATATATATATATATATATATATATATATATATATATATATATGTGTGTATATATATATATATATATATATATATATATATATATATATATATATATATATATATATATATATATATATATATACTTACGAAGCTGGTCTAGCGTAGAGTAAATAATTTATTCATGTATTTTATTTGTGTTTCTTTTGTTTATTTAAGAGGTTCAGCTCATAAGGAGAGTTCCTCTCATGTAAGTAAAACTTTGGCATGTAAATTACGTAATACTTTCGTCATTAATTTCATTGTATTTTTCATTCAAGTCAGTATACGTAAATTTACGTTATTTTTAAGAATTAACTTTTCATTTCACGTATTTTGTTACGAATTCTTACGTAATCTGTTTAGGAGTTCTATATGATCCACACAAGATATGAACAAGGGTTTATGTAAATCTTTTATATATTTTGATGAGGTATTGAGTCATGTTTGTAAGAAAATACGCAATTCTTATATTTGTCACATGTTTTTGAAGGTTCTCGAAAACCCCAGTGTTAGATTTTATTTATTTTTTTCTATTTCCAAGAACAGTGGGTAGGCTGAGCAGCTGAGAGAGAGAGAGTTGCCTGAAACCAAGGTTCGTCCCCTGAATTTTTATCCAGTTGGTAACTTTGCCATCGCTAGGTGCTGGCCCCCAAACCACGAGAATAATCCATTTAGAATATTCTAAAAGTACTTAAGTCATATGTATACACCCCAGGCTGCATAGTAGCAGAAGAGAATAGCCTGTCCTACGAACGAACCAAAGTACATCTCTCTCTCTCTCTCCAAGTGCTTATAGTGTGTCCTCTCCAAAGTGATTTTGTGCCCTAGCGTATATCGTGTATAGTGTGTTAAAACGTTGCTGTGAATTTGCCCGAAATTTTAAATTTACTGTGTTGTGGAGAGTGTTGGTATTGTGTAAATTTTGTAGCTAGTCCAGGGAGATTTATGTAGAGACGTGAAGTATATTTGTATCGTTATAAGGTTAACTATTTTCATTAAGTGACAAGACTAATTAATTGTGTAAAAGTTAATTTCCAGTGAAACAAGTGATTGTATAATTTTCATAAGTATGAATTTCTTTTTCCTTAGTCTAAGTTTTGGTCAGACTGAATATTTCGAATGATTTATTATTTATGCAAATTCTTTCAAAGTGTTGTAATTTTTATAGAATATATTTATTTTTGTAAAGAGTGTATGATTTAAATCTCCAGTTTTTTCACAATAATCTCTTGTATCCCAGTTAAAGAATCAAAGTAATAAGTTGTTTGAATAGTTCTTAATAATAATTACCCAGTGTTGTTATGAGTGTACTTATGAGACCTTTAGATATTTAGTGTTTTTATATATTGCTGTCTGGGAGTTATATAATTGCCTCAGAGCTCGGGTAATAATATTTTCAAGTGTAGCAGATTTAATGTAAAAACAAACAGGGGACTTTGGAACTCAAGAGGTTGTGTAGCTTGCCAGCCGTACTATATGTAATATCATATTTTGGTTCCCAGACCACGGGACTTTAATATATATATATATATATATATATATATATATATATATATATATATATATATATATATACAGTATATATATATACATATATATATACGTATATATATATATATATATATATATATATATATATATATATATATATATATATATATTGGCGTGCTACTGTTATAAGCACACATTGAGTATGAGTTGTTTTCAGATGTATGTAAATGGTAACTGAATACATCTTAATAGTTTTTAAGTCTTTATTCTATAAAAACAACAGAGTTAAACATCTCCATCACTGGAGGAAGCTGGGTTGGTCCAGATGACCAATTCTGGTGAAGTTTAGATATGAACTGACTAAATTATCGTATGCTTGGTTTACTTTAGCCACGTCACAAAATCGGAAGACACCTGCATCCGGTGACGTCACAAACTTTCACACGATGAGACAATGTGTTGACGTTTAAGAAGAATGTCAAATTGCTGAGACTTGCATTGTATGTCCTGTTTACGATTTGAATGACTACAGCAAATCCCAGGGTTAGCTCCTCCAACCAACATGACATATTACGTCATTTGTTTTAAACATGTAATATTAACTATTCTAATCATTACATAAGCTCGGCCAGCTATCTCAATTTTTTTACAAAAATTAAACAACAAGCCGAAACATGGTTATTAGGTGTGACTGGACATACGTATTATTCTTTGTTTAACTTTAGCCATAATCAACTGAGGACGAATGTCCAAATAGGCACATCAAAAAATAATAACAATAATGCATACAAAAAAGATATTACCAAAGCAAAAAGAAAAATGCATGATAAAACCAAGATCATACATATGGTACATTGCTAGCAAATGATTACATGGTACCAAAAAACAAAATAACTTCTGACTTACATATGATTCGGTAACTTGATAAAGAATAATTGTCACCTTTGTCAGAAACAAAATACTAAATTTTTAGTGCACAAACACGAATTCCTGGTACGTACACGTACCATGGTTTCGTACATATATATATATTTATATATAGGGCTGATATATTTTATTAGATGCCCATAGATTCTGTTATATATTTTATTATTTTTTTTTCTCTTTTCTTTTTTAACATTCCGGCTTATATATTTTTATTAGATGCCGAGAGAAAAAATGATTTATATCCTTTTTTATTTTATTTATTTTTTTTTTAAATGTTGTTTTAAATGTATTTTTAACAATGCAAATGTAGAAAATTATTACTAGCGTACTAATCAGCTTTTCATACAAACATCTTCCCGACAAATTACTCCCTTAGCGAATGAGGTGGCCACTCAAACAGCTTTGAACTGGATCAAATAGGGGGTATTGTCGGGGCTAGGCAACTCATTCCTTTTTAGCTGCTTGCTGTGCCGTAACCTACGCCAAACAAGGATGTTCACGGCGATAAATATCACCACCGTGAAACACAAACCAGCCAGTAGTATGTGGTGAAGAATTTCTTTATAAGTCGGTGACAGGTGGTCCTTTTCGGTAAGTTTCATCAACCGCTTTGCCACATGTCCGTTGTACGGGAGAGGAAGTGCTGGCATTGTAGAGGTCCACGTGAAGTTCACGAAGTAGGCTCGTTCTCTGATGATTGTCCGTAGACCAGTCACCATGGAATTCGGGGAAGTCCCGACACATCCATCTGCTGCGACGAAGATATTGGTGAAGGACGTGGATCCGTCAGGGCATGATACATTGAAGCCGTCCTTGTCGTATCGTATCCACGAGCCATTATTCAGTCTGCAATTGAACTCTTTATTGTCAAAGGGATAAAGCCTATCCAGACAATTTTCACTTGTATGGGAGAGAGCACCGTCTAGCACTATACCTAACTCGCATGAATCCATTAAGTTTTTATGGAATTCAAATGAGTCAGCTGTACATATTTTTCTATCCATTGCGTCTGAACAGTGAGTTAATTGATTTAAGTCTTTAATGACCGTATATGTTTCCTTGTCTGGGGAAATCAATACGTGTCCTGTCAAACTGGATATTACTGGATTTGAGTGATTCGTCATGAAAGTCGGAAATGGTGATATCCTGTAAGATTGCCAGGCATCAGAAGAATCAAAGGGAATTGTAATCCTAATCTTGTTATTATCTACGTTTACTGTAATTAGGCTGTAATAAAATTCTAACCTATGTTCGTCTAACAAAGGAACATAGCCTAGTTTATCCCTTCCGTTCTTCAGAATTAATTTTAAGTAACTTATAGGCAACAAATGGGGCGACAATACACCTTTAGTTGCTAACGTGATAGCTTCTACATAATCCTTGGATTTCTCAATGAAATGTGTAATTCTGTTATGTATGTGATCTATCTTTGAATCATAATATGTTAATGTTGCCAACAAATCCTGTACTTCCATAATTTGAACGATATTATCAGAATGTTCATTTAATAAATCCATAATTTTATTGATTGAAGCTAACTGATTCCTTAGTTCTGACATAATCAATTCATCTTTATGAGTCAAGAACTCAATTTTCTTATTTTGATTACTAATTTTAAGACGATTGGAAATTCCTAAACCTAAACTTGCAACAGACCCAAAGATGCTTAATGCAGCATAAATAAACGGATTCCGTCTTTCTTTCTGTTCGTGTCCTACAGTCCACATCAAAAGGTCATAAGCCAAAGATCCTGTCTCGCCAGTCTTATTTTTCAAGTCATCAGATAGCATCTCTGCAACTTTTAATGTTGATCCAAGCAAACTCTTAGTAGTCAAATGAAAATGTCTTCTATGCAACTCATCCAATGATGCAGAAAACCTTGAAATGGCGGTTCTTAAGCTAATGACATCATTCTCTTGAAGAAAAATTGCTTGCATATTCACTTCTACAATTACGTTGGTTGATGTAATAAAAATGTCTTCTTGTCTTTCAACTATATTGCCATATTTAAAATATATATTTTTAGTCTTAGAGCTCATCCCATACGAGAAAAATGTCTGAGCGAACAATATCACTCCCAACAACAAAAAATTCATCTTGGAAACCTGTAACGAGAAAAAATATATGTAATTACTCCTGTATTAAAAAGAAAACTTTTAATCACATAAAACAGAATAAAATTTTCCCTCACTTCTTTTCCTCTCTTTTCTTTTTAATTTCTTATGTGAGCCAATGGTACTATTCTCTCATCCGTGGGTTGGGCTACGTTTTGAATTCTAAACCTATGGCCGTTAATGTTTCCAAAATGTTAAATGGGCCTTCAAACTTAGGTGTTAATTTATAGTTGAGCCCTTTTCTGACATTGATTTGAATATAGATGTTATCACCCACGGTATATGTTTTAGTTGGTTTCGCTATTTTATCATGATTCCTTTTCATTATGATTTTTGATTCTTCTAAATTCTTTCGAAGGATATCATATTGACTTATACTTGCATTTATACATTCTTTTAAAGGATTTGATAAATTAGTTGTAGGCGTTAATACATGGAAAGGTGTTCTAACTGGGGTACCATACAATGCTTCATGCGGTGACATTTTAATTGATATATGATATGAATGATTCAGAGTACTCAGTGCCGCCGGTATTGCAATATCCCAGTTGGGGTCTGATCCCCCTAGTGTTACCCTCAATATATTTAATATCTTCCTATTTGCTCTTTCCACTAGCCCATTCGACTCTGGGTGATATATCATGGTATTAATCTTCTTTATGTTGAGGAATTCACACAATAAGGTAAGAAAGTGATTATTAAATTCACCACCCGAGTCTGAGATTATCATGTGTGGAATTCCATGTTTACAAATGTAACACTCGTAAAACTTCCTAGCGCATTCAATCGCAGTTTTAGTTTTAAGCGCTATTAGTTCTGTATATCGAGTTAAAGCATCTATAATTACTAAGAGGTGCTTATTTCCTCTGTCTGACTCGTAAAATCCTGTTAACAAATCTAAATGTATTCTTTCAAAGGGTTGATTGGGCACAGGATAAGCTCCTAGGCTGACAGGTGTTTTCGTATGCCCTTTGTTTTCCTGACATGTGCGACAATTAGCTATGTGTCTTTTTATATCTGTAAGCATTGTATGCCAATAAAACAATGATTTGGCTTTCTGTGACATTAATGAGAACCCAGGGTGTCCATGTAATGGATTTGAATGCAACCAATTCAGGACAGTGGAAATAAGTGAGATTGGTACTACTACCTGGTCGTTAGTTACATGTGGTGTATTGCGGGTATTCCTTGTCACAGTCCTACACAGAATATTATCTTTGATTATATAATTCTGCTGCTTATACTTTATATATTCCTTTTCTTTATGATTGCCTTTCAAAGCATTTATAATTGTTTCTATTTTCTGATCTTTTCTTTGCTCAGTCTGTAACAATTCAGCACTCCAGCCTAAATCTTCTTGTTCAGATATTGTTTTTACAATAGGCATGGATGTTGATATATCTATTAATTCAGCTAAAGGCTCCATACAAGATGACACGGGGTTGCGTGATAATGCATCCGCAATGATATTTGCTTTCCCAGATAAATACCCGATTCTTGCGCCAAAATCTTGAATGATCAAATGCCACCGAGTTCGTTTAGGGCTGTGATTGAAGCCTTTAAAGAACTCTGTTAGTGGTTTATGGTCAGTAAGAACCTTAACGGGATAACCGTAAATTATGAACTTAAAATGCACTAGCGAATTAACAATAGCTAGTCCTTCCTTGTCTATTACTGCATACTTACTTTCGGAAGTTCTCAATTTTCGAGAATAGAAAGCTATCGGGAAAAACTGTTTATCATATTGCTGAAGCAATACCCCTCCTACTCCTAAGTCTGATGCGTCTGTTGCAATGAAGAATTCCTTACCGAAGTCAGGAAATTTTAAGATAGGAGAACTACACAGTTCATCTTTCAAAGTATTAAACGCCTGTTGATGTTGCTCAGACCATATGAAATCTACGCCCTTCTTCGTAAGATCAGTTAAAGGAGCGGCTATTATTGAATAGTTGCGTATAAAACGCCTGTAATATCCACTACAACCCAGAAATTGCTGTATTCCCTTGACATTAGTAGGTATGGGAAAATTACGTATAGCCGACACCTTATCATGGACTACTTTAAGACCTTGGCTTGACACCATGAAACCCAAATATATTAATTCTGTTTTGAAAAATTCACACTTACTAATCTTTACCCTTAAGTTATGTTGTCTTAATCTCTGTAGTACTAGTTCTAACTTACGTAGATGTTCTTCTAAGGTGTTGGAAAAGATTACAAGATCATCCATATAGGCATGCAATATATCCCCTAACAAGTCTCCAAACACTATGTTAATCATTCTTGTAAATGTTATAGGAGCACAACGTAAACCAAAAGGCATCCGTAAAAATTCATAATGTCCCCTGGCTGTGCTGAAGGCTGTGTATGGGATACTATCTTCTTCTAATGATATCTGGTGAAAGCCTTTAAGTAAGTCCAAACTGGTAAAATATTTATTCTGACCTAACAAAGACAAAATATCGTCAGTACATGGCACTGGGAATCGATCAGGGATCGTTTCCTCGTTTAGACGACGAAAGTCGACGCAGATACGCCATGTTCGATCTTTTTTCGGTACAACTATTAAAGGAAAATTATAAGGGCTGTTTGATTTTCTAATGACTCCTTCCTCTAACATTTTACCTACTTCATCATTTATTTCATTCTGGAATTTCATAGGGAGTCTGTACGAGGGTACATATATAATTTTCTGCTTGTCCTTTAACCTTATTTGATGCTCGATCACATCTGTTTTTCCTAAGGATCCATCCGTAGTGGAAAAGACATCTTGATATTTAGTTAAAAGTTCAAAAATTTTCTGCTGAATTTCTTCGTCTTGAATGTCCTTACTGATTTTATTTTTAATAGATCGCAAAAGGGATTCATCCGCAACTGATTGAGAGTGATTGATTTCAGCAACGGTAAGAATACGATGTTTATAAACTTCTACATCCAAGATATATTGATTTTTGTGAATTACTAAAGTGTTATTTAAATGATTACAGACTTCGATATTACATTGCTGATGTGAGCCTACTGTATAAATAGCTTGTGTGACAGACAATCCGTTGGTTTTCAAAGTATCGGATAGGATTAATATTTCAGATCCCGGTAGTGTTTTCTTTATTTGCACTATTAAATTCGAAGGTATGTTTGGTTCGATAGATTGCGTGCAAGATGATATTACGGGTGAACGAGAATTCTGCTGGGTCGCGTATATTATTTCTTTATTAGTGAGACAAGTTATTGGTTCTTCAACGTACGTTACGGTTACATTTGTCGTCTCCTTTTTATCCAAAACTGACTTTAAGGTATTAGAAGACTTATAGAATTTCCCTTTGATATACACGCCGTGCTTGGCAGGAGCTAAGATAATGTTCTGATTTCCCATAGATGGGTATCCTATAATTACAGCTGGATACATATTAATGTTTTTTACAACAACAAACGTATCGGCAAACGTGCGATTACCGACTCTGAACTGAATATGAGTTATGCCTATGACGTTTAATTCATTATTTCCTATACCTGAAAGTCTAATTCCTGATTTTTCAATCGGAAAGTTCGAAAACAACAAATGATGTGTCTTCAAATCCATAATATTACGTGGACTACCAGAGTCAAAAAATAACGTAAAGGATTTGTGTTCTAAATTTACAGCATATAAGGTTGGCCGTAACTCATTTTGGCTTATTATTGTATGAATTCGTTGCAAATCTACGGGAGCATGCACTGTTTTACTTAATTCGGCCGTGTGTTTCATAGGAAAATCTATTGTTTCACAATTATCTGATAAAACATTAAATTGATTATTCAATACTATTGATGTTGACATGAATGACCTTGACCCAACATCACTCTCTTCCCCTCTAGAGTTAACTATGTGGTATTTGCTTTGCTCTGCACATTCTGAAAATTAGACTGACCTTGCGAGGTGTGGTTTGACGGCCCAGGCTCAGCGATATTTGAAGAAGTGTTTGTTTGTTTCGGACTCTGAACTGCATTGACATTTGGTTGTTTCTTCTTATTGTTAAAATGAGGATTTTTCTTTTTATTTCCATATGGAACTGACTGTGGAATTGACTGTGTATTTCTAGGATATTGTTGTGTCTTACGCGAGTAACATTGACTATAAGAATGTGTTGCTGTGTTGTGAACTGAGCAAAATTTCGTTCTACAGTCTGCGCTTATGTGACCTTGACGTTTGCAGTTGTAACACGTCACTCCCGCTACTGGACTGTTAATTACGTTCACTGTTTGTGGTTTTGTTTCATTCTTTGCAAAAACTTGAGTTAACACGGGATCGAGATCTGGACACTTGGACATGTGTTTCTTTATCTGTTTATAGACATCCAATTCCGTACTTGCAGGCGTTAACTTCTTATCAAAGCACCGCACTAAAGCTTCAGGCAACATAAGTGTCATGCAAGTTAAATACATTAATCGTAAAAAATCTTTCACGGAGATGTTATCGTTAGTAACCCAAGTGGAATTACCTAAAATGTCCTGATATTCGTTAAGCCTATCAGCTATGAGAGCTGCTCTCTCAATAACATTAAGCCGATTCATAGTGGCTTGATTAAGTGTATTTCGTAACGTTAACACTACATCCAAGGCTTCCTCACCCCCATAGATCGCGCGTAACCTAACTTTGAAATCATCCCAAGTAACTGTTTCTTGAAATGAAACACCTCTTAAATACGCACTCGCATCCCCCTTAGAAAAATCTATAAAACTTTTAGCTTCTTGTAATTGTACAAAAGGATCTACGATTTGTTTGGCATTTAAATGGGCATCAACGGATGAAATCCATGACTCCACATTTTGTGGCAAGAACCCGTTGACCCGACCTTGAAAAGGAAGGATTGCTGACCTGGCATTTACAAGCGTCACAATTGGAGGAGGATTAGCCTGGCCTACACCACTAGGTCCAGGGGTAGGGCTGACAGGAGGAGCCATGACTGCTGTATTTTTTTTTCTATCTCTTTGACCCCTTGCAATTCTATCAAAATATCTATATGAGTACAGACGCCCACTGCGTAAACGCATATGTATAATAAAATTCCCCCAACAATGTTACTAATCCCAAAACATTTCCCCAAGAGTTTCTGAAAGAAAAAGGAATTAGCACAAAGAAAGAAAAATTCTAAATGAGAATTCGGAGTTTCCTATAACAAAGTTTAGCAATTCACTCACCCCAGTAATAATCGACTAACGACTTGTGATAACTACACTTCACTGCCCAAACTGGAATGAATACAAAATATCTGTACTTAGCTTATATATGAAGTCGACACGTCCTCTCTCTCTCTCTCTCTCTTGATGTTTTGTTAGCGATGTCTCGTTCTAGTTTCTTGTTGAATGTAGTTCTTCCTGGATATGTCTTGCAATTGTTGAACGCCAGTCCTTGGGTTTCCTAGGATGTTGATTGAAGATTCAGGTTGTATTCTAACATATGTTGATGTTAGTTGTTTCGTTGGACTATAATACCTAGTCAAAATTGTAGATTCTTGTAGATAATGTTGAGTTCTTGAAGATCTTTCTCAGGTTTTACAGAATTTTATTTTGAAGTCTTGAAGATCTTTCTCTGGTTTTACAGCTTTTATGTTGAAGTCTTGAAGATATTTCTCTGGTTTTACAGCTTTTATGTTGAAGTCTTGAAGATATTTCTCTGGTTTTACAGCTTTTATTTTGAAGTCTTGATGATTTTTCTCTAATTCTTAGAGTTTAACCGCTGTCTTAGAGTTTAATCGCTGCCACCATTTATTGGCGTGCTACTGTTATAAGCACACATTGAGTATGAGTTGTTTTCAGATGTATGTAAATGGTAACTGAATACATCTTAATAGTTTTTAAGTCTTTATTCTATAAAAACAACAGAGTTAAACATCTCCATCACTGGAGGAAGCTGGGTTGGTCCAGATGACCAATTCTGGTGAAGTTTAGATATGAACCGACTAAATTATCGATATCACAGATATCGTATGCTTGGTTTACTTTAGCCACGTCACAAAATCGGAAGACACCTGCATCCGGTGACGTCACAAACTTTCACACGATGAGACAATGTGTTGACGTTTAAGAAGAATGTCAAATTGCTGAGACTTGCATTGTATGTCCTGTTTACGATTTGAATGACTACAGCAAATCCCAGGGTTAGCTCCTCCAACCAACATGACATATTACGTCATTTGTTTTAAACATGTAATATTAACTATTCTAATCATTACATATATATATATATATATATATATATATATATATATATATATACATATGTATATATATATATATGTATATACATATGTATATATATATATATATATATATATATATATATATATATATATATATATATATATATATATATATATATATATATACGCGTAAAAATCACAGGAAAACGTGATGCTCAGATGCAGAAGAACCACAGGGAAAATAAAAATACGAAATATACGATTAAGTCCTGACTAGTTTTGTGATACTTCTTCAGAGGACTGATTTATTGAGAGAGGTTTCTTTACATTTTATAGGGAAAGTAAACGTACGAACATACATATAGAGGTTTACAGAACAATGACACTTCCATACCAGCTACCTGGGCTGAGGTCAGGTGTTTACTGGGCGGAGATCCAACCGGCCGGGAATCGAACCCTTGCCGGACCAGGGTTCAATTCCCGGCCGGTCACAAGCTCTTGTCTTTGTGTGTTTTTGCCTGGGGCTCTAATCCCGAGGTCGTTAAGAGAATCCAGACATTAATGTATCAAAAATATATATGGCTTATTTGATATATATATATATATATATATATATATATATATATATATATATATATATATATATATATATATATATATATATATATATATGTGTGTGTGTGTGTGTGTGTGAGTGTGTGTGTGTAAGTGTGTATCAAGTTCCTTTCTGTAGTTTCTGGTGAAAGCAGTTTTAAATTGTCTGATTTTAAGTAACTGTTAATAATTTCCTAATATAAGACGATTGAGGGTTAAAATATCGCTGAAAACCTGTGGTTAAAAAAGTAATAAATTACTGAAAATACCACAAATGCCTGAAAAACTAGAATGCTCTCGTCTTTGTTTTTTCTTGTCTTTCTCGGGGCTTCGGCCTCGAATTTAAAAAGTCAGAATTGAGATAGAAATAATTCATATTGTTTACAACACTCCTTTTTTATGTCTGGCCATTTGAATTGTAGGTTTTAAAGGATAATATCATAAGTTGTGTGATTTGTCCTCAAAGTTACAGTATGTAGCTACTATAGGTTGTGGCAAAAGAATGGTTTTCACAGATTCTCTATGGACATTTTTTGAACTCGTAGGGGATTTTTAAAGTATTTTTTTTTTCTTTTTTATTTTAGGTTGTTTGTTATCTTAATAAACATATTATTGGGTATAATTTTTTAAAGCTTATCGCTATTATTAATGATAATAAGAATGCTGGAAAATATTATTATTATTATTATTATTATTATTATTATTATTATTATTATTATTATTATTATTATTATTATTATTATTATTATTCAATAGGCTGTTACAGTGTTTGAACATCGTTTCATTGAGCTTTATAAAGCTTACTAAAATCAATGTTAAAGCAAATATTGTAAACAACATTCTATAATGCAGAATTCTGTTTAATGGAGTTTTTATATGATCTGTGTAACGTCAGTAGTGAAGTGGTAAAATATTTATTTCCCCAATTTACCCGGGTTGTGCGGTTTGCTGTTTATGATCCCATGTTGAAATTACCTTTTTTCTTCCAAAAAAAAAATGCATTAAGATGTGGTAAGGCTTCAAAATATGCAACAAAAAGTTCATTTTATTTACGTTTCATCTCATGAGACGATGGTGAAAGTATGGCGAACCACACAGTGATCACATCGATGATATCTTTTGGGTTCCTTTCTTGCCGTTAAGCGAAAATTCAAGTTACATATTCTGAGAGAAAATATGAAGATATTCGCAAGTGAAATCATGACAGAATAGCACAGGGTTTATGACGTCATTGGCAAAGAGATGAGTTTCCATTTTTGGCTAATCAAGTAAGAGCTCAGGTTTTTTTTTTTTTTTTTTTTTTTTTTTTAATAGCTTCTGTGTCTTGCTTTCCTTGTTTACTCTCTACTGTGACATAAATGTTCAGATCACGCTACTTTCGAAGTAAGATCTTATGAGTATTTATGGGAAACTTTATGTAAAAGAATTTAGTATCATAATCATAACAATCATTATTGCTTATAGGGGCTCCAGTTCGAGTTGTGATCGTTCAGCAGCAAACTTTCCCCGACTGAAGAGTGTTTGGAATTTTGCTCTACATCGAAAAATAAAAACTACTTTCTCCTTAAGTTTGTTCGAAATTATAAAAGTCATCATGCTACTTCACAACATAGGGATCACCTGAAGATTGGGTACCCCAAGACTCGCTGGGGTCGCTTATCTTCAGGTGGAAAAAATTGGGGTCTTTCTTCTTCAGGTGGAAAAAATTGGGGTCTTTCTTCTTCAGGTGAGGAATTTAAATTTAAAAATGGGACTAACAAGCTAACTAATCAGTTTATAAGTTGATTATTATTAGTGCAACGACATGAGAGAGGCTAACCAATAAAAGTGCTAACAAACTAATTTATTAGGTAGCAAGTAGATTTTTTTGAATTGACGGTATTTGAAAAAAAAATTCTTATTTTTCTTTAATGGCTAAGAGTCAAAATGTTTTTACTCTTCAACAAAAAAAGTGGTAAAGAATCCCTCACGGATCGTGCAGCTTATGAACAATTGTGCAGCCACTTTTAATGGATGATTCTCTTCCTGCTATCAACTGGTTAAAGAGCAAGAATCT
>NC_090726.1:111793159-111803159 GCF_036898095.1 Palaemon carinicauda | reverse complement strand
TTCCTTTGGATATATATGACTACCATAAATATTCCCAGAGAATTAAACTAAAGGTTTTCACAGAATTCTAACTTCTGGCGCGAGTACCCTAAAGGTTTCCCTCTAGGATATCGTATATTAATAGGGGACGCATGCATTAACACGCCACATGGCTATCTGCACCCCACCTAGCGTTTACACTTCGAGGGGGAAAGGTGGCGAGGTAACTGAGGAGCCGTTCCAAAGTTACCCTTCCTTCGCTACTGTTACGGTACTCGCAACGTAAACAAACCGTCCGCCATACTGTGTGACGTCACGTCCGTTCTCATTCCATTTATGGTAGCTCCCAACACCGTTTGTTTGTTCCCAGTTATCATCTTTTATCTTGTGCATCCTGCGCCATGTCTCAACCTTCTGCCTCACCTTCTTCTGGAAAGTTGAGTACCAGGTTCTTGTATTGTTTAAATAAGCTCTGGCTGTAAAGTAACGATTTTTTACGCTAAAATCTTGTGTTTTGTGGCGGAGCTGTGCCTTGCCCGGAGGCGCCATTTTATGACGCCGCTGTTCGCCTCGCATGTGTTATTTAGTTAGCCAGAACAGCCTTCCCGGCCTTATAACTAATTAGATATTTTTAGTTATTTAGTCTTCATTAATAGGAATTAGTTATATTATGCCGATGGTATTCTTCGGCGCTCTTAGTTAGCCGACCCCGTACTAGACTTTCAGCCTAGCCTAGGCTGCAGCCTAGTGTTCATGTTTACTTCTGCATGATATGATAAGTGTTCCTAGTGTTAATGTTAATGAAGATATAGGCATTTTTAAACATATACAAGATTCAGTGTTGCACATATCTTTCGCCTTCTAGAGACCATACAAGGGAACGTGCCTGGTCCATCGATGTCACATCCCCTAACCTAACGTTGGGGCCCTTGTATGCTTCCTTATCTCCCCTGTTACCTTCGGGTAACCTCCCTCTGGGTAGCCTTGCTATATCTTAGCCCCTTACCCGGAAATATTTTCGGGTAGGTTAGGTTAGATCGTTCTTACCTCTTTCCTACCATAGTTTATGGGGGGACCTCGGACAGAACCCCAGAGTACCTATCATTCATCCCAGTCCACCATTAGGGAACGCCTTTCCCTTTAGGTATCGACTGAGACTGAAGGTGGAGGGGCCCTGCCCTTCCCCCTAGACTGCTCTTGGTTGGGACACGTCCCTTCCTCCTGTGGCCTAGCGATACGTCTCCCCAGCCCTCCCTAATCTAGGAGAAGCTCTCCTGGTTTAGGTTAGGCCTTGGGGGATTCTGTTTTATTATAGTTTAGGACAGTACACCAGTGCTGTTCCTACTCTGAGCTAACCTACCCTAGGGTTGGAGAGCGCTTCTCTCCTGCCTGGGTAGTATAGCATCTAACAGATTCCCCCACCCCTTGGGAGCTTTAGGGTCACGACCCCTTCTGTTCCCTCAGACCCCTACCCCCACTCTATCCCTTTGTGTCGACTTGCCTTCACACCCCTGTCCGCTGTCCTACAATTCCCCCCTCGGGGAGACTTGTAGGCTAAGCTGTGCTCTCCTTCTTGGCTGGCTGCTCTGCTACACTTCCCCCTCATAGTCAAACTATAAGGTAGTGTTGGTAGCCACTCTTTGAGTGTCCTCTGATCCTCCCTTGGATTACCATAGGCATCCAGCCGTCTTCCGGCTCCCTGCCGCCGGGTAATAGGCATATCCCCTCCTATCATGAGAGAACTCCTTCTGGAGGGAAGTCGGTCGGGTATCGGACATTACCCTTCCTCACTCCCTCCTTATCTTTCTCTCTTCTATCATGGTGCCGGTGCACTGCCGCCTCCGCCTGCCGGCACTAGCCGCCGGCACTAGCCGCCGGCACCCCAGGTGACTTTCCTACTTCATAGGACGTTCCTATCTGAGGATTACCTAAGGCAACAACCTTCCGGCTGCCGGGGGCCGCTACCCCTTGCCGTCGCTAGCTGCCAGCACCCCGGTGACTTTCCTACTTCATAGATTGTTCCTATCTGAGGATTACCTAAGGCGACAACCTGCCGGCTGCCGGGGACCGCCGCCCCTTGTCGCCGCTACCGCCGACTTCTCAGACAACCTTCCAGCTTATGTACCCAGCTAGGTTCACCAACGCCGACAGCCTGTCGGGTGCCGGAGGCCACCACCCTGCCGGCGACCTGCCGCCGTGCCTGCGGTCGCCCTTATAGGTGTTTCCTACCTCTCTGCTGCTCAGTGTGTAGCCTTAGATGGATTCACCCCGCCGGACCGGCCTCCGGCTTGCCACTGGCGACACTCCTGCGGCTTCCATGGTCAAGCACCCATTCCCCCCGGCTGCCGGCTCCGTGCCGGCAGTCGACCTATACAGCCGTATAGCCAGACTGATCTACTTTGCTATTTCATACCTTGAAGACAGTGACTGGGGTGTACGGTTGTACAGTACAATGGTTCCAGCATACTCTGTGCTTCTCAGTGCAGTCTCTTGCCGGGACCTACCAAAATATAAGGGGGTTTACCCTATTTTCCCCCTCTTTTCTCTAGGTTCTGAACGATTTCAGACCCTCTCCACTCTGTAGACAATTCCTTTATAAGGAAGCCTAGTTCGGCTCCCCCATAGGGATACCATTCCCTCCCCTAGAACCTCAGGTCCTAAGGAATTGTCGGCAGAAAAGGTCACAGTAACTGGTTGGACGGGATTCACAAGTATGTGTTTTCCTACTTCTCTTCTAGCTCACCTATCCTGAGCTCATATAAAACACAAAGCTACAGATTAGTGAATCTTAATTTTAAGAGTAATGTAAGCCATAACTCTGTTTTCCATGTACTCATGTTTATTTTCTTTTACAGGAGGAGTACCTGAAGTGTGAAAGCTCCTTTTGTGCAGTTCGCCGCCCGGACTTTTACGGGCATAGGGCGTGCCAGACCCATGCCCCCTGTACAGCAAAAAAAGGGCAACTTGAAGTATTGGGATCCACAGTCTTGCTCAATCTGCAAAGGCCTCCTTGCTGAGGCGTTCGACAACCCTCCGTCCACGGAGGCCAGGGACAATGCTCGAGAGAAACTGCGCAAGTGGGTGCACGGTTTCCAGAAGAACGCCACCGGGCCGTATCTCCCCAATGAGAAGATGAGGGCCATGCTTTTCCTAAAAGCATCAGCAGATTCTGTGATTCCCCAGGATCAGATCCCCTTGGTTCAACTGACTGTTGAGCCCGACATCGAGACCACACTTAGCAAGTGTCGTCTGGACGAGGTGGAGAAGATGTCGGACGTGTCCGACAACACCGAGAAGACCCTCATGGGTGAGGATCTGGAGGAAGAAGAGGATCAGGTGGAGTACCCTGATTCTGAGGGCAAGGTCGCCCCACCACCTCCGGCAGCCCCTATAGTGGTCGAGGAGCCAGTCCTCTCCACCTCCGCCGCCTCGCAGCCCCTGCTACCCGCCACCGAAGATGCCATCCGGGTATTGATGGACGAGAAGCTTAATAAACATTCAGCGGAGATCACAAGTCGTTTGATGGGATGAAAGCAACCGAAGAAGATCTCGGTTAAGGACCTTCCCTCCTGCTCGGAGTCTAACCCCTAGAGGTACGCCAAGCTTATGCCCATTACGACGGGAAAGATCTTCATCAACGACAAGTTAGGGTCCATCCTTTTGGAAGAAGTGGAATTCTTCCCTTACTTTGAGGCTTATCCGGACTGTTACATCCGACTCAGGTCCGAACCGGCCTCCAAGGAGGAGACTGAGCCCAAAAAGGTGATCGTGCTCGATCACTCAAAAGCCCAAGCCATGCTGGCAGAGTGCCTTAAGAGTCGCGGTTTCACCAACTCGAAAATGCCGGCACTGAGTAAGAAGCACCCGTCCTTTCTTGCTCCCTCTTCTGCGACCTTTCCCTTCGTAGAAAAGGCCTTCCATGCGGTCATGAAGGCGGTGGAGGAAGGAAAGTCCTGCCCTACCCTGGAAGAGTGTAGGCCTCTCTCCCTCGCCCTTCCCCCCGACGACAGATTCTGGAAAGAAATCCAACCGCTTCTGAGAACCGGAACCTTCTCAATAAGTGGGGCCTGTCCCGCAAGAGGAAATCCTCTCAGGAAGAAGGCCCTCGGCCTAAGAGGAAATCCTCCAAACCTAGACCCCAGCAGCGTCAACAAAAACGCCAATTTTCGGCTCCCACCACTCCCCTAGTGGTCGCACAGCTGCAACAGACCTTTCAGTTGGTCCCCCAACCAGTGGTGTCACAATCACCGGTCTTCACCCCTGCCTACGAACGACAGTCCTCTACCTTTCGTCCCAGAGGTAGAGGCTCCGGCAGAGACTCCTCGCGCCGTCCCTCCAGGGGCAGAGGAGGAAGGGGAGCTAGCGGCCGAGGTTGTAAACCCTCGGGAAACCAGAAGCAATGAAGTGCCTCCGGTGGGAGGAAGACTCAACCACTTTCAGGATAGCTGGACCTTCAATCCTTGGGCACACAGCATCATCAAGAAGGGACTGGGTTGGAGCTGGACACAACCACTTCCAACCTTTCCACCAATTCTTCCAGCCATCAACCCCCCTCTTGGAAGAATATGTCCTAGAACTCTTGAACAAGAAGGTGATCAAGAGGGTAAAGTCCACCAGGTTCCAGGGAAGACTGTTTTGTGTTGCCAAGAAAGACTCGGACAAACTCAGAGTCATTCATGACTTATCCCCCCTCAACAAGTTCTTTGCGAACAACAAATTCAAGATGCTGACTCTTCAACAAATAAGAGCACTACTGCCTCACAAGGCCTACACGGTCTCAATAGACCTGGCGGATGCCTACTGGCACATCCCAATGAACCACCACGCTTCCTCCTACCTAGGATTCCGACTCCAACGAAGAAGCTACGCCTTCAGATCCATGCCCTTCGGGCTCAACGAGGCTCCGAGAATCTTCACCAAGCTAGCAGACACAATCGTCCACCAGCTACGTCTTCAGGGCGTCCAAGTGATGGCCTACCTCGACGACTGGCTGGTCTGGTCGACTTCGCCAGAAGAATGTTTGAGAGCTTGCAGCAAATTGACCCAGTTCCTGGAACATCTGGGTTTCAAAATAAACACCAAGAAGTCTCGCCTCGCTCCAGCTCAGAAGTTCCAATGGTTAGGAATCCATTGGGATCTTCAGTCACACCGCCTTTCCATCCCACTGAAGAAAAGGAAAGAAATAGCAGGGTCTGTCAGAAGACTTCTCAAATCCAAACGGATCTCAAGACGACAGCAGGAGCAAGTTCTCGGCTCCCTACAGTTCGCCTCAGTGACAAACCCAGTGCTACAAGCACAGCTAAAGGATGCCTCAGGAGTCTGGAGACGAAACGCATCCGTTGCTCGAAGAGATCTCAAGAGACCCCTACCGAACAGGCTTCGCTCCCTTCTAAGCCCGTGGTCAGAAGCAAGGACCTTGGAAAGATCCATCCCTCTCCAACCTCCGCCTCCATCACTCAACATCCACACGGACGCTTCTCTGGAGGGTTGGGGGGTCACTCCCATCAACGGCAAGTTCAAGGAACATGGTCTCCCCTATTCAAGACATTTCACATCAACATCTTGGAGGCCGTGGCAGTTCTTCTCACCCTGAAGAAATTATCCCTACGTCCCTCGATACACATCTGTCTAAATCTGGACAGCTCGGTAGTAGTCAGATGTCTCAATCGTCAGGGCTCAAGATCGCCCCACATAAATCAGGTGCTATTACCCATCTTCCACCTGGCGGACAGGAAGAAGTGGCATCTGTCTGCAGTTCACCTACAAGGATTCCGCAACGTGACGGCAGACGCTCTATCAAGGACAAGCCCCATAGAGTCGGAATGGTACCTAGATGCAAGATTATTCTCCTTCATCTCTCGTCAAGTCCCGGAACTACAGATTGACCTCTTTGCGACGAGCGGCAACAAGCAACTTCCTTGATATGTGGCCCCTTACGAGGACCCCAATGCGGAAGCAGTGGACGCCATGTCCCTGGACTGGAACAGATGGTCCAAGATTTACCTGTTCCCTCCACCCAACCTTCTACTGAAAGTCCTCTCCAAACGGAGAACCTTCAAAGGGACAGCAGCCCTAGTGGCTCCCAAGTGTCCCCGGAGCAACTGGTTCCCCCTAGTCCTGGAGCTACAGCCCAAGCTGATCCCCCTGCCGGGCCCAGTTCTCTCCCAACAGGTGCAGAAGTCGACTGTCTTTGCTTCATCAAAGAAAGTCAAGGACCTTCATCTCATGATTTTCTCTCCCTAACCGTGAAGAAAAGGTTTGGGATCTCGAAGAAAAGTTTAGACTTCCTAGAGGAATACAAAACAATGTCTACCAGAAGGCAATATGAATCATCCTGGAAGAAGTGGGTATCTTTCGTCAAGGCAAAAAACCCTACGGAAATCTCCGTAGATTTTTGCATGTCCTTCTTTATTCACCTTCATGGACAAGGCTTAGCAGCCAATTCGATTTCCACCTGCAAATCGGCCTTGACTAGACCACTTCTGTACGCCTTCCAAATAGATTTATCCAGCGAAATCTTCAATAAACTCCCGAAGGCGTGTGCTAGACCCCCACCGAGACCGATCACCTAGTCCCAGGATAAGGTGCTCCATTTTGCCTCTAGCTTGGACAACGAATCTTGCCCTCTGAAAGACTTGACTCAAAAAGTGATCTTCCTTTTTGCTCTCGCCTCGTGACCCCGAGTCAGTGAAATAGTGGCTTTATCAAGAGAAGAGGGCCAGATACAGTTTGCCGACACGGGGGAACTTACCCTCTTCCCTGACCCCACGTTTCTCGTTAAAATTGAACTTCCCAACAAAAGATGGGGCCCTTGGAGAATCTGCCCCCTGAAGGAAGATGTCTCTCTATGCCCAGTGGAGAGTCTTAAGGTGTATCTTCGAAGAACTTCAGACTTTGGCAGAGGACAACTTTTTAAAGGAGAAACTTCGGGTAGTGACCTGTCACTAAAACAACTAAGAGCGAAAATCACCTACTTTATTCACAGAGCGGATCCTGACAGTACACCCGCAGGTCATGATACTAGGAAAGTCGCCTCTTCTCTAAATTTTTTCCAAGGAATGGATTTTGAAAGCCTCCGATCCTTCACAGGCTGGAGGTCCCCTAGAGTTTTCTTCAAACACTATTCGAAGCTGGTGCACAAAGTCAAGAGATTCGTGGTGACAGCAGGTAGCGTGATCAAACCGGCTGTTTAGTGCTGCATAGGACAGTGAGTTTTTTCGGGACTTTAACTCAAACGGGTTCCTGTGTTGACCCTAGTGCGATACATAGTGATTTCAGGGGACACTTAGTGTCACTAATAGACTGTTCTTTATCAAGGTGAAGTGACATAGATTCTTACACGTGTGCCACATGTTCTTGGACATGAAGTGTATTATGATTTTAAAAGACTGGCGTTCCTCAAGGAACTTATGCTTAATGGCAAAATATTTCCCTTTCAGATTCTGCATCACCGTCTTACTGAAAATCTATGTCTATTATCCAATATTATTATTGTACATAATTTTCCATATTTCCATGCAATTTTCAAATAAAATATTTATTTTATTTACCATATGCGTCTGATTTTACTCCTATCTTTCATACGAAAATATATTGCTGTTCTTGTTTTATTGAACCTATTTCTAGAGTTTATTATAGTTAATATACCTACTACCTAATATACACTCACCTATTGGTATAAAATTTGTTCCTACACAAATATTTACCCTTCTGATCTGTCTTCGAGATCGGCACAATCTCTTCATCCAGGTGAGTCTATCCTCGTCAGGTTACTTCAAGATGTTCCTCTTGTCCAATTAGGACTTCCCTGCCAGGGGGGCGGGAAGCCAGGTCATTGTAATGCCACTGGTAGTGACATTTAACGGAGATGTCACGGTCTCTTCGGTCACCAGACCGCAGGAATGTTAGTCGGAGTTGAAGGCACTTGAAATGGGAAAAAATCCACGATACATTAATTCTCTAGTACACTTCCATCAGGACAACATAGATTGAGCCCAAAAAACGGAATTTGAGCGAAGCGAAAAATCTATTTTTGGGTGAGATGGCCATGTCGTCCTGATGGACCCGTCCAACTGTTCCAGTTCAGCCTGCCAGGACCCTCCCTGCTATTCTGTATCGCGGAGGCTGGTTAGAAGCTAGAATTCGGAATGAGGACGGACGTGACGTCACACAGTATGGCGGACGGTTTGTTTACGTTGCAAGTACCGTAACAGTAACGAAGGAAGGGTAACTTTGGAACGGCTCCTCAATTACCTCGCCACCTTTCCCCCTCGAAGCGTAAACGCTAGATGGGGTGCTGATAGCCAGGCGTGTTAATGCATGCGTCCCCTGTTGATATACGATATCCTAGAGGGAAACTTTAGGGTACTCGAGCCAGAAGTTAGAATTCTGTGAAAACCTTTAGTTTAATTCTCTGGGAATATTTATGGTAGTCATATATATCCAAAGGAAGCTACTGAAGGAACCTTCCATCAGGACGACATGGCCATCTCACCCAAAAATAGATCCGTTATATATACAGTATATGTATATATATATATATATATATATATATATATATATATATATATATATATATATATATATATATATATATATATATATATATATATATATATATATATATATATATATATATATATATATATTGATATGTATATATATATATATATATATATATATATATATATATATATATATATATATATATATATATATTATACGATGGCTCCCGGGTCTGGGCACCAAAATTATATTATACTAATGTCCCTTGTCTGCATATATTACCACGGGCAAGCTAAACAACCTATCGAATTCCAAACTCACCTGTTTGCTTTTACATTTAATTACACTTGGAAATATTAATACCCGAACTCTGAGGCAGTTAAATAACACCCAGATAGCAATATACAAAACACTGAATATCCAAAGGTCTCTTAAGTACACTCAAAACAAAACTGGGTAATCATTCTTAAGTCGTATTTAAAACTACCTCTTACTTCGATTCTTTACGGCATAAGAGTGGGTACGTAATAAACACTGATGATAGAAATAATACACTCTACAAAAATAGGTTCTTTATAAATTACAACACTTTGAAAGAATTTACATAAAAACAAAAATAAATCACTCAAAATAAGTCTGAGCAAAACTTAGATTAAGACAAAAATGTTACGCTCTGAAAATTATATCATCACTTGACTTGAAATATTAAATCTAAAAAAACCTTAGACTAAGACAAAAGAAAAAATACTTACGAAAATTATACAATCATTTGTTTCACTTGAAATTAAATATGAATACAATATCTAATTTTGATACTTAATGAAAATAGATTGAAATAATACACTCTTTACAAAAATTGATATATTCTTACAGAAGTA
The DNA here is from genome assembly GCF_036898095.1 of Palaemon carinicauda. Classification (NCBI taxonomy): domain Eukaryota; kingdom Metazoa; phylum Arthropoda; class Malacostraca; order Decapoda; family Palaemonidae; genus Palaemon; species Palaemon carinicauda. Next base: position 111,793,797 of record NC_090726.1, on the reverse strand, counting down.
CTACACTTTGAAAGAATTTACATAAAAAAATATATTACTTGAAATATTAAGTCTGAACAAAACTTAGACTAAGACAAAAGAAATTATTATTTATGAAAATTATGCAGTCACTTGTTTCACTGGAAATTAAATTTTACACCAACAATTATTCTTGATACTTAATGAAAATGGTTATTCATTAACACTCTAATGATTAAACTCTTAAAGAAATTACATAAAGTAGCTGATAAACGTACAAGTATAGCTCACACGAAGTTAACCAGATAGTAATACAAATATATTTCACGTTTCTTACTTAAATCTTTCTAGGCCAGTTACAAAGATTTACACAATTCCAGCACTCAACACAACACAATAGATTTAAAACTTCTTGCAAGGTTGCAGCAACATTTCAACACACTAGACACGATATATGTTGGGCACAAAATTACTTTGGAGAGGACACTCTCGAGACACTTGAAAGAAGGGATATTGGCTCTTTCACAGGATGGGCTGGTTTTCTTCTGTCCTATGCATCCCTTGGGGCACATGTATATTGACTTAGTAACATCTAGATTATTCTAAATAGATAATTTTCATGGCTTGGAGTCGGCGCCTAGCTACGGCAAAGCTACCAACTAGATAAAAATTCAGGGAAC
>NC_090726.1:111763159-111788159 GCF_036898095.1 Palaemon carinicauda | reverse complement strand
ATCGCTTTATGCTTGAAACGTCCAATTAGATACGGCAAGAACATGGGAGATCAATTAATAAAAAAAAATCACTTGACATAATATTACTGCAGAGATACAGCTTACAGTATATTATGACGGCAATGAATGATGAAAATATTCCTTACGTTGATGATGATTTTGGATGCACTACTTATAGAAGAGTCATGAAGTCAATTATCAAAATAACTATGATGCTGTTTTACAACAATATTTCTTTCGTTCTCTTCCTTTTTATTCTTTCAGGATGGCGAAATGAATATTTCTCTTTGCATTTAGATGAAATTGTAGATTCATTTATATGGTAATTATAATTGTTGTTTTTTAAGTTATCGCGTAGTTTAATTTATCTGACTATCAATAAACCAGCGAAGACAAAACAGAGACCATTACAATGGTTTAATCACACAAAACTTTCATTGCAAACTATGATCGAGTGGAAATAGGAGTTAGCTAATATGTGAGGAAAAAAACACAATGGATGTAACATTAGTTATCTTGAAGGTTAGACCTGAAGATTATTATTATTATTATCATTATCATTACTTCCTAGGCTACAACCCTGTTTGGAAAAGCAAGATGCTATACGGCCAAGGGATCCACCAGGGAAAATAGCCCAATGAGGAAAGGATATAAGGAAGAAAATGAAGAAAAGAAGTAATGAGCAATTAAAGTGAAATATTTTAGGAACACCAACAACATTAAAATAAATTTTTCATGTATAAACAATGCAATATGGGATTTATAGTTTCCTATGCACCAACAAATGTTTCCCCACAAGAAAGGAAAGGTGAATACTATGAAGAACTGTAGAGTGTAATAGATGAGATCCCAGAGAGAGATATGAAAATTGTGATTGGTGACTTCAATGCTAAAGTTGGAAGGAATCAAAGGGATATGGAAAATGCGATGGGTGTCGATGGTCTTGGCGAAGTTGCAAATGAAAATAGGGCCCATTTTATAAGTTTTTATTTAACAAATAATCTTGTTATTGGGGGTACTCTTTTCCAGCACAAGGAAATCCACAAATATACATGGATTTCATCATGTGGCAGTCATGTAAATCAAATAAATCACATAGCCATTAACAAAGAGAGAAGGAGGACTCAGAAATGTGAGGAGCTGTAGAGGTGCAAATATTGGTAGTGATCACCAGCTCCCCATTGCCACACTGAAATCAAAACTAAGACTACCCAACAGAAAAGTAGACAGAATACCTAGGTTTGATACAACTAAGCTTCAAGAAGATAAGCACAGAGAAACCTTTGCAGTTGAAAGTAGGAATCAATTTGCAGTCTTGGAGACTTTAAAAAAAGAAGGGCAGACAATTACTGAAGAATGGTGTGATATTAAGAACATATTATCAGTCAGTTGGTAGTGAAGTTTTGGGACATGCAGTTACAAGGAGAAAACCATAGATATCAAATGATACTGGGATATCATAAAAAGAAGGCAATGACAGAAATTGATTGTTGAAACTTTTCAAGGAAATAATGAAATTACAAGGTAGAGCATACTAGGTATTCCAGTATTGATAGTGAGGTCAAATGAAAAGCCAGGCATGACTGGAGAGAATATTTAGACAGGAAAGCAGATGAGGCTGACAAAGCTAAGAATTCAAGGAGTGGCTATGGTGTAAGAATTTCTCGCAGAATAATTAATGAAATCTCTACTAGGGCAAAGAAGAAGCATATACCCATCAAAAAGAGAGATGTTGGATGAGACTCTTTAGTGAGGTCATGAATAGGAGATATGAAGGGAATAATATGATTGATATACCTAAAGCTGAGGAAGAACTTAATGTACCCATGAATGAATTCAGTGCGTTTGAAGTCGAAGCTATCGTTAAAAAACTCAAGGAATGGAAAGCCCCTGGATACTATGGAATTACTGCTGAATGATATTGGCCGATAATGAAGTGACTTGAAGAATACTTACAAGATTATTTTGTAGAATGTGGCGTGAAGAGGCAAAACCTGGTGAATGGGAGCTAGGAGTGTTGGTGAAAATTACAGAGGCAACACATTTACACCAGTTGTCCTGAAAATATATAGTATGCTTATTCTAAAGAGACTAGAAAGAAAGATTGATGAAAAGCTAAGAGATGAACGAGTAGGATTTAGAAAAGGTAGAAGTTATACTGACCAAATTTTCATTTTAAAACATGTGGTCTGCAATGTGTAGAATATAGAAATCCCCTTTTGATGGCATTTGTGAACAATGAAAAAGTCTTTGATAATGTGCACCAGCCAATTTGGTAGAGAGTCCTGCATCATCATGGAGTTCCTTTAAAATATATAAATTTAATTAAGTCTATGCATGAACCTAACAAGTACAAAGTAAATATTAATGGAGTCCTATCAAATGAATATCCAGTAAACAGTGAATACTCCAAGGGAATGTGTTGTCACCTATGTTGTTCATCCTCTTCATGGATTATGTAATGCATAGAACACTTTGGGATGGTAGAGAAGGATTGAACTGGATTAGTAACCGTAAATCAGCTGAGCTACAGCATACTGATGAAGCCGTCCTTATTAGCAGAACACCACAGGATTTGCAAAGCTTGCTTACCAAAATGAATGAATTATCATATACTAATAATAAGGGGTTTGAGTAAAAAAATCAAATTTTTTTTTTGTATCTAGGGAAAATACAAATTTGTATTGCTTTAAATTTCTTATTATTAATCTATTGTAAGCTCTTTGTCCATTTGTCTTATGACCACTTTTTTCTTATTTTTCAGAGTGACGTGCCACTGCGGCAAGACTTAAATAAGATCTTCGAATTGAATAAGTAGGGCAATATCTAACTGAAAATAATGGATATTCCAGCAAAATTAAGTCTTTTAAGCCTATCAGACACGAAAGTGAATAAAGCTACCAAGAATACATCAAGTCTTTGTCAGCTCTGCTAGCAAGTATTGTAGAAGAGAGTGACAACACCCTGCACTCAGCGAACATCATGTTCTAGAAATTTAGTATAAGATGAAGACTGCCAAGCAATAAGTATCAATTGGATACATTATCTTAATTAAAGAGTCCTGTATTGAAGCCTATTAATGATAGGTGGCAAAAGCGATTTGGACTCCCCTCTGCTTTTGAAAGTGCTAGGTGAGGGCAAGCAATTTCTAACTGTGGGGGATTCTTAGAATATTAGTGAAGTGGACAGTTAACTGAAAAAAACAATACATTGGTGACTCCATTAAGCTTGAAGATTTCTTGTGCCTCCTACTGGGAACTTAATCAATGATTGTAGCTGCTGGGGTTGGCTGCTGATAACATTTTGTGTCTGGATGTTTATTGCAGCGGTGGTGTTGCTTGGTGAGATTGCTGGACCACCCAGGCAACAGCAACGTACACACTGTAGTGTTCATTAATGTACTATAATATGTAGATATTTATAGCATGGCTATAGGAAGTTACTATACTGTATTTGATGGGCTATTTAGCCGTCCCTTCTGAGTGTAACACTGAAGATAATAAGGCTTTACTTAATAAATTACATAATTTTTTTGTCTTTCTGATGTAGAGATAAGAATTTAGAGACAGGTCCGATGTGCAACCTTGTTTTATAATCCCTTTGATCTTGACATAAGCTCATTCAAATTGCATTTGAATTTAGTCCAAATATATACACTGTTAGGTTGGCCTTCGTTTATACTTGTGTGTGTAGATTAAACATTTAGAGGATTGATTCCTGAAATATATTTTTATTTTTGCCATAAATAAAACTTATTTTTCCCTCAATTATAAAAAGTATGCTTTTCATTCCCCTGCATATGTCCCCTTCTCAGTCACTTATTTAGATTTTTTTGTGGTATTTGCTTCCTTCCTAACATCTAACCTGAGATTCAAGCTATTTATTTTGTTCTATATTTACTGTTGGTTTTCCTCGGAATCAAACCATCAATCATACTAACTGCTTTTTCGGCAAACTCAAGTAAAGAAAAAGAGATTTTACATAAAGAACATAGAGCTATTTATTATTTCTGCTGATTTTCCCAGAATAAAATCAACAGTCATACTACCAGTTTATTCAGAAAGCTCAAGGCAAGAGAAGATAATAGGGAAATTTGAGGTTCTAGCTGGGTCCCCTTGCTCAGTATAAGAAATCAAGGAGTGGTGCCCAGTGCCCAGTTCTCTAGACTGGTTACCTTTTGCCCAGATTTTTGGGTATTCCACTGTTTTATCTTTTTTTGTAGTGAACGTTGGAGTGTGGTCGGCTTAAGGACACTAGACAGTCCACGTGCTACATCTGGCTACAGTCCGTAAACCACTACAGCATGAGGTTGGGCTCAAGATAAATAAAAAAAAGAAATACAGAGATGATGAGAACAGAATATGCAATGGAGGAAGAAATATCATTTGAAAGAGAAAGGATTAATTAAATGGAATCATTTAGATATTTAGGAACTATGATCTCTAATACAGGATCTTTAGAACTGAGGTTTAATGAAAGATTGAAATAAGCAAATCAGACAATGGCTAGGTTTAGTAAAATTTGGAAATCAAATCAGCTGAAATTGCAGCAATAGCCCTCAGATTTTGTAAATTTAAGGACAAAGCCCTCAGAAAAATATTGGGAGTAAATAGCAGGTCAGGATTAAGAATGAAACTTTAAGAGAGAATACTAGAGTACCATATGGGGATGAGATCATGGTGAGGGGTGTATGGTGATGGTTTGGGTATGCTTTTCGCACGTACCGAGAGAGATTGGTTCGCCAAACTTTCAGTTGGGCTCCCCAAGGCACTAGAAGAGTTGGAAGACCCAAGCCTACATGGCTGACGACTGTGAAACCTAAAGTAGGAAATGATGAATGAAGAAGTATTGACTAAAAAAGCTCAAGATAGAGACAGCTGCCAAATTGTAACCGAGCAACTTTGTGCCAGTAGGTGTAGTAGGAGAGGATGATGATGGTATAAACTATAAGCACATAAAAATAAGAGAAAGAGAAATAAGATAGAAAATGTGCTCGGGTGTACCCTCAAGCAAAAGAAGTATATCCCAAGACAGTGAAAGACCATGGTACAGAGGTAATGGCACTACCCAAGACTAGAGAACAGCGTCCTTCTCCTGGAAGAGTTGCTTACCATGGCTAAGGAATCTCTTCTACCCTTACAAAGAGGAAAGTGGACACTGAACAACTAAAGCTCAGTAGTTAACTCCCTAAATGAGGAAGAATTGTTTGGTAATCTCATTGTTGTTAGGTGTATGAGGACAGAATAGAATGTGAAAAGAATAGACTAACTATTCGGTGTATGTGTAAGCAAAGAAAAACTGGACCTTGTCGTTATATGGATCATCCAGGAACTGTCCAACACTTATGAGGATGTTCGAAAGTAGATAGAACAGATCATTATCCATATTGTTGATTCTATGAGGTTTTATAGCCGTCTCGGACGCAGAGAGTCCATAGCGACTGCCGTGGTCTGATATTTCAGTGATATACTTTTAGTTCCATAAAGTTAAGATGGAGGCCATGTATGCCATGATAAGTAATGGCGCTATTTTGATGGTGACCTGCTAACCTCCTCAACATACGAGTCCAATCATCCCAATGTATACAGCATGAGGAAGCCTACAATTGTTGTTTTGGCAGGCTTGTTTATACACCAGTTTGTATTTCTGGAGCATTGCCAATGAGGGGTGTTATTATTCTCAAAGGAGATGAAATATATTTATTTCCTGATAATGAATTCAGGTAATTATTATTATTATTATTATTATTATTATCATTATTATTATTATTATTATTATTATTATTAATATTAGCCAAGCTACAGCCCTAGTTGGAAAAGCAAGATGCTATAAGCCCAAGGGCTTCAACAAGGAAAAATAGCCCAGTGAGGAAAGGATATAAGGAAATATATAAATGATATAAGAAGTAATGAAAAATCAAAATTAGATATTTTAAAAACATTAACAACACTAAGACGGATGTTTGATATATAAACTATAAAAGGACTTATGTAAGCCTGTTCAACATAAAAACATTTGCTGCGAGTTTGAACTTTTGAAGTTTCACTGATTCATCTACCCGATTAGGAAGATCATTCCACGACTTGGTCACAGCTGGAATAAAACTTCTAGAGTACTGTGTAGAACTGCCACCCAGATAGGCTTTGGTATCTTTAATATCTATCATTCTCCGACTGCAGACCTTTATCATGTGGGTAGGATGGTAGATGATTGATTTTCTTCTATATTTCTAATTATCATTACTTGCTAAGCTAAAACCGCAGTTGGAAAAAGCAGAATGCTATAAGCCCAAGGGCTCCAATAGGAATTTAGCTCATTGAGGAAAGGAAATAAGAAAACTGATAGAATATTGTGCCTGAGTGTACCCTCAAGCAAGAGAACTCTAACCCAAGACAGTGGAAAACCATGGTACAGAGGCTATGGTGCTACCCAAGACTAGAGAATACGTAACTTATGATTCCTTACAAGTTACATATATAACAGAGTGGACCAACAGAAAATCAGAAGGGAAGTAGTTTACTGATTTTCAGGTATGTTTATTTGCGTAGAATGTAGTTTGTTGGGACAGGCGATATCTTTATTACTAGCTAAATCGTTATTCCTTATGGAAAAGATGTTCTTTCCTATGATCCGATATACCATAATATGAAATCCCGGTGTTGTGACCTGGGAACTACTAGGTTAGGTTAGGTAGGTTTGTGGTGTTTGTATGATAGCGACTGTGTTTGGGGGGTCGCAAGGGGGCGTTAGCCCCCCTGTTAGATTATTAGGAAGCATTTACAAATTTAGTGAATTCATTATTTCATTCTGTTAAACTTTCAGTGAAAAATTTGATGAGTGATGATCTTTACTCTATTTTCTGGCGATCGCGACCCTGTCCTAGTACATAGTTTGTTGGGACAAGCATTTACAAAACTAGAGAATACTATTTCATTCTGTGATCATTCCCTTGAAAAAGAGCCGATTTTGGAGATTTTTTACTCGATTTTCTGGTAGTTCCAGGCCTTTCCCAACAAACTACAAAAGCTCCATGTTAAAAGTAGTATGCCAAATTACACACTTGCAGCTTTCTGCATAGTTTTGTATTTCAATAAAAAAAAAAACACCTGCATTCATTTTTGACCGTACGATTTTTATTTCTACAGGCTTGTTAATGTGAATTTACAAAATAAAGCAAGCAGTGTCTGACACGGCAAACACCGCCCCTAGTACTGTGCATGAACCCTCTAAAATTGGTGACCTAGAAAATTCGACCCCCTTGAGCTTTGAACGTCCACCTTCAAAACTATGCATTTTCAGTATTTTGATATACAGAATTGTATTTTAGGTAATGGAAAATGAAGAATTTGGTGTTGGTTTCAAGAAAATTGGATAATTTTTGACAGTTATAGTCAAAAATTGATTCAGAATTTTCAGGTCTTGTAACCTTGACATTGACCCTATGTTGTCCAAATTCTAATGGGGTCTATTACATGTCATAATGTACTGGATCTCTGGAAAAATTTCAAATAAACTGGTATAGTAGGTTTTTTATTTTTTTGTAAACTTTCTTACAAGGAAAGACAGAAACAAACAAACAAACAGAAATCTACTTAAAACAATACCCTTCGCCCACCTCAGTGGTGACTGGTTAATAAATTAGTTACAGTGACTTAACATTTACCATTTGTCGGAATATTACAGTTTCTTAATGTTCATATTCAAGGCAGTTAGTGATATTTACAGTATATTGACATAATCATAAGCGGCAAACTTATAAAGCCATTCTATCATAATAACAGTAAGAGTTAAGTTTTGTACTTTTCAATTTACAGGCTGTGGGTGTCATGGGCATGAAGAGCAACTGGTGTGGCGTATAGGGCTGTATTGCAAGAGCTCTCCACCTGACAACACCAATATGAAGAATTTGGTTATAAGGAGATATTCACAATTAACACCCTTACAAAGTAATTGAGGATGGCAAAAAAATCCTCCCAGGAGAAAACTCGGATGTGTCTGTGGTGACTCATTTATAACATGATATTCTATACAAGACCTTACAAAGGAAGATGCATCTGATGATGGAATCCTTCAATATACTGTAGTGTGCTGCCAGATTGATGCTCTACAGGCACTAAAATTATTGTTGACCACAGAATGAATTTCAGCAAGGAGTGGGCAAACAGTACTCAGCCAACCACACCTTCATCAAGTGCTACCGGGCGAAAGGGAACACTTTGTACTGGTTGGGGCTGACTCAGTTGAAGGATTAGTTGAGATTTTTTTCGTTGTTTCACTACAAAAAAAAACACCACTGGTGACTAAAATGTGGAGATAAATGGCCAAGTCTCCCTCCAATGGCTGACATCGCTTCCTGAGCCATCGATCATAGAAATAGACAATGCTCCGTAATATACCTTGCTAACAAAGGAGAGCCATTGCTCAACATTTGCTGCTAAAAACATGACATAATAAACTGGCTGGAACATCATAGCATATTCTATTTACTACATGCCGCACACCCAGAAAACAAAACAGGACAGAGCCAGAATACCTGGTGAATAACACCATCCTCTCTTGGGGGTATAGGGTGGACCACCTTTCCTCTGCTTATCCTGAACTCATCACCATAGAGCAGGTATGGTGCCATATAAAATGATACGTACGTTCTTTGCTATGATGTTTCATTTGGGTAAACCTGGGAAGGAGCAGTCTAATGATGTCAAGCTTTTGGTGACAGACTGGCTGTCAGACATCTTTTATTTCCTGCAATATCAAGGGAGATATACAGTATATGTAATTAGTGTAGGAGACTGAATTGAAATACCCTGGATATTCTTTTTATATATAAATGTACATACTATGTAATTCATTAGGTTTTATATATATTTGCATCACTTTTAAATGTATATCTATGCTATTTTCATGCGTTGTGTTAACATTACATTATGCAATAATCTATTAACAATATTTAGGTATAAATATATACTATATATATACATATACATATATATATATATATATATATATATATATATATATATATATATATATATATATATATATATATACATTGTTCTGGGTCACAATCCAGACTTCCATAATGCTGACACCCACATTGACAGCTTTAATTCCGAACCTTGGATGATTTGACCTGAAGAAGTCTTGAAACAGATGAATTAAGATCTTAAAGGTGGAACGGTTCCGTCGGTTACTATCCTGTATATAGTTTCCTTTTCAGCTATTTTTTTCCAGGTGGTCACTTGGAAGCAAATCCAAACTTTGGAAGATTTATGATTACAGATTTATCAGAGCCCCACATGAATGCTAATTATTTCAGTATACTTAGGACTAAAACTATGTAGATAGAAAGTAACTAAAAGAACTAAATGGTTACAATTTAGATGTCAACCCTTCTCAGCCAAGAACAGGATTACTCTGACACTCGGTATTGTGCCAGTGAGCTGAGAAACATCTAGGAAGTCTTTAGGAGTGGTCCTTAGTCCCAAAAGGACCCAGGGAAGCAGAGTAAACCAGTTGGAGTCCGTGCAGCGGGACATCAAAGATGCTTTGAGGGTACGGTGAAAATGTTCAATTATACCGTTGGCAACAGGGTTGTATGTGGTTGTCTGATGAAGGGGGATACCCAGGAGATTCGCCAATGATGTCCACAATTAAGAGGTGAAAGTGGTATCGCTGTCAGAAATAATATGCTCAGGGATACCAAATCTCGCCATCCATCCAGAGAGTAAGGCAGATGTACACAAGGCAGACGTTGCAGTTTCCATGGGAAGGGCTTCAGGCCAACGAGTGGAGAGATCTATGACTGTAAACAGGTAACGATATCCTTGTTATGTGAGTTTGGGACCTACAACATTGACATGAACGTGGATAAAGCACCGCTGAGGTTGATGGAAGGTGCCCACTCTTGAATTTGTGTGTCGAAGTAAAGGAGCGGTCCCAATCCTTAGCACCTTTAGTAATGGCTAATGAACTTTATCTCCAGTAGCTGTGCAGTAGGGCAGTATGAGGGATGTGAAAGGCCACGAATAAAATCAAACACCTGTCGGGGCATGAGAGAAGGTATCCACAGTCTTAGTCTACCAGTAGTGACGTCAGAGGAGGGTGGCGTTGAAGTCGTTGAGAGGGACATCTTCACAATGGAGGGATGTGCAGGATGTCCTATACACATGGTATCCTGGATCTTTTCGTTGAGCTTCTGCCAAGGTATTGTAATCCAATCCCAGTTGAATGGCGGTCAATGTGTTTCTTAACAGGGCATCAGCAACAGGTTTCCTTTTGCCAAGGACATGCTAAAAGGTTCAATTGTATTCAGCCATGGCAGAGAGATATCGTTGTTGACGGACAGACCAGGCGTCGGATTGTTGTTAAATGTATGTTGAAGAGCCTATTTTTCATGCATGTTGATGTAAAAATAAAACAATTTGTTTTTTATATAAATTAATGTAAATATTGCTAGAGAGTTCTAGATTCTACTTCGGCACCAGCCGTCTGATGGGCAAGAGCTATACAGTGCAAGATGATTCGAGGATGTGCCTAGCATGGCGTCATGTTTCATAATGCTGGTCCTGGGTGCTTCTCGTCTGTCAGGAACATTCAGGAGTATTGGTCCCCAGTATATAAAGGACAGGTGCGGAGCAACAGAGGAGAGTAGAATACACAGCTGATGTTTGGAGACATTTTTCAGCTACACCCTCTTTTTGAGTAGATTTGCATAATCTACTTCCTGAATGATAGTTGAACATAAGACTGTCAAGTGAAGGTAAGCACTAGAGGCATGTGGTCCATGTGAATAACGAAGGGCGTACCTTCCAAGAAGTGCCGAAAGTGTCAGACAGCAAAGTGCACCCACCGCCAGCAATTCGCGATCGAAGGTAGAGTAGCCAGATTCCGCCTTAGTTTTCTACTGAAGAAAGCCAATGGGAGGGGTGAGCCATTGACCACCTGCTCCAGGTCTGCGCCAATAGTGACATTGCTAGCATCGGTGGAGAGAAGGGAGGTGCATGTGGTACAGGGAAAGTGAGAGCAGCAGCATTTAATAGGCCATTCTTTGTGTTGTAGAAGGCCGCTTCCTGAAGGGAACCCCACGTCAGGTCTTCCAGATTGCCTTTAAGTGAAGCGTAGAGGGGAGCAAATGGTGATAATAGTTGATCATGCCAAAGAATTCTTGCAGGGTTTTGCGGTCGAGGGTGTGGGGAAGTTTGAAACAGCTGCAACCTTCTCAGGGAGTGGGTGGATTTCTTCAGGAGAAATGCAGTGCCCTGAGAATGATACTTCGTTGGCGCCAAAGGTACACTTGACGTACCGGCATACAAGGCCATTCTGCTGTAGGCGGTCAATCATGATGCGTAAATGATGGAGGTGTTCCTTTTTGGAGGAAGAGAACACAAGTCTGTCATCCATGTAACATACACAGAAGGGGAGGTCCCCTGACATTGAAAAGTGGCCCCAGCATTACAAAGCTTAAAACAGGAGTAATTGAAAGTTTATGTCCAAAGGGGGTGGTGATAGCAATCTTGGGGATGTATTCTGGGTTCATGGGTACCTGATAATATCTCTTCAGGAGGTCTATTGTGGAGAAAACCTTTGCTTTGTGCAAGTAGGAGGCCACGTTGGCAATGTTTGGGAGGGGGTAGTGATCTGGTCCTGTCTGCATGTTCAGGGGCCTGATCCCCACATGGACGTAGAGAACTATTTTTCTTCAGGACAATGTGTAAGGGAGACATCCATTGGCATGAGGCCTTTTGGCAAAGGCCCATTTCTTCCATTCCAGTGAACGTTTGTTTAGCGGCTGCCAAATGATCTTATGCCAGAAATCTGAATTTGGCGAACAGTGGGGGTTCCTTCATCTTGATATGATGATAAATACCATGTTTCACTGGAACCGTGGGTGTTTGACGAAGTTCTGGACGGAAAACTTCTGGGTACGATGTGAGAAGGTGTGCGTAGGAGTCTTTGAGCGAGCTGATATGAAGAGCAAGGTAGGAGGGAGCAGTTGAGAGAGGTGTTGAGGAGCATGAATCCGCGTTGACTAACCGTCAGTGAGCTACATCAACCAGGAGGGGGAAGTGTAATAGGAAATCCACACCGAGGATTGGCAATGTGACGTCAGCAACAAGAAAATCCCAAATATATTTGGAGCTTCCAAACGATAATGTGATGGTTTCATCACAGTGGGTGGGTATTCCAGATCCGTTGGCAGCTACCAGACAGATGTCGGCAGATTTAAACAAACTACGTAGTTTCCTGGAGAGTGGTCTTGGCAGAAGAGAATGGCAAGCAATAGTGACAGGGGCGGCCACCGCCGAAGTCGATGGCCTACTTACACATTTTTTTTACCACTGACAAGCATTCGCACCTTTCTTCGCAGCAGCCCCAAATTTGAAGTGTAGTAGCATAACTGCGGCCGATGGACATTGGTAAGTGGCTGAAGAGGTTGGTGGTTGGGGCATAAGCGAGGGGTGGTATATGGAGGCGGTGGCCGGCTTTGTCGTCGCTCCAGCACATCACAGGGCGGGTGTACATGTACTACTACATTCACATCATCTTTGGCTGATGTTGAATAGTTGTCCACTTAAGTCAGGAGTGAAGGCATTGATGGAGGTCTGGAAGGTGGTAAAGTGGCTGTCCATAAAGGTGTCGACTTTGGTCATCAGGTCCTTCATGGGCAAAATATTAACATCGGGGATGGCAGCACGTAGAGGTTTGGGTAGGCGCTGTACCCAAAGTGCATGATGTAGATTCGCTTCACAAGGAGAGCTGTCAGCAGTAGGTTGTAGACGATCAATACCGGTCATCTCCCTGAGGGCGAGCAAAGCCTTTTGGTCCCCCAACGATTGTTGAGAGAGCTGAAAAAGTTTTACTATGCAAGCGGCTGGTGATGGCGAGTACTCCTCAAGAAGGAATGATATGAGGTCTTCATACTTTATGAGGGTGTCCCCTTGTTCGCACATCCAATAGGAAATTTCAGGGAAAGTGTCCCCGAGGATGGCTGCAAGAACGTCATCAGCTTTGGTGCTTGACCGAGTCATGCCCTTTATGCGAAACTGGACTTCAGCACGCTGGAACCAAGTAAACCCTTTTTCGCTGGTGAAGGACAGTAGTTTCAGGGGCGTGGTGTTGATAGCAGAGTCAGTGTTTGAGGGCGGTGAGGGGGAAAGTGGGAGGGAGTTGAACACTCTGGTGGTCACCAATGTCCCGGCGAGATGTTATATTGTAACTGAGAGACTCTCGTGAATGCAACTGAGTTTTATTTGGTCGGAGCTTTGAGTATTTATGCAACCCGTTCCAGTCAAGAATGGCATAAAAATTCACACATAATGGTGCAGGAAAATACAGGAATGAACAAGTTATCAATGAGAGGGGAGAGCGATAACGACAATATACAAAAAATAAGAAATACCGTTATGGTGTACGAGTGTGTGTGATGCACGTGCGGTATAGTATCATATAATCCATAGGTATGAAGCTGGTCAGATTGTTTTCTCGTATCTTCATTTAGCAGTCGTTAAGGTAAGAGCTCAGTAGTTCGAGTTTTTTCATGTCCATATGAAGCATTGAGATAAGAACGTCTCTCAACTGCCATTTTGGTTTGGGTCGACTATTACAGTGGTGTACCTGAGATCAAATCAAGGTATTCATAAGGTCAATACGTCTATTAAGGAACAGTAGCCCAAGATCTACATATATTATTATTATTATTATTATTATTATTATTATTATTATTATTATTATTTATGTATTAGTATTAAAAGCTAATGCACAACTCTAGTTGGAAAAGAAGGATGCTATAAGCCCAAGGTCTCCAACATGGAAAAATAGCTCAGTCAGGAAAGGAAACATGGAAATAAATAAACTACAAAAGAAGTGCTGAACAATCAAAATAAAATATTCTATGAACAGCAACATCATTAAATTAGATCTTTCATGTATATACTTAGAAACAAAAAACAAATAACAAGAGGAAGAAAAACAAGATAGAATATCATGCAGGAATGTACCCTCAAGCAGTAGCCCTTTCGTCAGCAATAGAGAGAGGATCTATAGCAGAAGTATGTAATCTTTTCAAAAGGAGGGGAACTAGTCCTGAATCTCATGAAGGCTGCACATAGAGCCTCAATAAAAAAAAAAAACTACAAAATTAGTATTGAATTTTTAACTAATGAAAAACATTTAGTAGGCTTCATAGAACATGTGAATGCAATATATAATACAGAATAAAAAAAAATCCTTCTTTAACATATGTCAAGCGAACTATCTCAAGAACTAAGGTTCTTAACGTTCCGATCCTAAACAAAATACTGTTGGTTTCTCACCCAGCTATTCATCTAGATTATGTATGGATATTTCTCAGGGTATTTATTATTAGATGTGGCTGTAATACACATGTAAAGATATCTGTGTACTTGAATTGATAGGAATATCCTAGCCTTCTTTATGCAACCCAATGGAAACCTAATCCAGTGGGATGGGTAACTTTGTATTTCTTGCGCTAACTGGTCAATATCAGGCTGAATGGCTGATATGGCACCACGTAAGGTGCTTCCAAGTGTCCATCCGATAGTGAGGGCTGAAATTTATCCTTAACCAAGTTTATTTTTTGAAAGAGCTGCTCCCATTCCTACGTGCTAACAAACTCTGCCATCATCTTCCTAGCATGACCAACTAGTTTGGGATATTTTATGTTTGATAAATGTTCTTTATAAAACTGATATATGAAGCTACCACCATATTTATTCTTTAGTTCATTATTGCATTACAGTTCATTTATTTCCATTTGCATATCCTCTGTAAAAGTTTCCACATCCACATGAAATGGGGAAGCAAACAGTTCAATAGCTAGCAAGTGTTTTCTAAGGTCATGGAATCTCATTGAAAAGTCTTCTCGTATAATTGTTAACCTGTCACTATATTTCAGACACTCTTCATCGCTTATTATATGGTTATTTAATGTTTGGAAGTGGTCAGTGTTTTCATTTCTGATCTGGTCTGAAACCTTTTGGGCAGGGAAAACCGGTCATTCATGAGTTGATCTTTCCCTAGAAGCATAACATTCAGGGTACTAAGTTGGTGTATTATATACAGTATACCAAAAAGGCTTAAACACACTTCCATTCATTATCATTCAAATCAGGGATTGAGTTACCTTTTATGTCTAAGAAGAACAAAATTTCATTGACTGCCATAACTCTTTAAACTAGCGATAATTCGGACCTTTTGATGTAATGAAGTTGACTGCTTTCACAAGAACATTGGTTACATGTGGAAATTTTATTGTCTTTGCAGAGAAAGCTTCCTCGTATATAATACAGTGCAGTACAGTAAGTGAAGACGAGTTGATATTTTCACACTGCATTCTACCCTTCAACTATCTTGCCAGACCATTTATTTTACCAAACATCATAGGAGCCTCATTTGTTGTAATGCAAACCAAATTCTTGTAATCCAGTCCAACCCTAGCTAACACAAGTATTATTTCTGATGGGTGAAGACTACATCAACCCTCATATCTCTCTCTCTCTCACTCTCTCTCT
Organism: Palaemon carinicauda; assembly: GCF_036898095.1. Lineage (NCBI taxonomy): Eukaryota > Metazoa > Arthropoda > Malacostraca > Decapoda > Palaemonidae > Palaemon > Palaemon carinicauda. The sequence continues at coordinate 111,772,626 of NC_090726.1, read as the reverse complement.
CTCTCTCTCTCTCTCTCTCTCTCTCTCTCTCTCTCTCTCTCTCTCTCTCTCTCGTGGAAACGACATTTTAGGAATTTATGTAATTAAGGTTTTAATAGATTTTCAGCTCGGCAGTTAGCTCCATGAGCTGTCCTATACGATGTTCATTTTTGGAGGGTCGGGCCGACTGATGTGACGAGCCGAGAGAAGGTTGTGACTCAAAGGCAGGATGGAAGCAATTGAGTAACTTTATTACAGAACATTCATTTATATATACATAAACTCCAGGTAAAAAGGGCATAAAAAGCATAACAGGCAATTTCATATTCAACCGACAACTGCACCGGTTAACAGTTAATGGTGAGAAAAACAGACATGTTATTTGAGGTCTCTATCAGTGCGAGGGGAGAGCAAAGATACAAGCATATTATATACGAAAAAGGAAATGTCGTTAATATGTACGATCGTGTGACACACGGCTGGTACATGGCTCCCCCACTAAAAATTACATACTGTACATATTAAATAGGGTGCCCTGATCTAGAAAGGCGAACTGTAGGCGGGTCATCTGGCAGAAGATAAGCAGGTTTTAGACAATCAATGGAGACCCAGTCTTCTTTGCCACGAATGTTTAGTAGGAATGCTTTCGGACTGCGTCGGATCACAAGGAAAGGGCCCGTGTAAAGGGGCGTTAGCGGTGGCTTGCTAGTGTCGTTGTGTAGGAAGACGTGCGTTGCAGAGTGCAAGTCTGTCGGTATGTGATGCTTTGCTGGGGGCTTGTAAGTCTGGCGGCATGGAGTAAATTTTCCAACGACGTGACGTATGCGATGGAGGTTGCAAAAGGAGAAAATTTGGCAGGGACGACCAACGGGTTGCCATACACCATTTCAGCTGCCGAGATGTCGAGGGCATTTTTAGGAGTGGTCCTTAGTCCCACGATGACCCAGGGAAGCTGAATAAACCAGTTGGAATCCTTGCAGCGGGACATCAAAGCTGCTTTGAGGGTGCGATGAAAACGTTCAACCATTCCATTGGTAGCGGGGTTGTAGGCAGTTGTCTGATATAAGGTGATTCCCAGGAGATTCGCTAATGATGCCCACAAATGAGAGGTGAAAGTGGTACCCCAGTCAGAAGTAATATGCTCAGGGATACCAAATCTTGCAATCCATCCTGAGAGTAAGGCAGATGTACATGAGGCGGACATTGCAGTTTCCATAGGAATGGCTTCAGGCCATCGAGTGGAGTGGTCGATGATGGTAAACATGTAACGATGTCCTTGTGATGTGGGTAGGGGGCATACAACGTCGACGTGAATGTGGGCGAAACGATGCTGAGATTGAGGAAAGGTGCCCACTCCTGAATCCGTGTGTCGATGTACTTTGGAAGTTTGGCAAGAAGTACAGGCGCGGACCCAATTCTGTTTGCATGTTCAGGTGCCTGTAACCCCCGCACGGACGGAGGGAGCCGTCTTTCTTCAGAACGATGTGTAAGGGTGACAACCATGGGCTGGAGACCTTTTGGCAAAGGCCCATTTCCTCCATTTCAGCGAAGATCTGTTTGGCGACTGACAATCGTTCCGGTGCCAGACATCTGAATTTTGCGAAGACTAGGGGTCACGTCGTCTTGATATGGTGATAAATACCGTACTTGGCAGGAGCCGTGGGCGTTTGGCGAAGTTCTGGACGGAAAACTTCCGGGTACGACCTGAGGAGGTGGGCGTAGGCATCCATGGGTGCACTGATGTGGAGATCGAGATTAGAGGGGGAGGGTTGAAGAGGTGTCAATAAGTACCAGTCTGCGTTGACCAATCGTCGGTGGGCGACATCGACCAGAAGGTGGAAATGAGAGAGGATATCCATGCCGAGGACTGGCAATGTAACGTCAGCAACGAGAAACTTCCAATTAAATTTACCATTTCCAAACGATAACGTGAGGCTCTCGCAACCATAGGTGGGTATCGCAGATCCGTTGGCAGCTACCAGGCAGACATTGGCAGACGTAGACAGACTACGTCGTGTCCTGAAGAGTTCCCTTGGCAAAAGAGAACGACAAGCACCCGTGTCTACCAAAAATCGCACGCCCGTTCCTGCATCATGTAAAAAGAAAAGATTAGAAACACGGGAGGCCACCGGCACGAGCGATGGCCTACTTACATATTTTTTGGCCACTGACAATCCTTGGCACATTTCTTTGTGGCTGCCCCGAATCTGTAGTGGTAGCAGCAAACCTGCGGCCAATGGGCGGTAGTATGTGGCTGTAGAAGTCGTTGGTTGGGGCGCGAGCGAGTAGTGGGTGATGGGTGGCTTTGTCGCCGCTCCGGCTCGTCACGGGGTAGGCGTGTATGTCGTACAGCATTCACGTCAGCTTCAGTTGACGTAGAATAGGCGTCCTCTTCGTCAGGAGTGGAGGCGTTGATGGAGGTCTTGAAGGTCGTGAAGTGGCTGTCCATAAGGCGTCGGCTTTGGTCATCAAGTCTTTTATTGGTAAACTATCGACATCGGGTATGATAGCGAGTACAGGTTCGGGTAAACAGCGTATCCAAAGGGCACGAAGTAGGTTCACCTCACGAGGAGAGCCGTCTGCGGCAGGTTGCAGGCGAGCGATACTGGTCATTTCCCTGAGGGCGATCGAAGCCCTTTGGTCCCCCAATAGTTGTTGAAAGAGCTGAAAAAGCTTTGCTATTCGGGCGGCTGGCGTCGGCGAGTACTGCTGCAGAAGGGGTGTCTCCTTGTTCACAAAGCCAGTCGAATATTTCCGGGAAGGTGTCCTCGGGTATCGCCACGAGAACATAATCTGCTTTGGTGGTTGAGCGAGTTACACCCTTGATGCGGAACTAGACTTCTGCTCGCTGAAACCAAGCAAACGCCTCTCCACTGGCGAACGACGAAAGTTTCAATGGGGCGGCGCCAACTTCCGTGGAGTCCGCCATAGTACCAATGACGGAAGGGTGGGGGCGGGGAGGGGTGGGGGTGGGAGAGGTGGAGAAGGCGGGAGGAGCAAGTCGACTTCCGGGGTCACCAATGTGATGAGCCGAGAGAAGGTTGTGACTCAAAGGCAGGATGAAAGCAACTGTGTAACTTTATTACAGAACATCCGTTTATGTATACATAAACTCCAGGCAAAAAGGGCATAAAAGATATAACAGGAAATTTCTTGTTCAACTGACAACTGCACCGGTTAACAGTTAACATTGAGGAAAACAGACCTATTATTTCAGGTCCCTATCAGTGTGAGGGGAGAGCGAAGATACAAGCATAATATATATAAAAAATGAAATGTCGTTACTGTGTACGATCGTGTGACACACGGTTGGTACACTGAAAAGTCTTGAGGGCTACATGCGGCCCCAGGGACGAAGGTTGCACGGCCCTGATCTATAGAGTTTCAAGTATACTACGATCGAAAAAGAGATTAGAGGTCCTTAGGTGTACAAGATATTTCATATTTTCACATGGCGACAGGAAAGACTAGTAAATATTAAGAATTTGGTATTTCAATTGCCCTACTCTTGGTACCATCAAACTGTCTTTCCTGCCGTCCAGTCTTTAAAGATGGATAGTTTGCTAACTCCTCCTCCTTCCATATGCTTTACTCGAGCGAAAACGCCGACGAGGAGGCAGGCAGCCCGGCCGTCCGACAGTGTCAGAGACAGAGACACAGAGACCTCACTCACCTGGAAAGGTTTCCACATTTTTGATTTGTCCGACATGCCTTTCTTAGGCTAAAGGCTATTATTGGGATCCCTGGTCTACGTCACCCTCTTGTGAAAATCTGCCAAAATCCATCTGCAACGCCTTTGTGCATGGTTCGACAATGGTGAGTACCAAGAATATATAGGGCTTATTTTTAAGGTTATTATTGCGAACTCTCATTGCCTTGTGTTGCCTATTTCAAGTTTTTCCTGTCTGTCATTTTTAACCTTATGAAGATTAGTAATAGATTTTTGTGGTCAATGTTTTATATATCGTATTCTCTTGTCCTTTCAGGTGATTTAGCTCTCGGACTAGTAACTCTAGCTTATTTATAAATTCACGTTCTTAACACTTGGGTAAGAGAATCGTCAAATACATTGTTTCGAATGGTTATATTTATGACGAATTGTCTCCCATATTACGACCGAGCAAATTTATATTAGGTTTACCGTTCATTTCAGGATGGTGTTCGGTTTCGATGTATCGGCCCTTTTATTTCCTTCCTGATACTAATGTAAACCTCAGTTGCTCAATTGTAAGGTAATTTTAAGTGGGTTATTATTCCGATGGGTATATTCTTCTATATAAATGACCATGACTTTTAGATGCTAATCTTCTTGAATATTTCTTTACAGACAGCGAGCGAAGCAGAACGAAGGAAACGCCCTACGATTTACGTGAATTGCCTTGTTCTCCAACCAACTGTTTAACTCCGTTACTACGTTATTTTAAAGGCTTATTTATGTAATAAATATCATATTTAATTACATTTTTCCTTCCAACCTTTATTTACAAACCACAGATTTTTATGGTTTTCTGCTTATGGCGCCCAACGTGGGGCAACACAATGAAAGGTGCTTAATGATGGTGCAGATGATCCAGTAGAGAATTGACCACGACCGGGGCTCCCAGTAGTCTCATATTTCTATTTGCAGGACTTTTGACATTTTCCTTTCCAGGATATTAACATTTTTATAAATATTATTTTCCTTTTCATAAAATTAACATTTTATTATTTTGCATTTGTTATACGTTTGTTATAATGGCTAACTTACAGGTACTGATTGGACAACGAAAAGTCATTCGGAGAAAAGTCACCGAACAATTCAATAGGTCTGACACCTATTCTGCCCTTACACAAGAAGAAAAGTTAGCTATTAAAGGTCTTCTTGTTAATTATAGAAACAAGCTGTCAGAGCTAGATGATCATATCCTCTTGAAGAAATTTCCTGACGTATCTGATGAAGCAGAGTTAGAGCCAGAATTAACAAGTTGCCAGGATTATTTAGATAAAATTGAGTATTGTTTACCATTACTTGAGATTTCCAGGGGTAATAATGGTTCTAATATTCCCGACGTGGCCCGCAGTTTACTGAAACAGCCAACAGCTCCTCTTCCTAAGTTTACAAGTAAAGAAGGAGAAGATTTATTGAAATTTATAGCAGAGTTTGAGGCTACAACTAATGTATTTCAGTATCCTGATAGAGATTTACTTTTATTGCTGAAGCAACAGATAGACGGTCGAGCAAAGACTTTATTATGTTCTCTGGAAGCTGACAAACAGCGTTATGTAGATGCCAAAGAATTATTGATTTCCGCCTTTGCTTCTAAGGAGGTTTGTAAAAACAATGCAATTAGGAAAATTACGGAGTTAAGTCTAAGAGAGGGTGATGACCCCTTCACATTTATTTCCATCCTCCGATCAGTATGCGAAGCAGTCAAGACTTTTAACATTGGAGCGGATGAATTTGTCAGATATTTTGCTTGGCATGGCTTAAATGGTCGATTTCAGCGCCATCTTATTAATATTACAGGAAAGACTCATCCTTCCTTAAATGACATTATTTTACATTTCTTTGCAGCTTGCGAAAGGTACGAAAGTGACGGGAAAGGTGTTGAAAGCTTGAAATGTAAAGCTTCACGTGTCAAAACATTAACACTCCCTCTTCCTAAAGAGAGAACTACCAGCATGGCTGCTGAAGCAGTAACATATGATAAAGACAGGTCTTCGCCTCAGTGTTCTTTGTGTTCTACGGTTGGAAATACTGATAAATTTCACTTTATTCATAAGTGCCCTAATTTTCTTTCTCCTACAGATAAAGTGCATATTTTAAAATCTAAAAATGGATGTGTAAAATGCGGGCAGTTTAATCATGTCTCCGGTAAGTGCCGTTTTAAATTCAAGAGACGCTGTTCAAATTGTAACAGCTGGCATATGACGTACCTGTGTGATAGGAGTCCGCCACCAGGCAGAAACTCTAACAATAATAATAACTGCGAATCCAAGGTGGAAACTTCTCAAATAAGCAGCGGTGTTGCCGTCCTTCCTACTTGTCAAGGTGATTCCATTTTACCCACCTTTTCATTTAAAGTTGGGGGAACTGTTTACAGAGGACTGAAGGACAGTGGTTCGCAGAGCACGTTTGTCACTAAGAAATTGGCGGAGGAGAATAATCTTAAAATCATTAACTCAAAGGTAAAGCTAACAGTTAATGGGTTTAATGGTAACAAGGAGTATTTTACTGAAATTGTTGAAGTTCCTGTTACGATCGGAGATAAATCCTTTATAATTTATTGCTTGGTTGTACCAAACATTAATGTAGCATTGAAATTACCTCTGCTTGGTAGATTAGTTGATAAATTTCAGGCACAAGGTGTTAAATTAGCTGATCAATTCCTTAATAAATTTTCTCATGAAATTGATAATGTTCAGCTCATTTTAGGTACAGACTTCGCTTATTGTATTGCAGGTACAGATACAGTTTTTGGAGGAATAAATTCATCGATGTATACCGAGTGTCATGCTGGTATTTTGCTGTCTGGTAGCATTGATTTAATGATAAAGAATATTGATAATTTAGCTGATACGAGAGTGCAAACCTCGGCTGTTAGTAACCCATTTGTGTGTAGTTCTGCTATTCATATCCAGAGTAATTCCTTTTTGCTGAACTCTAAAGTTGATATTTTTGCCGATGATGACATTAATACTAACTTTTTGGTAAACTGTTCATTTTCTGTAATAAATGAAAGAGGCATGCTTATGGAGAAACCATTGCAACAGGCCACTGATCAACTTCTAGAGTCTGAATGTAATTATTACTTAAATTACGATCAGAATTTCTACAATGATGAAAGTATTGAACTTAATAACCAGTTGGTCGAATTTACCATCAAAACCCTTCGTCGTAGGGAGTCTGATGGACGTATTATTGTTCCCTTGCTGTGGAATGGGAAAGTTTCTCATTTACTTTCAAAGAATGAAAATCTATCTAAGTTGATATTAAGGTCTAACCTCAAGAGACTTAAACGACATCCAGAACGTTTGCAGCTCGTTGACCAAACAATTAAGGAGCAATTGAAGGCAGGCATAATTGAACCCATTTATGATTTAGAAGTGTTTAAAAGTGAGAATCCTCAACATTCTTTTTTACCACACATGCCTATCTTTAAACTGGATAGGGATAGTACCAAATGTAGGATTGTATTTTTGTCTAACCTTAGGGATTCTTCTAATAATATATCTTTGTCACATAACCAGTGCATGTATTCAGGGCCTACGTTAAACCAAAAATTGTCCTCTTCCTTTTTACAGCTTAGATTTGACCAAAAGTTACTCATATTTGACCTTAAGAAAGCCTTTAATATGTTATCTTTAACAGAAACTGATCAGTCTAAGTTGTTATTTTTTTGGTACAAAAATGTGAATCAAGGCGATTTTTCCTTATTGGCTTTTAAGAATGTAAGATTACCTTTTGGCCTTAGATGTAGTCCCTTTTTATTAATGATTTCATTATATTATATACTTGTGTTACAACCTTCAGAGGATTCACGAATAGCAGATTTAAAGAAATCTATCTATTCCATGATTTATATGGACAATGGGGCTATTACTGCCAACACTTCAGAGGAGTTAGAGTGGTCGTATAAACAGCTTTCAAATATATTCAATCCCTATAAATTTGACATTCAGCAGGTTGTAACTAATGACTTGACTTTACAGGATGAGGTGGACCGCGAAGCCGAGGCAGCTATGCCTTTACATAACAAGTTGTTTGGTTTAAACTGGGACCGATGTTCCGACGAAATTTTCACTAAACCAATTTGTCTGGATCCCAATGCTAATACTAAAAGGTCTCTTTTACAAACAATTGCTTCACAGTTTGACCTTTTTGGTTTTAATATGCCATTGTTTAACCGCTGTAGATTGTTCATGCATCAATTACAGTGTCAAAAGAATTTACATTGGGATCAACCATTAACGCAAGAATTGCAGAGAGAATGGATTAATATTTGCAGGCAAACCAACAGAGCTCCTCCTTTAAAAATTGCTAGGTGTGTTGGTCCACGAGATGGCAATTATGATATTTATATTTTTTCAGATGCAAGTAAGGACATATTTGGTTGTGTACTCTATTTACAGCATATTGAATCCAATCGCTTAAGCTTTATACATGCCAAAAACCGACTTGTAAATAATCAACTTAAGAGTAAATCCATGCCCTCTCTGGAACTTAACGCAATACATTTAAGTGTTGAGTGTGCTCTTGAGATTTACAAAGATTTGTCTGGATCTGCTTGCTTAAAACCCTTAAAGGTTAATAATATTTACGTATATACTGATTCTCTCTGTGCCTTACATTGGCTGAATTCTGCTGCCTTGAAATTGGACAAATTAAATAAACATTCTCCATTTGTCGTAAACAGACTTCATAATATTCAAAGAATGTGTGAAACGGTTCCTATAAAATTTAGCTTTATTTCAGGGAAAAACAATCCTGCGGACATAATCACCAGATGTGTGTCATACAACCAGTTGCAAAATTCTTGCTTTTTTTCAGGACCAAATTTAAGTATAAATGAAGTTCCAGAATTGTCAACTACCATACCAGCATTTGAGATGCCCACTGAGGTTCAAGCAACTCCTTCCACAGCTCAGGTTATTGAAGTTGCTAACAATCTTATTGATATTAATAATTATTCCAATTTCAGGAAACTTTTATTGATTTTTCGCAGAATTTTCTTAGTGGTGCACAAGTGGAAGCTGAAAGCGAAAATTGCTTGCTCACCAGTCGCTAATTACTTTGCCCAGGCTATAAATTACTTGTTAAACAATGAACAAAGGAAGCATTATCCTGAGGTATATTCTTACCTACAGCATGGTCTTAATTCCAGAAAAGACATTCCTCCTATTATAACGCAACTTAATGTATTTTTAGATTCACAGGGTCTTCTGAGAGTTAAGAGTAAATTCAAAAAATGGAATTATGGCTTAAGTGGAAATTACCCTTTATTATTGCACCCAGACAGTCATTTGACCAAACTAATTATTTGGGATGCACACCTCAAATTATTACATTCAGGATGTTATTCTGTATTAACAGAGCTCAGAAAGCATTATTACATCCCTAAACATTTCTCAGTTGTGAAAAAGGCTCTTAAACAATGTGTTCATTGTCTTAGGTTTAATAATCGTTATATAAGGTTAAATCAGAACTTTTACAGAGACTTCAGAGCAGATCCTCCTACGGTTCCTTTTTCTAACATATTTATGGATTATCTAGGACCCTTCAATACGAAGGATGGAAAAGAGACCCGTAAGGTTTGGTTACTATGTATCACCTGTACTTGGTCTAGGGCAGTTAACCTCAAAATTTGCAGGAGTTTGAATGTTGCAGAATTTTTAAGAGCATTTCAGCTACACTGCTTTGAGTACGGGATTCCTCAACTTTGTATTAGTGATCTTGGTGGCAGGAGGTAATACCATAACTTCCTTCATTAGTGACCCTCAGACGCAAT
>NC_090726.1:111738159-111758159 GCF_036898095.1 Palaemon carinicauda | reverse complement strand
TACGACGAAATAGGGATCATAGATACGCAAACTAAAAAAAAAAAAAAAAAAAAAAAAAATTACCAAATGGAACGCCACAACCTAAGTGGTTCGACAGAGAAATAGCCAATGCAATAAGAAGCGGAGACAGGAAACATAAATCACTGGATCTACAGCCTTGAATTCATGAAATTTCCGCGCACAAGAAGTTAAGCCGAAAAGTAGATAAACTAGTAAGAAAGGCCAAGATAAATGAAGAGAGAAGAGTGGCTTCAGCTAGTAAAAGAAACCCAAAAGAATTTTTTCATATGTAAACAGTAGAAAACCGTTAAAAACAACATTAAACTAATAAGAGACTCATAGGGTAATCTTATGACAAACGATTTGGAAAAAGGCGAACTGATGAAATTATGAATGCATATTTCACAACCATATTCACTAGGAAAGAATGCACGACCCTCCCGGCCACAACCATTTAATAGAATCACCTTTACACTGGATGATGTCAAAAAGAAAATGAAAGGACTCAGCAAGTCTAAGGCACTAGGTCCTGATGATATTCATCCAAGAGACATTATAGAACTAGAAGAAGAGATAACCCCACACTTTTACAAAAAGTTCCGAAAGAAAGCCACGAAAGAAAGGTACTACAAGGATGGAAACTAGGCAATGTTAATCCAGTCTACAAGAAGGGACCAAAAGAAAGACCTGGAAACTACAGCCCTGTGTGTGTAACTTTAGTGCCTTGCTAAATTTTTAATCAATTATAGTAGATTTGATAGTAGAACGCATAGAGAAAAACAATCTTCTAATAGACAGCCAACATGGTTTTAGACAAAAGAGGTCATGTGTGACAAATCTGTTAGAATTTTTCCACCTGTTCAGCATTTATGACAAACGCAGAGCAATAGACATCATATACGTAGACTTTCAAAAGTTTTTTGACAAATTTCCTCATAAAAAATTAATGGTCAAAATTAGAGCACTAGATATCATTGACGAGCCAGCGGAATGGATCGAAGATTGGCTAACAAACAGAAAACAGAATTGCTATTAATGGAGAAGCTTCAAAATGTGCAGCTGTTACAAATGGAGTACCTCAAGGATCCGTCCTTGGCCCATTACTATTTCTGATTTGCATTAACTATAACATAGATTTAGGATTAACTAGTAGAGTAGCCAAATTTGCCGACGATACTAAACTAGCCATAAATGTTGCGAACTCAGAAGATGTAGAAGCCTTAAGAGAGGGAGGATCTAATGAAGCTGGGAGAATGGTCCAGAAAATGGCAAAAGCCTTTCAACTGTGGGAAATGCAGTCATGCCAATAGGTTATATAATAACCCACAATCAGATTACTCCCTGCTGCATATTGAAATAGAAAACGTGGACCAGGAGGAAGATCTCGGTATTATTATCAACAAGGATTTGAAGTTCACCAAACAGTGCATAAAAGCTGAGAAGAAAGCACAAAAACCAATTGGTTACATAAAGAGACAATTCGAATACAGAGACAAAGACAACGTACTACAGAGTCCAATGCTGGACTCAAAGTATTCAGAAGGGTATAGATAGACTGGAAGCAGTACAAGTTAGGGCCACCAAACTAGTTCCAACACAAAGACTATTTGTATATAGACGGAGGATGGAACGTTTGATCTTATTTGATCTACTTTGTATACTCGATGATTAAGGGTACAATTAATAGAGGCATTCAAAGTTTTTAAAGGAATAACAAATGTATATTAAAACAATTTATTCCCACTTAGCTTAAATAAGTCCAGAGATAACTGATACAAACTGGAATTTTAAAGTTACAGCATGGCATAAGGTGGAAATTTCTTTACATACAAGACAGCAAATACATGGAATAGACTTCCAGCGAATGTAGTAAACAGTAAGTAACACGGTAAACCAATTCAAGAATAAGTTAGACAAGATCTCAAAAGCTCTCTAAATTCTAAGAATCGCTCTACCCAAGAGCAATTGGAGTCTCCGCGGATGGACTAAAAAGTCTTTGATACATCCAAAATCCTTGTAACTTCTTGTAATTCCTTGTAACACTCTCTCTCTCTCTCTCTCTCTCTCTCTCTCTCTCTCTCTCTCTCTCTCTCTCTCTCTCTACGAAATAGAAAAAGATGATAATTCTCTCTATCTCTTACTCGTATTAAAGTTTTGGATAAACATATTGGAATATTTGGATATAGGCCATGGGTAGGATCAAGGTAATGGTTAAAGTCGACCTTATCTTGGCCCGGTGACGTCAGTGCACCAATGGGGCTTGACTGTAGGACCGTGGCTGTTAGGAAGAAGAGGACTTGCAGGGATTATGGCTGTCGAGATTTCGGGTATGTCGGTAACCTGACGTGTTAAGATTCCAGCTTTGGGCATGAGGCTGTCGGGGTTTTGGCTTTCGGAATTCGATCTGGCTCTCACACACACACATGCACATTGTACACACACACACACACACACACACATATATATATATATATATATATATATATATATATATATATATATATATATATATATGTATACTGTATATACTGTATATATATATATATATATATATATATATATATATATATATATATATATATATATATATATATATATACTGTATATACTGTATATATATATATATATATATATATATATATATATATATATATATATATATATATATATGTGTGTGTGTGTGTGTGTGTATGTATATATATATATGTGTGTGTGTGTATGTATTAACGTGTTGTTAAAACATTATTATTTAATCTATTTTTTTTTCTCCTTTTGATTTCCATATCTACAATATCTTATCAAAATAGGCCCACCACCAACCTGTTTTCATGGTAATAAATAAAAAACACAACTATAAAAACATACAAATGCCCATAAGAGAGATACTGAATAAGAAATGGTTAATAATGGTCATTCAAAACGTAAAAACTATATCGTAGTATACTTCCATCCATAAATTTGAAACAGAACGTAACGAGTGAATGGGGCTGCTTTCCCAACTTTTTAGTTGAACCAAGAGCAGGTGTTCGGATATCTACAAAGATTGTCGAAGAAATAGAAAATGTTCAAGCGTTAATTACCTTAATCAATGAATCCTGGTACACAATATTGCTCCAAATTACCGCAGGGTCACAAACATGCTGTGCCACAATATCAAGAGGATACATCTGACATATAAAAAGATCTTCAAGAAAATATTTAAGAGAATGGGCTTGAAATAGATAATGTTTTAGAAACTATAAGTTTACACATTTTAGCAGCTCTATGATCTATATCCAACTCAATCTAGGACTAGGGTGTATCAAAAACTGGTTACTGAAGACTCTAAAAATAGCCAAAACTCTTATCACAACCATTATTATTATTATTATTATTATTATTATTATTATTATTATTATTATTACAAGTCAAGCTATAACCTTAATTGGAGAAGTAAGATGCTATAAGCACAAGTGCTCTAACAGGGAAAAATAGTCCAGTGACGATAGGAAGCAAGTAAATAAAAAACTGCCAGAGAAGTAATAAACAATCAAGATTAAATATTCTAAGAACAGTAATAACATTAAATTAGATCTTTCATATATAAACTATGAAAACTTAAAAAAAAAAAAACAAGAGAGAGAAATAAGATAGAATTGCTTGTCAGAGTGTACCCTCAAACAAGAGAACTCTCATCCAAGACAGTGGAAGGCCATGGTACAGAGGCTATAGTACTACCCAAGACTAGAGAATAATGGTTTGATTTTGGAGTGTCCTTCTCCTAGAAGAGCTGCTAACCATAGCTAAAGATTGTCCAGTAGCCAGTGAACAATCACAGTGCAGTGGTTAACCCCTTGAGCGAAGAAGAATTGTTTGGTAATCTCAGTGCTGTTAGGTGTATGAGTACAGAGGAGAATGTGGAAAGAATAGGCCAGACTATTTGGTGTATGTGTTGGCAAAGACAACATGAGCCGTAACCTGAGAGAAGGATCCAATGTAGCACTGTCTGGCTAGTCAAAGGACCCAATAACTCTCTAGCGGTAGTATCTCAACGGAGATTCAGTGGATTATTTCAGAAAGTGCTCTAAAATGGTTTTTATGAGACTTCAGTCGATAAGTGTTTAGTAAAATAACTCGTTAGTGTTTATTATATGCTTTGATAGAATTCAATTGATAATCCTAAATAGTTTCAAAAATTATTCACAGATTACATCAATGATTACATATGGTTCTGTGAATAATACTGGAAGGTTACAAGAATGACTTTGAGGGGTCAGTAACATATAAGGTTACCAAACTGTTACTGAGTAATAACATAAATAGTTGCCTATGGTCCGGTAATGCAGGGATTCAAGAGGTTTGGTGATTAATTAGTAAATTCTATATAAAAATTGTATTGGGTTTGGTAGTTAAGCATAGAGATTTGCTTAATTGTGGCTGAAGTCTTATTCAATAATCCTACAGTGTATTATATAGGGGTTGATGAGGGTTCAATTAATATTGTATAGGGTGACATGAATGGCTGTTGGGGATTCACAGGATATTCTTGGTGGGATACGTTAATGTTGTTTTATAGTTTTAAAAAGTGAAACTGTATGATTTATTGGGGTTCAGAGAAGTTTTGAGGAATACACAGTTGCCATGGATTTAGGGAATAACCCAGAATGCTCCTTGGAGAGTTACATGAATTTTTGGTCAGGCTTCAGTGGACGATGAATAGAGATAACTAAATGGATGCTGAAGTGTCTGTGAAGAACTCTGGAAAGTTACATGAATATTTTCTGCTGCCTTGGGTTATCTAGATAAAATTTGGCTGAAAATCCCTGAATAATATAAATGTGATTATATAGGGAATTAGTAATGATAAAGGTTACAATAATCATTATTCAAGTGTAGTGAATCATAGAGGTTATACAAATTGGCAATAACGATAGGATGAATAATCTTAGCTATTAACATTAATAATAGTTAGATATGAAATTAAGAATTATAGAATTACATGATTGATTTTTGAGGTTTTGGTAATAATCCAAAGTTTTTTTTTTTTTTTTTTTTTATTAGCAAGACAGATTGTACAGATACAGTTACAATATTGTTTATATTATGCTACATAAATAATATTAAGGTTGCAAACATCTTAACTCACAGTGAATTCCATATTTCATACATCTTACTTCTGTTTAATTCCAAAAATTTGTTATATCGTTCTCCATTAATCATCCTTCGCTGCTCCAAAATATATCTTCGTATGAAAATATTTGACATAATTCTGTCTCTGATATTTACATCTTCCATGTCACAAATTTGGTCTCTAAGCATCCACAATGTTACTATGTAAGTACTGAACATAATGTTACAAATGTTATTTTTTATTCTACTTAATTTGGGAAATACAAAGAAAATAAGCTCAATATTTCTACTAAATTTTGTGTCACACAGATAACTCATTAATTCCCTTACCCAGATTAGCACTTTCTTCGTTTTATCACAATCATAAAACATATGAATAGGGACGTCCTCTTTCCCACAGTTTAGACAATATGAAGAATCTGCCAAATTCATAACATGTAATTTTTTCCTTGTTGGCAATGCCTGGTGAATATACTTGTAAATAACAGTCCTATCCTGGACATCAAGGAATTTACTGTTAATATTTTTCCAAATGCTTTCCCAGTTAAACAGAGGGAAATTCTCGACAACTTTCGGAATTTCATCTTTTCTAATACCTTTATAAATTGTTTTACTATTCATTATTGGAAAATTTTTGCATCGAATAATTTTCCTTACATTATCTATACACACATTATAATATACATTACCAGTAAATCCATATTCATTACATTCAAAGTCACAGTTTATAATTCCATCTAATCTAAGTTTACAATAGTAATACATTAAAACATTGGATTCTGATCCCGACAAATACAGTTTTAAGAAACTACTTACGAATATACTCAAAGCTTTGTCATGTAAGTCTTGGATACCCAGACCTCCTTCACTTCTGTGAAGCTTTAGCGTAGATTGTTTAATTGGCTGATAACGACCATTCCAGATATACTCAAATACCACTTTGTTTATTCTTTTGCACACTTGTGTGGGAATAGGATACACATGCGATACATACCATAGTTTTGATAACACACAAGCATTAATGTATATAGCTTTTTGATGTAAGGTTAAAATTCTACTGTTCAACATGTTTAATGATGTCTCAACATTATTAGCTATATTATCCCAGGTACTATTCAAACCTAATACATAATCATTCGAATAAACAATTCCTAAAATCTTTATAGAATCAACCACAACTTCCAGGTAATCAAGTGGCCATGTGGTTTTCCCTCGGAAGTTACCAACGCCAATAATTTTGGACTTCTTGTTTCTATTTAACACCGCTCCTGTGGCCCTTTTCGTATTTCACAATTACTGACTCGGCTTCAACGATACAATTCTCTGTTCTAACTATGATGTTTGTGTCATCAGCATATCCGACAACACCAACTGAAACTTGTCTAGGACGTTTAATTGACTTTATTTTACTTTTCCTAATTAGCCTGTACAAAGGTTCTTGGTGAATAACATAGAGGATCATTGATAGAGGACATCCTTGTCTAACAGATCGTTCAACGTTGATAGGATTACCCATTATATGATTTATACACATTCTGCTACATATACCAGTATAAAGCATCTTTACCAGTGCAACAAAATTATCTCCGAAACCAAAAGCTGTCATCACCTTGAGTAGAAAGTCTATATCCACTCGGTCGAATGCTTTATTCCAGTCAAGAGACATAATTGCACAATCCAGATTTTTCTCATTTGCAAAATATATGATGTCCCTAACAAGCAAGTTACAATTAACGATTGACCTATCTGGCACGGCGCAGAACTGCCCTTGAGAAATTATTCTATCAAGTAGATTTTTAATTCTGTTACTCAAAATCTTAGAAATAATTTTATAATCAACACAAAGAAGACTTATAGGTCTCCAGTTCCTCAACCTTTCTCTCTCTTCTCCTTTGTGTACTAAAGAAATTATTCCGGTTGATTGGGATTTAGTTAATGATAAATTCTCGAATTCATTTCTAACAACCTCATGAAATTCTTTCTTAATAATATCCCAGCAATATAAGTAAAACTCGGCGGGTATCCCATCTACACCCGGAGTCCGATTCAAATTCATCGATTTTGTAGCTATCCAGAGCTCCTCCAAAGTAACTTCCCTTTCGAGTAAATCATTATCCTCTTCATCTATCACCTTATCTATACTTGATAACAAATCGTCTTGTTCTGTGGTATCTAAATCAATCTTTTGATATAATTCCCTATATTCTGTTGTTGCATAATGTAGAATGGCTTCAGTAGAATCTAAGTATTCTCCATTATCCGTCAACAGATTTTCCATTTTATTCTTAATTGCTCTTTCTTTCTGTTTCTTTATCAAGTATGCTGAGAGTTTCTCGCCTTCATTACATTCTTCTAATTTTGCTCTTAACCTGATGCCTTCGACTTCCACCATTTTCAACTCTGTAATTTGATTCTTTAGATAATCAATTTTACCCTTATCAAAACCATCCATTTTGGAACATTCATGTTTTAGTCTACTTTCAAAATAATTAATCAGTCCAAATCGTTCATATTTTTTCATCTTACCACACCTTTGGAAAAACTTTGCTATATTTACTTTGGCGTATTCCTCCCACCATAAACCAATGTTCTGAAATCTATTAATATTCCTAACAAGACCGACCCAAAAATCCTTAAACTGAGACTTTATTTTTTCATCTTTCAATAGTGATGAATTCATCTTCCAAAATGGTACTCCGACCTTAATACTGGGATTTATGTTTAATCGCATTTTTATGGCTGCGTGATCAGAAAAGGAAACATGGACACACTCTACATTTTGTATTCTCTCATATAATCTAGCGACGTAGAATCTATCAAGCCTGGCACCGTAATTACCCCTAATAAAAGTAAATTCAACATTATTATTTAATGAGAACCATGCATCTTTTAGGCCAATGTTTCTAACCAAGTTTTTCAAAGCTATTGATTTATTGTGGGGATTTGGATTAGTACAATCACGGTCACTAACCACACAATTCCAGTCACCGCCAATTATAATGTTGTCGAGATTTCCCTTCATGTAATAGAGAAGTTCGGTACCTATTAGGTCATCTCGTTCCCGTTTAACATTACTACCAGATTGACCATATATATTGATTACTTGAAATTTAATATTTGAACTAGATAAACTTAAACTTATAATTCTATCATTCCAGTGCAATTCACACCTGTCTATCTTTATTCCAGAGTTTTTCCGAACAAAAATCAATGTACCACCTTTAAAACATAAAGAACCATTAAAGAATACATCAAAATAATCGCAGAGAACATACAAATCTTTCTGCATTTTCACATTGTGCTCCTGAATGAGAGCAATATCAACTCTATGCTGAATTAAAAAGGATTTTACAATATATTGTTTCCTAGTGTCATTCAGACCATTTACATTTATAGTTATTAGATTAATATACATTGTGATTAGTCAGTAGGTCTCACTTTTTCTTAACTTGCAACAGTTTGTTACCTGACGTCTCTACTTCGCTGCTTAAAGAGTCTATTCTTCTCTTCAGCGTTGAGCCCTTATGCCCAACGACTGTTGAACTTTGCCCTTTTCTTCCACTCTTTTTCCCATAATCTTTACCCCTTTCCTTCTGAATCTCTCCACTGAATCCTTCTTGATTACCTTCACACGGTGATTCATGGTTCCGATCTGAGCAGATAGCAGGAGGTGGCTTTTCATCAAAACACCCACTTACCGCTCCTCCTTCGCTAGTTATACGGTCGACCATTAACAACTCATGCACACCAATTATTTCTTTCCAGGATGTCTTCTCCGTAACATCCTCACTATCTATAGATAATTTCATGTGGTCATTGTCGTCATCATCTTGAGTATTTTGTTCTGCATTCGCTTCCATTATTTCTTCGTATTCATCATCCTGTCCTAATTCGTTTTCTATAACTTTAATTACACTATCATCTTCGACCTCACTGATTTCGTGTCCTATTCTTGCCGTCCTATTTTCAGTTGTATCTTGGCAATCTTCTGTTGCCTGGCTTACCCGAAATACACCGTCCTGCTTTTCCCCTGAATGTGTTTCATTTACCTTAACTGACTTTGTACCGTTTTTCAGAAAAACGTCAGTACGGATCTCTCTATTTCCACTAGTGTTTTCCCGTCCTTCATACGGTATGACGATTTCCTCATCTTGGGTAGAACTTTGATGTATTTCAGCTTCCACTTGCAGTCTAGTGATTGATGACTCTGCATCTTGCACAATAAGTTTACTAACACCTTCGTTTTTCTTAATAAAGCTCACTTCTACTGGAACAGCATTTATACTCTCATTATTAAGTTTGTGTCGACTCATTTCTTGAACCCCCTTCTCCATTCCTCCCCCTCCTCGCCTAGGTAACTCAGGAAAATCATTGTTACTGAAAATATTAGTTCTCTCTAGGTATGGAGTGGAACATTCCGCTGCAAAATGGCTACTCATTCCACACCTTCGACACGTTTGTGTTTGTCCATTGTGCCACAAAGATAAATATTGACCCTTATAGTACAAACTTGAAGGAATGTCTTTTTTCTTAATCATCATTACTGTCCTAAGACCATTTAAAACATGTTTATACCTATTTCCCGAGCATTTACTTTGCCTCACACCAAATACCTCGCCATATTTACTTAATATTAAAGCCACCTCTTCATCACTCATTTCAAATGGAACATTTCTTACACTTACATAAATCTTCGAACCTGATACATTACACACTTTTACCCTCAATTTACCTTCGTCGATGGTTAACTCCTCATTTTCATATTCCGAACAAATTCTTGTAAAGGTAGATTCATGCTTGAACTTAACGTAATATTTCTGTCGAGAAATAGCTTGAATTCCATATAGTTCATCATCGTCTAATTTCATGACATCACTGAGTATCTTCTCCATAAATAAAAAGTCAATGAAGCCATCAAGGCTAACTATTGCTATTGTATTCTGTCGCTTGATGGGAGTTTCAGCAACAAGCCTTCCACTAACCCCCCTACCATCACTCCAAGAAAATGGAGCTGCCATTACGAGTATTGTTTATGTGAGTCTCTGTCTCAAACACGAAAATTAATGAAACTTACTGTTAAACCATAACACAGTAGTGTCGAGAGGATATTCAGGGCAAGGCGAGCACCAATTTCTGCCTGGGGCAACAACAGCCCCAGGCCATACTTCCACTGGTAGGTCCTCGTTTGAACACTTATTTTCGAATTTCGTCAATAAATTGAAAACAGTTTTCTTATGAAGTGTCACTGTTAGTACAGACAATTCGCTACATCTTCATGCACCTTCACTACTAAGTAACATTATGTTATTACTGAATTATCCTATTAAAAAGGGCGTTTTACTAGGAAGTCTTCGAACAACAACACACCGGTCCGCCGGTTCTTCTTCTTCCCGACATGAATGGCTGTTGGGGATTCACAGGATATTCTTGGTGGGATACGTTAATGTTGTTTTATAGTTTTAAAAAGTGAAACTGTATGATTTATTGGGGTTCAGAGAAGTTTTGAGGAATACACAGTTGCCATGGATTTAGGGAATAACCCAGAATGCTCCTTGGAGAGTTACATGAATTTTTGGTCAGGCTTCAGTGGACGATGAATAGAGATAACTAAATGGATGCTGAAGTGTCTGTGAAGAACTCTGGAAAGTTACATGAATATTTTCTGCTGCCTTGGGTTATCTAGATAAAATTTGGCTGAAAATCCCTGAATAATATAAATGTGATTATATAGGGAATTAGTAATGATAAAGGTTACAATAATCATTATTCAAGTGTAGTGAATCATAGAGGTTATACAAATTGGCAATAACGATAGGATGAATAATCTTAGCTATTAACATTAATAATAGTTAGATATGAAATTAAGAATTATAGAATTACATGATTGATTTTTGAGGTTTTGGTAATAATCCAAAGTGGTTACATAACCTGCTGCAAAGGGCTGTTTTAATAATCACAGAAGATTACCAGTATATAAACTAGTTGTAAGAGTTGAGTAAATCCTGATGGCTGTATAAATGGTTGTTAAGGATTCAATGAATAATCGTGGAGAGTTACATGAATAATTGATGAGTATTCGGTGCATAAGCCCAGAGACTGTTAGTGGCTCAGTGAATAATCTAAGATTATTACAAATCAAGCGTACACAACCCGTCAAAAATGATGGCGACTAAATGTTTAGATAGACACGCACACACGCACCCTACGCACCAAGGAATGACTAATCCCTCTGCCCTCACCTGAGAGAAGGATAGAGATGAGCATGACCGGAAAATATACTCATTTTTACTGAGGATACAGTGAATATCCCTGAGAGTTACATAGATATTTGTTGAGAAATCAATAATCTTAAAGTGTTGCATGAATGGTTGCTGAGGTCTCTGCCACCCAAGAGAGTTACGTAAATGATTGCTGAGTGTTTGATCAATTACAACAGGGGTTTCTTAAAATATTTCTAAAGATTGTATTATCATTTATGAATATTTACATGAAGGGTTATTGATAATTTTAATTCATTGATAATTTTGAAGTGTTGCGTAATTGATTGCTGATAGTTCAGTAAATAATTCTTTAGAGGTACGTAATTGGTTACTGGGGATTTAATGGATGATCTTTGAGGGTTCTGTAAATAACCCCTGAGGATTTAAAATGATGTCTAGTTAGGTTTCATTAAATCCTCTTGGCCGAATTCTTATCTCTAACTAAAACAAATGCAACTAAGGAAGCATAGTTTAAAGAGTTTTTGTTTTTTATAGTGTTTTTCTTCACAAGTTAAGGATTAATTGTAAAATCTTAGAGATGTACATATCTGGTTTTGAGTGTTCAGTAAGCCAAGAGGGCTGTCACAAAATGGTTCCTTGGAATTCAAAGAATAATCCCCAATATGTTATGAGTGGTTGTTGAGGATTTAATGAATAATTATAGAGTTGTACATGTTACGAGAATTTATAAAGCCTTTACGGATACACAGATGACTGCTGACGGTTCAGTGAGTAATTAATGATGGTTACATGAATCCTAGCTGAGAGTTAAGTAAATAAATCTAGAGAGTTCATTAATGGAACTAAAGGTTCAGTAAATAATCTCAAATGGTATCATAAATGGTTTTGTGTTTTCAGTGGATAATTCTAGAGCGTATCATAAATGGTTTTTGACAATTCATGAATAATTTCCGTGTTCGTAAGGGTTTAATGATAATCAGAAATGGGTACTATCTGAGTATTCAGTGAAAAATATGAATGTATTATGTAAATATCACGCTGTTTTAAGGTTATAGAAAATAATAAGAAAAAGTATATTAACTTTTACCAAGTGTTTATTGAATAATCAAAGAGACTGACAGACCATAGTTGACGACTTTGTGAACATCTGTAAAGTGTCAAATGGCTAAAAAATAAAACTTTTTGCATCTGCAGATGATGCTACTCTCTTTGCCCCAATGCCATCTCCCGAGTGTAGACCTTTGGTTGAGTACCTCAATAGAAATCTAGCTAAAATTTGTGCATCATGAAAATTATTATGGATAAGTTTGAATCCTAACTAAACTCAAACTCAAAGTAAGTCAATGGTAGTGGCTCCTCAACATACAGATTTAACTATATACAATCCTTTTAAAAATTCTAGGTATGATTCTTGCTTGTAGATTTACTTTTGAGAAACACATTTAGTCTGTTTATTCTTCAGATGCACAAAAGATTGTCGGTCGAGAAAATCTTTTATGATTCTTGGTAACCAATCTATCTAGAGGAAATGTTTTTTTCCTTCTTCTTCTTTCTGCCATGTTTCAAAACATTTCTCCTGGAAGGTCTTCAGCTACTGGCTCTCATCTTTATTTGCAGAAAAAAAAATTGTGGTCTATCAAATGGTGCCATCATTCTGTTAGTTTTTTGTGAATGCATATAACTTTTAATAATTCCGACCATCCTTCGCATTCTTATCTGCCCTGATTGTACTATCATGTACGCAATGGAAGATATGGAGTTAATTCTAAGAGTCTTGCCTTATCTATCTAAGGCTCATTACTACACATGCTAGAAGTTTTATTCCAGTTGTGACCATATTGTGGAATGATCTTTTAATTTGACAGATTAATCAGTGGAAGTTCAGAAGTTCAAACAGGTTGACCTAATTTCAGTTTCATAATTCATATATGAATTGTCTATTTCAGCGTTACTAATTATATATTTCATAATCTTTTTTAGATTCACATACTCTATATAATTTATTTATTATTTCTCTATTTCCTTTCCTCACGCCTCGATGCTGCTTTCCCTGGTGGAGTTCTTGGGCTTGTAGCATCCTGCTTTTCTAACTAGGGCTGTAGCTTGACTAATAATAATAATAATAATAATAATAATAATAATAATAATAATAATAATAATAATCTGACTCCAAACGCATTTTCCCCGCACGATCAAATGAATCCTTGTCAGGTTTACAATAACGTTTTATTTTCCATTTATTTAGGTGGTAGTGAATTTTTCTCATTCTTACATCATTCATATAGTATATGAATCTGATCTTGAGATAATTATGCATAATCAGGCATAAGATGGTATAATTGCGTTAAAGAATTAGATGAGTCCCGCTTGTTAAAGAATTGATATATCTAAGATAGGATAACGCATTTATACTATGTAACCATGTACCTTGAAATTAAGAATGCCATGATTAAAAAAAAAAAAAAATCTGCCATTCTCACGTAGATCATAAAATTCAAACTTACAGTCGAAATTCAAGTTTTTTACCTCACGTAGTCACCAGATGATATTCTCAAGAAATGTTCGCAATG
Organism: Palaemon carinicauda; assembly: GCF_036898095.1. Classification (NCBI taxonomy): domain Eukaryota; kingdom Metazoa; phylum Arthropoda; class Malacostraca; order Decapoda; family Palaemonidae; genus Palaemon; species Palaemon carinicauda. The sequence continues at coordinate 111,744,259 of NC_090726.1, read as the reverse complement.
ACATGGGGAAACCCAACCGGGATTATTTCAAGGTAAATAAGGTAACTAGTCACAGACCTGTTTTTGGTTGAAGTTAAAACTCATGATTAACAGTTTTTTTTTTCACAATTGTACTTCATTTCATGATTAGAAAAAATATTTAAAATATATGAAATGTTAAATTTTGTATAGCATTGATGTTGTGTATGGATATTTCGTGTGATGAAGCTCCAATTAAGCTGCAGCATCAGTGCAATTTAAGACTGATAATGTAGATAATATTGTGACAAGCTACCAAAAAGGGAAGTTGATGGTGAGGTATAATTGTTGTATGTAATCGTGACTTGTTTCGTATAACCATTGAAGTAATTGCGTTTGAGACTGTAGTATCCCCTGTAGAACTTAATTTAGTCATCTGAAATTTGATTATCATTACTATTTTCATTATTTTAATAGTTTTTGTTAATGATGGTGATGATGTCATAGTAAGTATCAGTGGCTCTCGTAACCTCACTGCTTTCAAAGGTCTTCTCAAAGAAAACGTTTGGCAAACACTTTTAATTACAATAACTTTTATACCTCAAAACTGTTTATATGTCTTAATCATTCATATGTTATTGCAAGTGGCATTCTGGAATGGACACTACAATATTCGTAAAGTTTAATAAACATTTCTGTTTGTTTGTTTAAATGGAATTTGCAATTATGAAAAGAGAAAAAAAAATCGCATGGAGTATTGTTGAATGTTTATTTCATACTTGTGGAATAAATATATCTGTATTTAATAAAAATTGTCTGAATTTAAGATTTTTTTTTTTATTTTAGTCATTCCAAGGGTATTTTTTATTACACCTTTTTCATTTACTTCTTGGTTATATGTGAAAATAAAAATAAGTTGTGAAAAGTTTTAGCTTTTTATTCTGAATTCCTGTTGTCCTTATCAAAAATGTCTTACGTGTTTAAGGGAGATGGAATTGTGGTTAACCAATGGGAATTTCCTTCCACCTTTCGTGATGTGGACACGTGAAGTTGAATCACCTGCATCGGTATATTCTCGAAGGTGACCCCCAGTAGATAACCTTCAAAAAGATAGTTTTCTTTTTTCATTAGAGCAATGGAATGTCTTCATCAACCTGATATACGTGCGCCTGCCATGGTTAACTCTTAGCCGCTTTACAACACGTTTTATAAGACTTGAACCCTGTTTTAATTATTCGCTTTTCCATTATATATACCAACCTCATTAAAGATCTGGTATTCAGGAAAATATATTGCTATGATGAAATACGATCATACACATATTGGATCATCGACTGTTCTAAGTACTTCTGTAACTAATTTTGATGTTGCTGATGGTTTTATGAGAATGTATTTGTCTTTTTAATTGAAAGTGTTCCCGGTTGGGTACTTCAATACATCTGTAAACCGTCAACAAAAATTTAAATAATGTAAAATTTCATAAAGAATAGGCAGAAACAACTCTTCAATGGAAGGAAAATAGTGAACATTGTCTTAATAACATGTAATAGCTTTCAATTTCCCTAGAGTGTACACGTAACAATTGTCTTACACACGACAATTGTAATGACCTAGGGGCCTCTCTTGCTTTTATTATCCTTTGTCCCTTTAATTTTCTCATTTCCTTCTCTATTTCTTCTAAGGCCTTGATCGAGTAGGGGAATGGGCCTCCGTAAATGCAAATGGGAAATAGATCACTAATGCATCTCCAAGGATATCCTTCGGTGGGATAACTGCCTGAGTTTGCTTTCACAGTCTCATCATGCATTCATGCATGTGAGTTGGTATAGTATCTTTTCTGACACCGTTACTAGTGAGTTCACACACCTCCAAGCAGCATTCACAGTCGTATCCTAACACAAATGGCACAAGTGTTTTTCCTTGTCAGATTCACCCATCCCCCTTTAAAATTAGTTCAGCCCACCAGCTGTGGGGATTCATATTTACCAGGGCTTGTTTTGTCATGGATTTTGTGGGGGTTACCACAATACTTGTCATAATCTTCGGTGGCATTATTTCCCCCTCTCTCTGGAATTGCAAGCACCCCACCCTAGTTCACACTATCACATATCGAGACATTCATAGTCTCACTTATAAACACCTGTAAGATGTTAATGTAACTATCTAATAGAAGACTTACATCATTACCTTTACCCCCATACATATTAACTTTATTAGCGTGATAAAATTCTAACCCCTAAATAAATGTTATCCCCTCGATGTCTGTTATCATCCCTACAAAAAGAGATCCTGTGAAACACAATGTTCTTCCATCAGAAATAGTTGCCCTACTTTATTTAAGCTGCTACTGATCTCCATATTCCTTATACACTTTTTTCACTATCTTTCAAAAATACTTTATTCATTATTTCTCTGTTTTTTTCCTCACTGAGCTGCTTTCCAAGTTAGAGCCCTTAGGCTTGTAACATCCTGCTTTGCCAGCTAGAATTGTAGCTTGACTAATAATAATAATAATAATAATAATAATAATAATAATAATAATAATAATAATAATAATACCATTCTATCCACTGGCAGCAAGGGATTTCTTGTGGTATCCAAGATAATCTTCTCGTTCGATGGATGTCTCCCAAGACCCTATTATCTTTGATGAGAGAGACACTAGCTCCAAAATAGAAGGTAGACTAGCTGTTCATGTCCTTCCACTTTCTATGTGGACAGATAGCTCTATTGGTGACCAGGTGGGCTAACAAAGGGAAGCCACTTCTATTCATCTGGCAACATTCTTATGCCTCCACCTGCTGGCTCCAGCACAGCATGGCAAGGAGTGTCTGGAAAGGGCCTCCAACTCCTTGTAGGGCCGGGTGCACACTCTCCTGAGGACCATGCATCTCCTCTTACTTGCTACCAGCCATTACTGTGCACCTACAGCTCAACATCTAGCCTCCAGGGCTTCCTCTAGCGTCCGGCCCGGTAGGTGACTCCCTCCCACATGTCCACAGTCATATTTGGTTGGGGCAGTCACGAGTGATGTTACCAAACCCCTAGCAAGAGAAGCATATTTCAAGTTCAGAAGAGTGGGCAGTCAGATTAAAGGTTCCCCTATCATTTAGCAAACCCTACTTCATATAATGCAACCCCAACATTCTCTGCCTTAATTCATGGATTACGTGATACCTCGGGGTACTTTGATGATGTTTTAATGGCAATCGCCTGTCTTTGGTTGTTCATATTAAGTCCACTATCACTTTCATTTGGCCTATTATCATCCGGATACTGTTCAACAGTTCTTTGAGACTTCATTTGCCACCATAGAAACATTAAATCAAATGAGCATGGAGGAGGTAAATAACCTTCATTCGGTACAGCTCTTGTTTGTCGTCATCTAGCAAAGATGTGCTTCATGGTGTGAAATTTTTAATCGTTCCAGTACATCCTCTGAATGCAGTTGGACACAAATTCCTCGGACTGAATTTTAATCTGAATCTCCTCTGTCGTGCAGAAAACAATGTATATGATTCTATTAAGCATCTGCCAAACTGTGACTAATTTTCAAACCATGACTTCGACCAAACTGACACATCTATTTCCCCAGCCCCTTCCAATTATTTTTGGACATGTACAATGAACCCCTTCTCCACTCATCCTCTTCTAGCTTGTTCTAAGTCACTTATGAAAACGTTTGTCAACATAAACCTATCCTAATTGAGCTTTATTTCTTCTTAACCTTTCGTCAAGGTTTCTGAAGAATTCCGCGAGTCGATGAAGAGATTTTTGTTGATTGGGTTGTAGAAGAAGGCGAAAATCATTGCTCTTTGTACTTCGGCAAAACTGACACATCTATTGCCACAGCCCCTTCCAATTATTTTTGGACTTATACAATGAACCCCTTCTCCACTCATCCTCTTCTAGCTTGTTCTAAGTCCCTTATGAAAACGTTTGTCAACATGAACCTATTCTAATTGAGCTTTCTTTCTTCTTAACCGTTCGTCAAGGTTTCTGAAGAATTCCGAGAGTCGATGAAGAGATTTTTGTTGATTGGGTTGTAGAAGAAGGTGAAGATTATTGCTCTTTGTACTTCAACCAAACGGACACATCTATTGCCACAGCCCCTTCCAATTATTTTTGGACTTGTACAATGAACCCCTTCTCCACTCATCCTCTTCTAGCTTGTTCTAAGTCACTTATGAAAACGTTTGTCAACATGAACCTATCCTAATAGAGCTTTCTTTCTTCTTAACCATGAGTATTACATATGCCTGGGGGACTCACTTTCTTTAGTAATCCTTTGTCCCTTATATATGGTTAATTTCCCTTTATTCCTCATTTTGATAATGGACTGCCATCTCATAAGGCCTACATTAAATGGTAGGATGTCCCAACCTTTTACGCAAAGTTCATACCTGTCCATGTGAAACATGGAGCTTTGTGATCATTACACATGTAAATCTATTTGTCTGACGCCTCTTGTACACGAGACAGTATGTTCAAAGGTTGTGTGGCACATAAATACGACAGTCTATCCTAAGGTTTGTCTCTAGATTGATTTCATACCAATCTATTATTCTAATTTTCAATGTCTTCGGTTCATCCCAATTTGCCTGTGCCTCATCCTGTGTTATTACATCTTCTATTCCAATTTCTCTAATCAATTCCTCGAAATTTTTCATTCCTGCCAAGTGGTAACTAGGCAACAATTTAATAACCACTTTGTTTATTAAATTACCCTGCACATGGACGCCACTTATAAGTCAGTGGGTATTCTAAATTGAAAAAAAATATATATATCTTTTCTCGATTACTTTGCTATTATGTAAAACACTAGAAATTGGGGTCAACAGATGATTTCTCTGTAAAGAAAAAAAATAGGCTCCTTCACACTCTTGAGACAATGATCCAAGGATCTGTCTTTGGAGTCGTTGATAAGACTCTTTTGGAATCTTCCTTTACGTTCCAAAGATAAAAACTCTTGCATGATATCAGAAAAAAACTTGAAAATCTAGATATAACTATATATAACTAAATATATCTTCATCATCATCATCTCCTCGTACCTTCTACGCCTATTGATCCAAGGGCCTAGGTTAGATTTCGTCAGTCGTCTCTATCTTGAGCTTTTAAATCAACACTTCTCCATTCATCATCTCCTGCTTCACTCTTCATAATCCTCAACCATGTAGGCCTAGGTACCTCCAACTAGTCTAGTGTCATTTGGAACCCAGTTAAATGTTTGGTGAACTAATCTCTCTAGAGGAATGCTAAAAGCATCCCCAAAACATCTCAATCTACCCTTCAGCATGATCTCATCCACATAAGGCACTCGAGTAATGTGTCTTATAGTTTCAATTTTAATCCTATCGTGCCATTTAACTCCTAATATTCTTGTGAGGCTTTTATTCTCAAATCTACAAAATCTGTTGGATATTGTTTCATTGTCATACTACGACTCATGTCCATATCATAACTAAATATATGTTATGAAAAATATGTAGAAGTGTGCGCTTTATACAGTGAGATTAATGACCTTAAGAATACCATGACTGTCATAAATTGAACTCTGTTATAAGTGACGTATTGTAAGCCTATTGGTGACAGTAAAGTACAAGCTATTAGAGATTTCCCCAGGCCACTTACCCCTAAGAAAGTAGCTGGGTTCCTTGGGCTCGCTGGGAATTACCATAAATTCCTAAGAGGTTTTGGAGAGATAGCGAGACCCTTAGATGCTTTAAAGAAACAAAAAATAATAAATTTGGGAGTGGAAGAAGAAAGGGCCTTTAACCATTTAAAAGCTGCCTTAACTAGCAATGATTTACTCGCATATCCTAGATTTGATTGCTCGTTTATGGTGAAAATAGATGCGAGTAGTGTAACTATTGATGGCGTAATTTCTCATTGAGAGGATAAAGGTAGAGAGCGACCCATTTGCTTTGCTTCCAGGGCATTAAAAGGGGTAGAAAAGAATTATAGTACATTCACTCGAGAATCATTGGCTATTCTTTGGGTTATAGAGAGGCATTTGCTCTTTTTATTAGGTTAGCCGAGTGAGTTGCAAAGTGATCATCGCCCCTTACATGATTTATTTTACAAAGAAGACTTGACGTCTAGACAAGCAAGATGGATTGAAAGATTGTAAGAGTTTAAC